>NC_083099.1:105190242-105549563 GCF_949774975.1 Lagenorhynchus albirostris | reverse complement strand
AGTTTAGTTCCTCCAGGAATTCATTTTCTAGGGAGAATAAAGTACTGGAGAGAGTGTAATACAGACAAGAGAAACAATTCTGCACATTAATAAATGCTGATACAGTTTAATTTTCATGAACCTACAGAGTACCTAAAAAGAGTTAATAGAAATGTTGTAGAACAGCCATTCTGCATCACGTTTTTAATTTTAGAAATATCCATATCCATTTAGGTCAATTTCAAATTATGGCAAAAGAGAATCCAAATGCATGATTGCTAGACTGAACTGTAATGATTAACTTTGAAGACTTTTTTTTGTTATCGTTATGCTTTAAAACAATTGTTTAGCATAAGTATTCCAGTGATTCTCTTCCTTCGCGATTTGAATAAAGATACATTATACCTTTATAAGGAATTTTTATAGGTATGAAAATATCCAGATGTCTAACCCACCAAAAGTGATGTGATAACAGGCTTTCTTCTATATATTTCTGAAATAACATATTTCATGGTGTTTCTTTCTCCAACATAGCCCAGTTTTAAAAAGTAAAATACCTGTTGAACAAAGTAGGAGAAGCAAATGAACAAAGAAAAGTACATGAGATCATCAGGGTCTACAAATCAAAGAATGTCTATGGAATATGAAGACAACAGCGGCTCCAGTAATGACTGTAAAATTGAAGTCTGAGGAAAAGATTGGGCTCCTTAAAGAATGAAATAGTTCAAGGCAAAATGACAAAATGGTTCAGAATTATCTACAAGTTTAAGACTTGTGTGGGAATTATAATCATCTAAGGGAGTGATTATTCCCCTTAACTATGGCCTTATTTTATATGTCATTTTTCTCCTCACAGTACTAAGAATATAGTATATTCTCAACAAATGTTGACCAAATTGGATTTAATAAAAAGCAGGCATTTTTACAAATGTCAGTAGGAATGAAATCTTCAAGGAGAAACATAAGTTGGCAGTTTTCAAAAGATTTAAAAACACTGGGTCCTTATTGTTTGGTTTTCTCTCATCACAAACTTGGCTTGTGTTGCACTGAAAGGGTCTGAGGTTGAAGGAGATTCACAAAGGGGACTTAGAAAAAAAGCAAAACAAAGGGAACTTGGACAAGATAACTTTTCAAATACCTAAAAATGCTTTATGAATATATCTGAGAAAAATCATTGATCTACCCAAGTTTCATTTTAGTAGAAATACTAACATTAAAATCATGAACTGCTCTAGATCAATATTATTCACCCCCAAATTTAAAAGTAAATCAAGTCACTAAATTATTATTTATTACTTAAAATTGAAATTTGACTATTTTTTATTAAATTATATTCATATAGTCTATCTCATCCTTTCCAAAATATTATCACTAAAGAACCATTAAGTCTGCATACAGACTCTTTTCTCTTTAGGTAAAGTTCAAATGTATATAACTAGGAGTTTTGTGAAGTCATCATAGAAGTTATTGCTTACAGGAAGCAGTGTATATGACAATATCAAGGGAGATCATGCACTACTCCAGGTATCTCTGGAAATAGATAATAGGGCTTTGTGATAGAAATTCAGTTTTTGGTTATTAGCATGTTAGTAGCAAATATAATTTTAACACTAATGTTAAAATATTAAGCTTTAAGATTCGTGATTTTATTTTGAGTTATTTTGTTTAGGCTTCGGTATAATCGCATGGTTGAATTTAATCCGAATGATTTAAGGTAGCTCAGAACTATGCCCTAAATATACTAAATAGATTTCTTGACTATTAAGTTTACTTTGTAAATTTAAAAAAAATATTGTGTAGATTAGCAAAATGTATGTCAAATGAGTCAACCAACAGGGCTGTATAACTAAGAGTAGCATCCTAGACTTTTCTTTAATAGAAGATTCATGTGGCATTAGAAATTCTAAATATCTAGTTTGTATTCATTCTAAAGGAGATTGAAAGCAAATTTAGAGTCCTAACTAAATTTTAGAAATAGCTTTTTATCTTTAAATAATCATGCTTTATCATGAAAAAATACCAATTAGTCAATGTATTATTAGAAATTTAAAATATTCATACCCATAGTTTATTTAAATATCCATACCAAATTTAAATTACTTTATGACATTAATTTTATTATTTTATTAAAATATAAATTATACAAAAACACTTCAGAGTAAAACCCTCTTCCATATACTCTTTCCACTTAAAATAACATGTATTCATAGAAAATTAATTCACGTAATTCTGCATGATAAATTATTAACCGATTTTTAAATTAAAATTTAAAATTAACCACCATCCTCAAGATATTTGAGGTCATAATCACTAAAATACTCCTTTTACTACAATATTACTTTACCTCACATTAACAGAGCATTATAACTCCCAGGTAGCTTTCATACCTATTGCCCATTTGAAGATAAGCACAAGTCTATTCCTTCTTGTTATTTCTATTGCCCAGTTCATAATCTGGCAAATTATTCAGAATATATTTATTGAATTCACATAAAAGAATAAATGTAAAAACAAGTGATTTTCTGGCACAATATCTGTGAGAAGGCAACTATTTTTAATTCCTATTTTACAGAAAAGAAATGGAGGTATTGAGAAGTTGACTGACCTAACATGTGTTTTAGTTTGAGGATGTAAATTGACTCCATTCCAAGGTTCTATTGTCCAGTGAGTGAGATATCTGGTGATCTATTTGCATAAAAAAAGGACAATTCTGGGAAGGACGCTATCCTAGGGAAATGGAGACTATATTTCCACAAGTTGTGTACAAGAAAAATACTACCACCAACAACCATGTAACAATAGTTTATAAACATTTATTATATACCAGGCAGAAGAATCATAAGAATTTCTCTTCATTTATTATGTACTTGGCACTAAATGATTTCTAAAGTGTAACCCCATAGATTCTTCACTACAATTCTGTCAAGTATATCCCTCCTGTACTTTGGGATGAAGTTAAAGAGATACTTAGGACTAAAATCTGCCCTTTATTTCTTCCTCTATTGAAAGAATTTCAATTCTCTAGGCTTTTCTTCCTCACTTTGGAGTTCAAATAGGTCTACTAGGCTGAAGTAAGATATGTAGATAACAGAAGTGATCAAAATAACTTGAAGGAATAAAATGTGACCTAAAATCTTAACATAGTTGAGTTAAAATCATTCTCAAGTAGCAGATAAGGAAGAAAAGAAGTTTTGAAAAGTTACCCTAAAACCTTGCAAGTAAAATAAGAGATGTTTTTTGATTAAGTCTCAAGAAATGATTACAGGTTTTTACTTAAGGTAAAAGTCTATAAATTCTTATTTTATTACCATACACTATTTTATGACAAGAACTGAATACTACATAGATATAGATATATAGATATAACTTTTTAAAAATTTTTATTGTTATCTAAGAACTTTAATATTATAATATTTAGGAAAAATTTATTGTGGCTGATAAAGTGAAAAGCACTATTAAGTAATGACAAATTTTGGTGGAAGACTCCAGGACCAAAAGTATATTTTGTGGGAAGAAAAAACTCCTTGTTTGATCTCTATAGGGTAGAGAGTTTTACAGAGGTGATCTGACACTCTTTCTCCTCAAAGTGGAAAAAAGCAACCTCTCTCAGTTGGATTCCAGTGAGCTTTTATCTTCTCCAATATAAAATCTATGGTATAGACAAATGACAATGATGTTAATATTTCAGTGCCAAAAGAATGACATGCATATTTACAAACTAAGTAAATCAGGTAATTGAATGACACAAAGAAACCTTATAATTTGGGGACAAACAAAAAGATACTACAGGTGATGCAGCACTATAAAGTAATGGTCACAATAATTAAATCACTTGTGCTGTGTTCACCTTAAATGAAAGAATGCATAATCCTCTCTCCCAACTCATATAACATTGCATGGAACACTTAAGCCTGCTACAGATTGGTGGTAACACTGATCTCCTGTAGTGAGGAATAATTAAACTTTAGTAAATCACTCTAAAAGCTTATAAAAGCAAACACCAAAAGCTTACAACATAGGATTGTGAACTACAAAAAAAGGGCAGTTGCTGGGGTTGATTTAAAAGCTGCTAAATTAGAAGAATTATGATGGAAATTTTAGCTACTTTCCTAGTCAGTTTTATTTTATCATGTAATTCCTTTAATCATTTTCAATTAACGTAAGTGTGTGGTGCCCCTCAAAGCAAATTTACTCACATAGGTTAAGTCTTGTTTAATGTGCGCTATAAACCTAAAAGCTTGCCTCAGATGTACCTTAAAATACCCTAAAAGGATGTTACTGGCCCTCTCAGGACTTTTTCAGAGTGTTCATGCTTACTGCAGTGCATTCTGGGACATGTCCTTTCCTACCTAAAATTCTAAATAAATTTTGGGAAAGAAAATTACAGGACAGGATGATGGGGGACATTATATTCAACTGGATCTGATCATTGACTTGAGAATTCTTTGCTTGTTTTCAGCTTTATAAGAATCATTTGTTAAGTAAATTAAGGGTATTTATTTTTGGTAGTAAAACTTGGTTGAGGGGAACTAGAAAATTAATCATTTACATGTTAAAAGCTTTTGTATTATTTTAAAATATATGTTATTCCAAAATTACCAATTTCAATAAAAAGAAAAATGAATATAAGAAGGCAAAGGATAAATTTTGTGTTACATTAGAATTATTAGCTGGACAGTGTGATGAGCAAATTTTGAAGGATCTCCTCAGTGGTGAAGTAGATGCAGCTGAAATGGTACTTCACCTATCGGTATAACTTATTCAAGTAGCTTTTTGGGTTAGTGTCAGAATTTCAAAGTGAAGTGGCACATGGAGGCACGTCTATCATTGATACGCACTACTTGAGTTTTAGAAATCGAAAGATTCACCCAGAAGAACAAGTCAGCAATCACGAACGTTTTGTATAGGTAAATGTAGCCTTGGCTTAGGGTCTTGTCCTATGTCTTCCTGCATTACAATGCTCAACAACCTAATATAACATTAAAACATCTCAGAGAAAAAGACAGTTTTATAACTCTAAGAAATGTAGTAGACCGTGAAATTATGCCATTACCTTAGAGGCAAAATTGGCTGTAGTCAATTAGGTGTTAAATAGCATTTTCTTTCATTTGATGATGGTTTAAGGGTCACACGAGAAAGAAGGACTGTGGGTGAAAATCTGTCATACACCTATTACAATGTGTCCCCACCTTCACATTCCAAAGACCCTACAGAAAGAAAAGAAAATATAACTATTGGAAATGTGATAGAACATTAAAATTAAAGATACATTAAACCAGCTTCCAAAATTCTGAAATCTTTTTGGATCTATCTTTTTTTAAGAAACAGTGTAACATCACATTTTTTCACAAGTAAAAATAAAAACAAAACAAAATCAAAATCTCTGTACATTCCATGCCATGAAAAGAACTACCATGATCACAACAAACTTCAATAGCTCTGAGCCTCAAAATATTGTGTATTTAAACACTAATGGGCAAAGATTTCACGAATGTGGAATTTCATTCCACTCTGGTGATGTACAAGTGCAGATCCCTTTCCTTCTTTCAGCTCCTCCCTTTTAGAAGCAGTCATCGTTAGACTAGGAATGAAACTCTGAGTGAAGAGAAGAAGGAAGTAAAAATCACAGTGATCCAAAGGACATGATATAGGGAATATTTTGTGATGGGACTTTGAATTTAGTCAGTTCCTTTACTTGGCATGAGAGGGGATGCAATTTGAAGCAGCAGGAGGTTGGCTTCTATGTATCCTATGCCCAAAGGAATGGGATAAAGGAGCCCTTCGGATATTCTTTGTCCAATCCTGGTCACCAGACTGGGAAAGAAAGTGATGAAGGTTTACAGTAAGGATAAATAAATACATACACATAAAACTATTTTTTTAGCAATAGCCTTTCTCACCTTATCCAACCTCCACCTTCCACATAGAAAGAGTTCATTTCTGTTAAACAGAAATTTTGATAAAACATAGAGTAGGATATCAGAGGTCCAAAAAGTTTTAAATGACGATGTTCCCTGGAGAAGTGATAATTGATGATTCCTGAGTGGGGCAAGGATGCTAATAGCATACGACTTACTGAGTGGACAATGTAAGGGGAGGGCAAAGCAGAATGAGTCAGGACCAGAGAAATGATTTTAGACTGGAAGTGAGAGAAAGAAAGGAGACATGAGGTGGCTGGTGAACTTGGGACAAGGATCCATGATCCTGACAGAGCCTATTAAGTTTTACTCTTGGGTACGTGGTGGACTCTTACTATTGTTTCTTCATGAAATCTCATTAAAATATCATCATTTGCTAATGCATCATAGTGTTAAATCTGCTATTAGGGTGCTGAGTAGAGTATCTTGTGGTTTGAGGAGAGCAGCAGCGAGAATGCTGCCCCATGTTTGCTACACAAACATCTAGGTGACGCTTCCCTGTTCCTCCTCTTCCCTACACAGAGTGGTCTTTCTCTCTTCCTCCTCTTCCTGTCAAAGCTGCTCTAAAGAATAGACCTGATATTGATTAGCTACAACAGATTATATATTAAACATAGTGTGTTCTCTCTGAGGTAGTGTCACTTAAAATGTTATCTGAGTCGTGAAATAAAAGGTACTCCCACCCAGCTGACATGATTCCAGGACTCAGTGAGAGAGGCAACTCTTTGGACAGAATCACCTATTTAGGATCAGAAATCAGTAAACCTTATCTATTTATTAGAAAATTATTTCTGACAGCTTTTAATTAAGCTTATACTAACTCAATCTATCAATAACTTGATGATGAGGGGTTGAAAAGTTGACACTGTTTGGAGAGCAGGGTTTGGACTTCCAGAGCGTTCCTGGATCTGAGAACTCCGTGTGAGATTTACCAGAACCCACCGCCAAGAGGCCATCCCCACTGAGTGGGGGTAGATTTTCTTCAGTAGAAACACCAATCATCCTGTAACCTTCTAATATACTAAAAACCCATAAAGTGCCCTTCCCACCAAAGTGAGTTATGTTGGAATTTTGAAATTCAAACCCCCTTCTCACCCTCAAACACGTTTCTCAATGGCTCTAGTCTATGTGATCCTGTTTTGAAAGGGAAATTTAGTTTCTTGTCTTATCTCCCCTTGGGAAATTCTTCCCTTTCAGAAATAAAAAAAACAACTAACAATTCTCTTAGATATAGATGACTATTTCACAAACGAATCATTAAAAGTTCATTGTAAAAAAACCTTAAGTTTGCATTATTTTGCTCCCTGACTTTGAAATAGAAAAACAGAAGATAAAAAGTATATTTAATTTTCATAATCCAAATGTTCACTCTATCAATATGCCCAAGAAAATGGAAATTTAACCATCAGAGCACCATAAAGAATTCTTCCAATTTATATCTGTAGATTAATTAAATCCAAAAGAAACTTTTAAATATTTTGATAAAGGAAAAATCCTATTACTAAAATCATATCATACTCAAGGTGAAAAACACAGCAAAAATGAAATTAGGAACAGAATGACTTTTAGTTAAACAGATGGCAAAAGTATTTACAAACACCACTTAAAGTGCTTATTTATTCTTGAAACATTCAAGTAAATCATTTAGATAATCCATCTTAGGTTCTTGCAAACCTTAATCTTGATTTTCAGAAACTCTTTAATTGTCTCCATTATGAGAACACCTAGGTTCACTTGTATACCTAATTTTGTGAGGACGGAAATTGTTATTAAATTTTTGCTAAAGACCAGACATCAGAAACAGTCAACTAAATAAAATGGCAAATCATTAAATTTCTAAAACTCTGTGGAGCTTCTTGAGAAAAAAATCCAAAGTGGAACTAGGCCAAAGACTGGTGAACAAAATGAAAGCCCTGATGGAGTTCTGAGATCACTGAGAACTAGAGAGAACTGTGTAAAAATAATAATAATAATAGTAACGTAACGTGAAATGTTAAAAAATCACTAATTATATTGATCATATATTATAAATGTTCTAATATTTTAGATTAGTAATTTTAACAGCAGTTATTCCTCATGTTTTGGGAGATACCTATTAATCATCGGAAATTACATACTGCGTTACATCTTTAAGATAGCCCTTGACAAAGTAATGTACACTATTACCGCACCAAATTCCTTTGTTAATTTTTGTTGAGACTCTTGAAACAACCTTATCATTTATGTACACTTACGATTGCTGAATTAGTATATAAAGACATATGTTGTGATCATTCATGTTATATATTTAATTAGTTAATATTACCTGGGATTTTTTTTATTATAAGATATATCTAGAATTTAGATTATAATTGTGCATTAAAGCATCTTGCCATTCAGTTTTATTAAGTATGATGACTCCTTCAAATGACACTGTGCTATGAGTATCTTTTATAATCCCTATTTCTAACATTTGAGAAAGTTTTACATTGAACAAATTGTAATAATGATCCCCAAAAGACAGTTACAGGAGTAAGTAAGTCCTTCTTAGTGTCTTCTTCAGATCAATGAAGAATCAGAGATAATTCAAAGCAGTCCTAATAAGGGTGAATTTTTGTCTTTCTTACCTTATAGTACTTGATACTCTTGGATTTTTTTTTTTTTAGAGTGTATAGGGTTTCCTTTTCTAAGTGGGAAAAAATATAGTCTTCATAGCACTATTTGAAAATTGCATTGGCTTTGTTTTGGCTTTTATACTCAGAAAGCTACTCTATAGTATACATGTGAACTAGAATTTAGCCTCAATCAATTGGCAGCCAAATGTTGAAAAATCATATAAGTAGATGATTTGAGTTTGAGTTTTCTCTTAATGGCTTAAGTATCTGTACTGAAACAAAGTATATATATATTGGGTTGGCCAAAAAGTTTGTTTGGGTTTTTCTGTAACATCTTCCATATAACATCTTGTATACATATACATATAGAGATATGCATACATATATAATTAATTTTTCATAGACTTTTAAAATTATGTCCAAGATATTTCCATTGCAGAAAATGTTGACGGCTATATAAAATTACATAAATTATACAAAATTAAACTCTGACTTAATATTTACTTCAGAAGCTCAAGAATTTAATAAAAATACATCATGCATATAAATTTCATGGTTCCTTAAAAAACACACTTATGCTAAAACATGATACAGAGTCAGTTTCCATTTCACTAGAAATTCTCATTGTTTCCAGGGACATTACCTTGAAACATAAGGTTGAGTATATTAAGTATATATTCACATCAAATGAAAGCTATCTTTTAACAGAAATTGACAACGCCAAATGTCTGTGATTTGCATTGTGTTCATTTTAGTTACTTTAAATGAGCTTACTTTAGCAAAAAATGCTTCATGAGATTGAAACTTAGAAGCTCAGGATCAGAGAGGCTGATGGAGTCCACCCACTGTCATTCTGAAACCAAGAAACATTAAATAACTTTCTCAAGGTCACACAGAAAGAATGGAAATGCTGAGAACAGAAACTGAGTTTTCTGGCTTACAATCAGCTGTCCTTTCTTAACACATAAACTATCTTATTAACCCACACATTTTCCTGATGAGACAACTAATAAGCAATGTGGTATAAATGTAGTACAGATCGTAGCATTAGAACTGAAATTAATCAGCACAGTGTGGTGAAGGTTTTAGGAGGTGGAGAAAATCTGAGTGTACTCTGGAACCCAGAAGGCAGGAGAGATTAAACTTTGAGAAAAGGCAGAGGAGATTCATGCTCAAATGTTTGCTTTTTAAGAAGGGAAAGAACTAGAGCTGGCTCTAGGCAATGTTTTAAAGTACAATTCATCTCTTAAGATCATTTCTTGCCTCACATAGTTTGTTCTCATATTCCATGATCCCTTTTCTCAGTACTTTTGCTAGCATCTTCTTTTAATGTCTCCTTGCTCTACCTTGTTAAACCTCCCATTTTTCAGAATGGGATGTTTTTTTTTTCATAAAAAAAATCAACATAGCTCATCTTAGCCATAGTGATATCAGCTTCTCCTAAATCATTTGGGACTTTTTTGTCCCAGTGAATCTCTATATGATGGTTTCTAAATCAGTACTGGAGATAAAGAATAGGACAGAATTCCTTTACTCACATCCTAATACCTGGTATGCATAAAATGGATTCTAGGCAAACAAAAAGATATGAAGAGTTGATAAGTCCTCTTCCCAAGGATAATCGTATCAGTTACAAATATTTACAAGAATTATTTATAATGTATGATTGCCATGAAGAATAAAACTTCTAAGCATATTCCTCACCTTCTCATCCATTCATTTAGAACATATTTATTGAGTACCAAAAAATGGCAGGAACGCTGCTACATACACAAACAAATGGATGTCTGAGAGGAAGACGGACAGGCTGACTTAAATGATTAACATTAAATGAAAGTATTATATATTTTAAATACAAAATTAAATTTTATTCATATATGTACTTGGTGTCTACATGATTTTTCTTCTCTGATGTCCTATGGTCATATTTATAGAAATGAAAATGAAAATGCCATACTTTGCCTATTGTCTCTCCCCCAACTTAAGGAACTTTTAATTTTTCAAATGTTCTCTAAAACTAATTGATTACAATTTCTATGTTGGGGCTTCCCTGGTGGTGCTGTGGTTGAGAGTCCGCCTGCCGATGCAGGGGGCACGGGTTCGAGCCCTGGTCTGGGAAGATCCTACATGCCGTGGAGCAACTAAGCCCGTGCACCACAACTACTAAGCCTGCGCATCTGGAGCCTGTGCTCTGCAACAAGAGAAGCCGCGATAGTGAGAGGCCCGCACACCGCGATGAAGAGTGGCCCCCGCTTGCCACAACTAGAGAAAGCCCTCGCACAGAAACGAAGACCCAACACAGCCATAAATAAATAAATTTTTTAAAAATATGTCTATGTTGAAACTCATTAGGAAAGTATTTGATACAAGTGTGTGGGTGGGGAATCTTTAGTCACCTAAGGCCTTGCTCCTTAAAGTGTGTTTTTTCAACCAGTAACAACAACATTATCTGGGAGCTTGCTAGAAATTCAGAATTCCACCCCAGACTTAGTGAATCAGAATCAGGATTTTTATCAATATTCCCCAGTTGACTAGTATCACATTCAAGTTTCAGAAGCACTCATTGATCTAAGATAAAATCTGGAGAGGCCAGGACTAGTTTCAGCCCATGGTGTAAAATTTTCCATGCATGGTGCAAAACACAGAATATCAGAATTACACTTTATTTTACCATAATGTTAATTTAAAAATGTGCCCTCAGTTTTTACTAATTCAGTATAGCATGTCCACAAATACTAAAAAGGAATTTCAGGGGACATGCAGGATATTCTGGGAATTTGGAATCCATGACAGCCATCCAGGGACTTAACACATTCATGGGTTTCCACATCCATCCTTGAATTCATCAGAACTGACCCACCAATTAAATTTACCACTGGTAGGTTTCAACTTCAGAAGTAAACCCTGATCTAGCCTAGATACATTCCTCAGAATTTCCTTACAATATTCCTTACAATTCTTTTTTTTTCCTTAATTCAATACCAGTCAATGTATCATACCTACACTTACTCCTATGTTTTTGGTATAATTTTGCTTTTTAATCACCTTGAACTAAAAGAGAAGAAAAGAAAACTTTGGCAATGTTCTTGCAACTGGTCTGCTTATAAGGCCATGAGTTTAAATGTATAGATTCCTATATGTACTTCCCCAGACCACTGACTGCCCCACCCAAACTACTGAATATGACTTTTCAGGGAAAGACCTTTCTTTCATTCCCCTACTCTTTATCCTCTTTTCACGTTTATCTTTTACTTTATTGCTAGACAGAAAAAAAAAAAAAAAGGAATAATATCGTTCATCTCTTCTGGCCACACTTAGGCCAGAAGTCACTTATCCTTGGAGGACGAGGATGCAGTCACAGCATTAACACAATAAATTATCTTAATGAAGAACATTCAAACCAGAATGTAATTCTGTAATTTCTGCTTTTCTTAGACAGCATCCTTCTCCATCTGTTCTGAGTGTAGAGCCAAAGTGTGCTCTAGATAAATTTAGTGCCTGTGGGAATGGATGTGTAGGAGTTCAAAGACCAGCTTCCTGGATGGGTTGTCAAAAACGAAGAAATATAGAAAAGCTCCTTCTTTTACATACCATAAGGGAAAACAAAGCGGAATCAAAACTCACATCTGCGAGAACCCTGTATGTGACATTACAGAGGATAATACCACCCCAGGAGCCCCTCTTCTTATCTTCTTTGTATTGTAGAGTGAGCGCCCAAATTTTACTTATTTTACTTCTTCTCAAGAGGTGAGAGCACCCATTTTCCCTAAAACCTGCCTGGGGAAATGGCTGCACTTTGTAAAGCACAGTCACCGTCACACTCCAACTCCATTGATTGCTGTTCCCAATGATGCAGGTGTTTTCACTTTAATGACTTTGCTATAAGTCTCTATAGGGAAATAGGAAATTCCAAATTATATTATAAGAATGCTACACATTATATGTGGCTCCTGGTCTATAGCTTCTTAGTCTCTCCAAAACAGAAAACGAAGCCCTGCAGAATTTCACCCACCACTTTTATTCTCCTGAAGTAGATTCTTAATAAATATTCCTTTTCTTTACGTGTTTACTCCATGGTACTCTCTTCCCATTCTAAGAATGCCATCAAAACAGGAAAATTGTCTTTATATTATTTCCAATTAGTAATGATTTGTGTTCTCTATAAACTAATTAGATTAAGCTTGTTAATCTACTCTATCCTTGCTGCTCTCTTTTCTGTCTGCCTACCTATCAAATACTGAGAGAATTACATTCAAAGATGCATGAAATATGCCAAAGGCATTAAAAGTGCAGTGTTTAAAAGTGCAGTGTGAGTGTTGGGGGATTTTTGTGGTAAATCCCATTTGAATACAGTTGAAAACATTGGGAAAAATGCTAACAGACTGGAGTAAAAATTATAACCTACCTTTTTACATCATTGTCTTAAACAGTTAACAAAGCATATTTAGCATCCACTGTACACAAGGCATTGCACCATGTAATGCAGGGATTTGAAAATAAGACAAGAGTTCTATAAAATATGGTATGAAAGAGGAAATAAGGCACACATCAGTTCTGACAGAAGATGTCATTTGATAAAAGTTCTAATAGAGTGCAACAAACAAAAGATTAATGGAGCGCAAGGGCAGAGATCACTTCTAGGCAGATTGATTTAAAATGCCCCCGGAAAAAGTGGTGAAGTCTTGAAGGATGAGTAAAATTGTGACAGAGAAAAATAGAGTATATTTTACAAGAGTGACAAGGCAATAAAATATTGGCTTGTTCAGGAAAAGAGAAGTTTTCTAATTTGGTTGGATTATGTTATTCATAATCTGGGTGATGATTTGTTGAAGTCCAAACCTCAGTACCTCAGAGTGTGACTGTATTTTTGGAGACAGGGCCTTAAAATGATAAGTTAAAATCAAGCCATTCAGACTTGATTCTAAGATCTAATTCAACCTCACTGGTGTCTTTATAAGAAGAGGAGATTAAAGCACAGAGAAGAGAGAGGTGCATGAGCACAGAGAAAAGACCAAGTGAGGAAGCATGAAGAAGGTTGTCATCTGCAAGCCAAGGAGAAACCAAACCTGCCGACACCTTATCTTGGACTTCCAGCCTCCAAAACTGAAAGAAAATAAATTTCTGTTGTTTAAGCCACATACTCTGTGGTATTTCATTATGGATGCCCTAGAAGACTAATACAGGAAGGTAACAGAAAAATAAAGAATGATGCCTGTTTACCTTTGATTAGCCTTTGAAAGCCATCACACATGTATACACTTTCTTTTAAAGCATTTACCATTACTGTACGTCTCAGCTGGTTATTACCATGAAAACCCCCAACACTTGGTCCTTGTTCTATCTGTTATTCTGCCACCCCATTTTCACCCATAACATACTACAAATATTAAAACCATCTAAATCTAGCTTCACTCCAACCTCATCAGATCACCCATAAAAATATTCTAGCTCAAGAAAAGCTCACAAATATCTATCTATATAATAAGGATGACTTAATAGGACATATATGAAGATAAGAATATGGACAATATGTTTATAGAATTATAACACAATGCTTAATTCCAGAAGGAAAGTATGAAGTTATAAGAATTCTTTATAATGTATTTGTTTGAAGGAGATTAGTTTTGTTCTTGTTCAAGCTCTCCTACCTGCTATACCAAATCAAGGTTTCTAAAGAGTGAGCTGTATCTTCATCGTACTTGGGGATAAGTGAGCATAAGGGTATTCATCTCCCATTCTTCTGTTGGTTTGGATTTATGTGCCATCTATTAAAAGCACATAATGCTAAAATACAGATAGTAGAGAATCCATGACTTATACAATTTAGTTTAGTCTTGGTTTCCCATAATTTACCTGCTAATTTAATATTCTTCTAACTTGCTCACAGTTCTAATTTGTAGAAGCAATAACTACACCAGAAGTGCTATACTAACTAGTATTTTTTATTAGAAATTTTTCTTTAATGGTGCATGTGTTCTTTCCTTATAAAAGACTCCAAGACACTTACTAAAGCTAGATCTCCTATTTCTGTTTCATCTCCCATAGTAGTTTGGTATTCTGCAAGGAGTGCATATTGTATAAATATGGAAAATATATACTATAGCCAGAAAGTGTCAGAGCTGTTCATCATATTATTATAAAGGCAAATGAATACGGAATAATTAAAAGAAGGTCGAACGTGGATCAGTGATGAGAATGTGTCATAAGCAAGGGTTATGATCAATTCAATTATGTGCCTTTGAGGTGTAAAGGGGAAAAAAAATGTCAGGGAGATACTTCAAGCTTACTTATAAGCCAATAAAACTTAAACTCCTTATGATTCTAATAAAACAGCAAAGGAAATATTTTAAGCTGTTGGATAGCAAGATGTATGATGTTATATTAAATACCAATTTTGTCATATCATCTCCCACTGTTAGATGTTATAGAATAAAGAAAAGTTTTAACAGTAAATCTTTCTTTTAAATGTAGATATACAAAAGTGAAGACGAAGAATATTTGGAGCACTGAATTGATAAAAGAACATTTTTATACTTCATATTATTCCATTTTCTTTCATTTTACTATGCAATGATTCGGTGAAATCCATAAATTTTGCCTTTTATAGTGAAAAATCTGATAGATGTATTTGGCTGCAGAAATGTTTCTGAACTAGTTCCAAAAGAGATATAGAAAAAGAAAGGTTTGGCTTATACATATATTAATCTTTACAGTGGTTTCAGAAAACACATTTCTTGGCATAGCTAAGTTAGGTTTTCAAGTTCGAATTTTTAAAAAAAATATCCCTCATGATGCATGCAACTTCTTTTTTATCAATATGGATATCTACTATATTTAAGTACAGGGTATTTACATTCTTATTGAGAAAAATCAAAGGGGAACACAAATTTTGAGCAATAAAGCCCATTAAATATGGGCAATGAAGCCCATGACATTATGTTTTGGCAAATGCTGTTATCATATCATCATCACCAACAAATGTTTTTCAAAGACTCACCATAAGTGAAGCTAAGTATGAGTTTCTGGGTATATGATATAATATTTTGGGCATCATAGATAATAATTTAAAATAAGACATATGGGGGAATTCCCTGGCTGTCCAGCGGTTAGGACTCTGTGTTTTCACGGCCCAGGGAGCAGGTTCAATCCATGGCTGGGGAATTAAGATCCCGCAAGCCATACAGTGTGGTCAAAAAAGAAAAGAAAAAAACTAAATAATAAAATAAGGCACATGTTCCCTATTTGAAGACAAGAGAATAATTTATACTACCTAGTTTGAGCTCCAATTAATTTATTAAAGGCTGTTTGAAACCTCACAGTATTGTAGGAAGACTAATGGGTGAACTTCCAGAAATAACTTCCCAAACACAACAGGTCTGCTAAGGGAGATAATGCTAATGCAGAGGTACCCAGCCTCTGCCTTCACCTATGCCAGCAGCAAGAAGCAAGTCCCACTGATGCCCCATGAAGCTCAACTTCAATTTAACCTCTTGCATGGGTGTGTCAATTTTGTGTGACCTAAGTTACGTATCTTTCATTATATTTTATTATCTTGGGAAAGGTAATTAACAATTAACAACAATGTGAGAATGTGAGGAACAATCAAAATATATTTTAAAAAGTATTTAAAAACTTCTGGGTAGTCATAAATGGCAAGTGTCTACTTCTATACACAGCCAACTTCCATTTCATTAGCATTGCCAGATTCTATTTTTCTAAGTACTTTCACTATAGTTTTACATATACATACATACATACACACACACACACACACACACACACACACACACACACACACGTACCTACGTAAAATTCTATAATAATTATCCACTCGGGTTTTAAGAAACTATGGGGTACTTGGAAATGGCAGTAGACACCCTCCTCTAGGGGAGGTCATAAAATAATTTTTGTATTGTTAACTCTTGAGTAGTATTATCTTTAAGTTTAACTACAATATATCTTACAATCTTTCTCTCACCAACCAGTGTTAATGTTGCTTCCAAACAGCTTAAGCCAAATAAAAGAATGTTACTGAGTATTTTTTAAAGTAATCGCTTTATAATTTCCAGTCCAGCAAGAAAATTTCTATGTAAATATTGCCAGTGTTTGCTTTTCTTGTGAATGAAGTGGCCATAATTTTTCTGATTAACTCTAAAATGCCTTTCCCACTCACTTCTCTTGTCTACTTGTAATGATATTTGTTCCGAGTCTGCTGAGATACAAATATTAATTTATTTTAGCAGAGGAATCATTTTGAATATACTAGAAAACAAGATGTGCTGCGTAATGAAAAACACATTTCAATTGTTCTTCCTCGAAGCCATTCTGGCTGGTATTTTCTTAGCAGAATTGTTAGAGAATTGTGGGAAAGTTTAAAAGATAACTACATGTGGAAGCAGAGGACTGGCGCACAGGAAATGCTCCATAATTGCTTCTTCCTTAACTTTTCCCCTACTCAGTCCAATTCAGAAAACAGTTATTGCCTCCCTTCTACTTGCCAGGTGTTTGGTGGGCATTGTGGTGAGGTCAGGTCACTGCCCTCAAGCCATTTACAGAGGTAGAGTAAATATTTATTTACAAAACAGGTGCTAGGATCCATGAGAGGATATATAAGCACAGAAGTTCACTTACCAAAGAAGGAAATAATCTTTTGCCTTCATGGAGAAGAGGGTGCTCCAGCATGACTCAAAAGTTATGTAAACGTTCAACAATTATGGAATATATGCCGCATCAGAAAAATGTAATCTGCTAATGTACTGTCCCTTCTAGGTAACAAAATGTAGTAGACTTGGTAAAACAGACAGCCTGTCAACTATAAACACGCAAATCATTTTACAATACAAAGATCTGGGTACTTCCAGCTTCTTTCCAATTATATCACATAGAATGAGATATTCTTTTTTTTTTTTTTTTTTGCGGTACACAGGCCTCTCACTGTTGTGGCCTCTCCCGTTGCGCAGCACAGGCTCCGGACGTGCAGGCTCAGCGGCCATGGCTCACGGGCCCAGCCGCTCCGCGGCATGTGGGATCCTCCCGGACAGGGGCACGAACCCGTGTCCCCTGCATCGGCAGGCGGACTCTCAACCACTGTGTCACCAGGGGAGCCCCAAGAATGAGATATTCTTTGAGAAGCAGAAGCATAATACTCTTAAGTCAATGGGAAGAACAAAGTGAATCAGCTATACATATACATATATCCCAATATCCCCTCCCTCTTGCATCTCCCTCCCACCCTCCCTATCCCACCCCTCTAGGTGGTCACAAGGCACTGAGCTGATCTCCCTGTGCTATGCAGCTGCTTCCCACTAGCTATCTATTTTACATTTGGTAGTGTATATATGCCAATGCAACTCTCTCATTTCGCCCCATCTTACACTTCCCCCTCCAGCTTTCTTCTGATTTCCATTTGCATGGAATATCTTTTTCCATCCCCTCACTTTCAGTCTGCATGTGTTCCTAGGTCTGAAGTGGGTCTCTTGTAGACAGCATATATACAGGTCTTGTTTCTGTATCCATTCAGCCAGTGTATATCTTTTGGTTGGGACATTTAATCCATTTACATTTAAGGTAATTATTGATATATATGTTCCTATTACCATTTTCTTAATTGCTTTTTGTTATTGTAGGTCTTTTCCTTCTCTTGTGTTTCCTGCCTAGAGAAGTTCCTTTAGCATTTGTTGTAAAGCCCGTTTGGTGGTGCTGAATTCTCTTAGCTTTTGCTTGTCTGTGAAGGTTTTAATTTCTCCATCAAATCTAATGAGATCCTTGCTGAGTAACCTTTGTTGTAGTTTCTTCCCTTTCATCACTTTAAATATGTCCTGCTACTCCCCTCTGGCTTGTAGACTTTCTGCTGAAAGATCAGCTGTTAACCTTATGGGGATTCCACTGTATGTTATTTGTTGCTTTTCCCTTGCTGCTTTTAATAATTTTTCTTTGTATTTAATTTTTGATAGTTTGATTAATAGGTGTCCTGGCATGTTTCTCCTTGGATTTATCCTGTATGGGACTCTCTGTGCTTCCTGGATTTGACTATTTCCTTTCCCATGTTAGGGAAGTTTTCAACTGTAATCTCTTCAAATATTTTCTCAGACCCTTTCTTTTTCTCTTCTTCTTCTGGGACCCTTATAATTTGAATGTTGGTACATTTAATGTTGTCCCAGAGGTCTCTGAGACTGTCTTCAATTCTTTTCATTCTTTTTTCTTTATTCTGCTCTGCAGTAATTTTCACTATTTTATCTTCCAGGTCACTTATCCGTTCTTCTGTCTCATTTATTCTGCTATTGATTCCTTCTAGAGAATTTTTAATTTCACTTATTGTGTTGTTCATCATTTTTTGTTGGCTCTTTAGTTCTTCTAGGTCTTGTTAAACATTTCTTGTATTTTTTCCATTCTATTTCCAAGATTTTGGATCACCTTTACTATCATTACTCTGAATTCTGTTTTCAGGTAGACTGCCTATTTCCTCTTCATTTGTTTCATCTGGTGGGTTTTTACTTTGCTCCTTCATCTGCTGCATACTTCTCTATCTTCTCATTTTATTTAACTTACTGTGTTTGGGGTCTCCTTTTTGCAGGCTACAGGTTCGTAGTTCCCGTTGTTTTTGGTGCTGGCCCCCAGTGGGTAAGGTTGGTTCAGAGGCTTGTGTAGGCTTCCTGGTAGAGGGGACTGGTGCCTGTGTTCTGGTAGGTGGGGCTGGATCTTGTTTGTTTGGTGGGCAGGATCGCATCTGGTGGTGTGTTTTGGGGTGTCTGTGAACTTAGTATGACTTTAGGCAGCCTCTCTGCTAATGGGTGGGGTTGTGTTCCTGTCTTCCTAGTTGTTTGGCATAGCGTGTTCAGCACTGGAGCTTGCTGGTCATTGAGAGGAGCTGGGTCTTAGCGTTGAGAAGGAGATCTCTGGGAGAGCTGTCGCCTTTCGATATGACATGGGGCCAGGAGGTCTCTGGTGGTCCAATATCCTCAACTTGGCTCTCACACCTCAGAGGCTCAGGCCTGACACCAAGCCAGAGCACCAAGACCCTGTCAGCCACACGGCTACATCAGAGGGTGCTGGCAAGCTCTATGAACACTTTTAGATCTTCAAATAAAAGGCCTTTACAGACTGTTCTCAATGGATTTCCCGTCTTTGCTGAGCTTCAAAGCTTCCAAGATCTTGGCATCTGGGAAGTGAAAAGCAGAGGGAGGGAGCACGGGGCAGGAGAAGCTCCTGGCCGTGTGCCCACAGGGGTGGTTGCCTGAGGGACCTCGGAGCAGAGGGCAAAAAGTCCCCCGACTGGATGGACCTTTCTGTTATTATCTGAACTGGGTACTTCAGACCCTTATCATACATAAAGTTATGTAATCCAGTTACCTCATAAATATTTTTAGGATTTTCTTGAATTGCTTTTTGTCACTTGTCATGTCCAGTATTACCATATGTAGTCCAGAGGATCCTGTACTGCACAAGTCTAAGGGCAGTACTCACAAAGACCCCATGATGGGCAATATTGTGAATAAGGGTACACAGTGGCCCTGCTTCGCCCATCTGGTACCTCCTCTGCCAGCTTCACTGTGATACCCTCTGTCTGTATTGTCATGCAGCATCCCTGCAACTTCAGGTCTGTCTGGCCCACTTCCCACCCAAATGCGAACATGCTACCTCCATTCAGTCCTCTGGGTGCCACAAACCAATGGCTGCAGTCTTTAAAAATCTTGAACTTGATAGTATCAAAAGGGATCTCTCTCTCTCTCTCTCTCTCTCTCTCTCTCTCTCTCTCTCTCACACACACACACACACACACACACACACACAAACACACAAAACTTAAAACTCCATGTTAATAGCAGGTCCAATATCCAATGTTCCTAAATAGTTGTTGATTTTTTGTTTGCTTTCCAAATAAGATTATGAGACTAACTTTTCAAATAAGTAAACAAAAAATTACAAGTAAGGAAACAAAACAATTACAATAACAACATTATCCATAATGTAATAAATAATTTATGGTAGGCATTGTTCCCAGAAAAGTACCTGGGAAACTCCAAAGCTATAAATTCAAGGGTTAAGGCTGTATGTTAATGAGTCCATCATGATTCCAAAAGGTGCTAATAATATTTATTTATACTGAATCCTAAGCATATTGTCAAGTCCAAGTTGATGTGTCAGACCTGGGATGATGAGATTGAGTTTCCGGGAGAAACCCAGCAGTACTGGCTGATCTCAATTGATCTTGGAGACAACTCTGACAAGTGAAGCAAGACAAGGGCATGTGGATACCAGCAGCTCCATTTGTCTGGGTGCGCTTAACAATGAGCTTAGAATTCCAAATAAATAAATATTATTAGGTAACCTTTGCCAGCTCTCCTTCTTGAACTGAACAAGACAAAAGTGGAACATGGAAGTCAAGGACATAGCCACAGACTAGCTGGAGTAGCACAGTTGTGAGGGTCTCAATATTATGTTTGCATCTCTAACTTGTCTGTGGCTAAGCGCAGATTTGGGGGATGCCTGCCAAGTAGTCTGTGGTTGTAGACTCCAAACTCAGTAGGAGTAGATATCCTTAATTGAGGTTTGATATAGACTGCACTAGAGTAATTTATCAATGTATAAAATATGTTGTGTACCTTCATGTGCTGCTCGTAAAATATCTACTGCCTCCGTCAGATTTAAATAAAGAAATGCAGGTTGAAGGAATAAATGACTACAGAAGAGGGAAGATTAAGATGCTGGGTAAAGACAACACTGGAATGCCACCAAACCAACTCCCTAGTACTTGCTACTTGCAAATGGACAACTTTGAGATCAGCCACCCTCACTGTGAAGAGGTCTGCTTCCCCCTGCTGGAAGCATCCAACAGCTGCACTTACTCCAGAAATTTCTTTTCAATCACATCATCACCAATGATAGTAACAGCTAACATTTATTGTGTGCTTGCCCAATAAATGGATTTGGTATATGAAAATGATAATAAAATGTCACTCTCCTCATGTGCATGACTAAATCTTGCTTATGACTCCTGCATATGTGGCTATGATTCTGTCTGGGCTTTTCTTTGACCACAGCACATGTAATAACACACTCAAGCCCATGAAATAATATGGTTGGATATTCTAATATTCAAAAAATACTCTACTATCCTCTGGCCTATCTCAAATATGTGCCCACACGTTCTAATTACTCTCAAAACCTGCAATCACAAGCAGAATCTCTACTTTCTCAAAGGGAGAAATTCTTATATTCTTTTTCTAAATATCATATCATCTTTCTTCTTCTTATACAATTTTTAATAATTCTTTTCTTCCATACAGAACAGGCTTCAGGGTCCTGTGGAGGCCTCTTTCTTAACCAATTATATGATTGCTTCCCTATAATACCTCCTATAATAATTGAAATGCCATAGCCTGACTCTTTCAATATCTCTATGTATATATGTTTTATGCATAGATTAATTATTCACACAGACTAGAAGCCAATTGAAAGACAATTTTTCCAAAACAAAATAATCTCATGAAGCCACCAAAATCAGTTCATCAAATTTCACATATATATGATATACTCTAATATTTTATGGACCAGTTTAGGTAAATGTCACAATTTGTAATGGAAGTTAATATACATTCAGTGACTATGAATAGTTACTAAAGCTTCTGAATAAGTAACATATCATAATTATGGCTGGTGGTAATTTGGATGTCTTCCAGTTGTCATCAGGAAATGAGGTGTATCCTCAGGAAGATAATTAAAAGGAAATTGTATACAATTTTCTAGGACCTTAATAAACACTCACAGATAATGAATATCAAAGACAAATTGGTGCTTTGCAATTCATTTTGTTTTCCAAATAGAGACTGTGTGTCACAGAAAGAGGGTTCATTTTGGAGAGTGAACTTTCTAAGATGAAACTGATCTCTGGTGATTCACAGCAGATGGGAAAAACATGACCTTCTCAGTTTTAAGATTTTGAAAGATTAATATCACATGGGGAACAGTTGATTAAAAACACAACGGTTTCAAGTTTGAGGGGCCTCCCTGAGATGAATATAGATATTCTTAATAAAGCTGTGCTCTAACTTACAGAAAAGTTACAAGAATAATGTTTTGTCTCGTTTGACTATTCCTTGGTCAGAACAAGCTGTTACTGTTTTCTGTAAGTAACAATGCCTATTGGTTACCTTGAACTTGATTTCTTTATGTTCACCTTGCAACATATCAAATTTCATAGTCCACCAGGATTCAAAACAGACAAGGATCGAACACTGGGAGATCAGAATTCAAAATCAAAAAATATCTAAAATTACTCTGACAGTCTCATGCAAGAGACATGTGTTCTCCCTGTGAGATTTTCAGTTCTGCTATTAAGTTATATAACTATATAACTATCAATATTATAACTGCAGTCAAATCTTGATGTAAATCAGCTTAGATCATTTGCAGCCTTTATACTGGCATAACTTGGCTGTTAAAATTGGTCAATGGATGCTCTTACAAATACCTCTTAGAGAACCTAGGGCTAAGATCTCTGAGGGCAGTTCTTTTTATTTATGATGGTAGCATTTTACTGTTTTTCTTTTGAGACAGTGTACTCAAGGACTATGATTTCCATATCTGGGAAATATTTAGAATTTTTTTCATTTTTGAAAAATATTTTTAACTTTTAATAAACTGGATTATGGCAATTAGGGATGGTTTCAAAACAGCTAATAGGAAATGAAGGTCTAAGATATGCACCACAGATAATTAAAGAAAAAATTATTTGGTATCTCTATTTGGAAAAATGCATAACTCTTTTCTTCAGCTATTTAAAGTAAAATTAGAAATGGTAACAGAGTTTACATTTCTCCACTAAGTCAATATTTATTTATTTTTAAACTCAGGCTTTATTTGAATAGTCTATCAATTTAAATGATTAAACCTCTTTACAAAAAAGTAATGACACATCTAGCAATATTATGCACATTGTTAAAGGTAAGAGAATGCCTGCGTCTGTAATTAAATACCAATGTTAAAGAAAAAGATTAAGCAGAAAATTTAAATTAATACACAGTATCTTACTTTCCTATTTGAGGTATTTTTAATAGGCTGAGATTAATTATGACTGTAACAACACATGCCAGCTTGTTTGATAAGAGTAACACATTGTGGCTGAATGAAAATTGTATAATTGTATTCTCCTTATATTTGAGAATAAGTATTAACTGAACACTTGGCTAATATAACCATTTCTTTTTTTTTCTTTTATTATTTTTTTAACATCTTTATTGGAGTATGATTGCTTTACAACGGTGTGTTAGTCTCTGCTGTATAAGAAAGTGAATCAGCTATATGTATACATATATCCCCATATCCCCTCCCTCTTGCATCTCCCCTCCCACCCTCCCTATCCCACCCTTCTAGGTTATAACCATTTTTGAAACAATTGCAAATATTAGCTGATTCTATTCCTCATCCCTCACACTCAATTAATTGTGGGTTTCTTAAATATCCAAAACACTTGACCCCTAGTAAAATTTGACCATACTTCCTATCTGTACATCTTGCGTAAATACAAGTCTAATTATTTTAGAAAACTATGAAATACTGCAAACATACAAAGAGTTTAGAGAATAAGGCTCCCTTATTACCAAGATTTAACGTATGCTTCTATTTTGTCATTCTTTGCTTTAGATCACTTTTTTTTGTTAAAAGAAGTAATATTTTACCAATGTAGTTAAAAGTCACATCTACTGCACCCATTATTGTCAACTTCTTTGTAGAAAGACCTAACATCTTAAAGTTATATGTAACCTACCAATCTTTTTTTAAACTTCATATATATGTGTGTGTCTGTGTCTCTGTGTGTAACAGCATGAGATATTAATAATATATTTTGTATTTTAACAATTCATATAAATAACATCTTACTGTCCATGCCACTTTTTTGCTTTCAATATTGTGTTTCCAACGGCACACTTGAAGGTCATACATTTCAAAAGTTTCATTATGTTCTGCTTAATGTATATGCCATTATTTGTTTGTTTATTTATTTATTATTTCCTGAAAACGTTCTCACAACATGACCTTATTGCTAGCCCCTTTTACATTCCTCAATCTTATCTGCTTTACTTTCAGCATCTTGCGATACTGTTAATCAATCTCTCCTTCTTGAAACACAATTTTCTCTTCATTTTCTTGATACCACTAGCTTCTGGATTTTACCAGTCCTTGCTCCTTTTGTCTTCTCATTTTTATCCTCCCTTTGGATGACTGCATGTACTTTCCTGACTTCCATTACAAGTAGGCCAAGGCTTTCTCCTGAAATTCAAACCTGTAACTAGATGTCTCCACTCAGTTAGCCCACTGACAGCCCATGTTATCTTGCTCAAGACTGGATGTTTCTTGTCCAGGCTTGACCCTTGCCTTGCATTACCTATGCCATGAACCTTGACTCCTTCACCATCCCCACAACTATTCGATCATGAAGTCCATTTAACTACTTCTCATGTAAAACTTCCTATAAGATCAAACCACTTTTCCTGCCTCTAGTCATCAAACTTTATCATCTATTTTCCACACTGAATTCTAAATGATGTTTCCAAAACCAAATATAATTATGCAACTTCTCTGCTTAACTTAAGTGGCTCCATGTGGTTCTCTGAATCAAGTAATCAAACCTTAATGTAAGTCACCAGGCCTAGCATTTCAATTTCTTTACACATCTCATATTCATACTGACACAGTTCTTCTCTTTTCATCAAAATACTCAAAGAGGTAGAAAGTTGCAAATGAAAATTAAATATATTTCTCTTGATCTCTTAAATGTCTTTATTGAGGCCTGGGCATACTACCACACATACAATAAGAAATCTTGAAATTAGATAACCAAATTGGATCTCATAATCATTTAGAATGGTAATGAAAGAAGATGCTGAGAAATTTAAGACAAATAAATATAGTTTTTATATTAAAAATATATTTTGTAAATTACAGTGTAAAAAATCTTCTTTAGAAACTCAAAATGGACAAGAAACACAGTAGTTAATTAAAATTTGCAAAACAGTTTTCAATTAGTAGAAATTAACATATATCTCCTGAACCAAATAAATCAGATTCTGTTTTCTCTTTTGATCAGTTCTGTTGTTGATCAAAGAGATGTAGAAGACATAGGTTATCTGACTTTAAAGACATTTGACATCATTTCTTCATCAATTATACCATTTCTTATGGTTTATTTTGGTTGACAGAAGAATAAGTACTGGATAAGTGTCACACTTATGTAGATTAAAAAAACAAATTGAATGACAGTACAGAAAAAGCCAAATTTAAATTAAATCATAATAAACTGCAGATAAATTTCAAGAAGCATAAAATTAAAATGTGGTTTGTTCTAGGCCTCCACATGATTAATGTCTTTTAAAATAACTTGTATTAATATATAAAATGTCTGCTTATTAAGTAGGTTCCTGTCATATATCTATGAGGAACAGTGATTTTATATCACTAGAGAAAGAATTAGTGAACTGGGAGATAAAGCTGAGAAAAATATGAAGAACATAGCAAAAAGAGAAAGAACATGTGAAAGAGCTAGTCAGACACTTGGAAAATAGGAGAATTCCAAAGTACATTTTATTGATGTTCTAGAAGAAGGACAAAGAAAAGGGTGTAGGAAAAATATTTAGAGAATTTCTAGAATTGAAAAAAATAAATATTTAGCTTGAAAAGGAACAAGTCCTAAACAGAAAAATAAAAACAAATCCATACTAGATGAATGTAGCTGAACTGCAGGATCAGCTGCAGACAAAGAAAAACCTTACAATCTATTGCAGAGAAAAGAGAGATCACCAAAACAGAAATAGCAGACTGACAACACTGATAACTAGTAAAATATAATGAAATAACAACTTCAAAGTGTACAGAAAAAATAATTCTGCAAAATAGTCTATATTCAGCTCAAACATGATTAAAGAATAATGGAAAGAAGGTAATTTTTAACAAAATTTAAATGTATTGATCTCTACTAAAGGAACTATGAAGGTATCTATTTCAGCATGGAATAAATGCCCAGAAGGGAAGAGTGATACTTAAGAAACAATGAGTAAAGAAATGAATAAATATTATGTACACCTAAATAAACATTGACAATAAAAGTAATAATATTAAGTGATAACAATACTAATGACGAAATTAGGCAGTTGATTGAAAACCAAGGTGAAAAAAAATACTAAAAATGATAAGGAAGATGACATAATCATGAAATATGAAAGCATCACAAGAGAGGCTTGTAAAGCATTTGGGGGAGGAATATAGACTGATAAATTTGACCATATTTAAATTTAAAATTACTCCAAACTCAGCTCTTCTATGAACAATTATATATAAGATATTAAGCAAAATGGATATAGTAACTCTATTTGGCATCATTTAAGTGATATTGCTCAAAAGAAGTTAAGTAGCATGAAATTTTACTTAATGTAGATGAATTTAAAATAAATTATAGTCTTCTTAAGTATGACTAGAAGAGTGCCTCTCTCACAGCAGATACTCAGTAAATATTTTTTAAATGAATAAATATTTCAGAATTGCTGAAACATTTCAAGTTAAGTAGCAAAAAATAAAGAATAAAAAAGTTATAGCTCAAAATGTAGCTAATACTACCATTTTATCTTTTGTTTTTCTCCTTAATCATTCTATTAACACTAATGATAAATTATATACTTTTTGGAGCTTACATTTTACACCAAATTTGCACATGCCGTATTTTTGATTGAAAACTGAGATCTCTAAGTTTCACACCAAGGAACTTTAGTTATTTCCAATTCCAGTGATAATTCCTACTACTGGTTAAAACCAAGAATACTGATAAGAGATTATGGTGATATTAGAGTAATGAACTATATTATGATTTTTTAAAGCAGTGAAATAAATCTGATGATACAATTCAAAAATTTTCAGGACAAAGTATACTAAAATGAAAAATGCATGAATAAAATAAACATTATTCTTACTCACTACTGCTCAGTTTTCTAATAATATCAAGCTGGGTACCAAGAATAGGCCATTGCTCAAATGGTGACCCTGGTCTAAGGGTAGCGTTATACAACGGTGCTGACAATTCTGCAAGGGGGGTTGGCTCATTTTGTTGAAAAGTGATCCTGAAAAGGGGACCAGGGCCTGACCTCTTAAAGTCAAGGTTTCCTCAGTTCCTTTATCCAGATCCAGGTGTGATAGACACAACCTGCTAGATACCAAAGCAATCCTCCTACATGAAGGGGCCTCAGGTACCACAACTTTTAGAGATGACTAAATCGCTGTGCAATTCACAAACATTGCTATTTTCCAGGGCATAAGATAAACTCAGGAGGGCTGAAGGAGAATAATGTGAGGTAACTGCTCCCTCACAAACCCCTAAACCATCAGTCAGCTCATTTTCTCTCTAGTTTAACACCATGGTTAGCTCACTGATTTTGTTTTGCTTTACTTCTGCAGTTACAGAAGTTTTAATGCTCAACAGTCTTTTCCTACCAATGAGCTTTGACTGAGAACCTAGAGTTGAATGGTCCTAGCCAAATCCCATTCAGGTGAATGAAGGGTCCCCATGACAGAGACTTGCCTCCTGCACATCTCCCTTATCTAAGAAGTGCCTGCCACATTTGCTACAATGGGATCTTCTCACTCTTACCGAACAAAAAGCACTTGGCACCTTTTTACTAAAGCACTTCAGCATCAGGCCGCCCATAGACATACATAATCATGAATAAAACTGGACAGGTTCAGATGTAGGGAAATACATGTAAGGAATAATTATGACTGAATGTTGTTATTGATTCCAAGGAGAATGTGATCATTAATCTGAGTTTTGATATCTTAGCATGGTTTCATCAAGTAAATGATGAAATTATCATGAAATTAAGGGGTGGTTGTATTTTGTTTGCTGTAAAGCAATGAAAGTTGTTAACTATTTCAGAAAATCATAACATAAACTGTAATACTGCCCAGGGTATTTGAATTATTAATAACACAACAACAGAAACCTGTGCGAATCTGCATATTTCACTCATGGTGTAAACATTTGACTACTTCTCTATATCGTCTACTGAAGTCTTGCTAAGACATGTAGACATTGAAATATTTATTATTCTATTATAAATTAATAATAAAATTAATCAATTAATCGAATTAATCGATTGATTGATTAGATTATTATTGACACAATATTGGCATTTTATGTAATTTTGGTACACAAAATATTGGTATAAAATAATTGGTGTTTTATGAAATTATGTAGGTGGGTTGTGTTATCTACAAATTTTATTTCGGGACAGTAAAAAGGGAGTTATAAAATATTTGCTATTAAAATAGAATCTGATAGGGCTGAGAACCACTTTTCCAAAGCAAACCAGATACAGTCAATGCTAACAAACTTTCTGACTGTAAAAGTAATAAAGGCTTCATGTTAGTTTTCTAGGGCTGCTGTAAAAAAGTACCACAAACTGGTACTTAGACAAAAGAAATTTATTCTCACACTTTTGTAGGTTAGAAGTCCTATTGGTTCTATTCCCCTAGAAAACCCAGACTAACACAGAAGGCTGGGCAGCAGAGAAGTCAGCCAAGGCTGTACCACAAGAACAGTGTGGTTAAGGTGCTACTGCAAGTATCCTGACCCCTGGACACATGCCTCTTTGCCCACTGCTGACTCCATAACAGCATGGACATTTGCTAAAATCATCCCTGTACTTGTGACTCTGCTGTGGCCACAGTGAATAATCCTTAGCTGTCCGAACATCTTGATTTTATTGACTCCAAATGCAAAGTCTCATTGGAAGCATCCAGTTAACCAGTGCCAGAGGGTAGGGAGAGGAAATGTCCAGTCCCCTTTGCTTTTTATAGAAGAAAGACAGGCTCAGCATCCCACCAAAGACTGCACAGAGGAAATTCCCTCAAATTATGAAGGGAATTCAAATAACAAAATAAATGCCAATGTCAACTATTATGGCACTCAGAGCACCTGGTAAGTCTTTTCATACCTGCTATATATATATATGTGTGTGTGTGTGTGTATATATATATATATATATATATATATATATATATATGCCACACATACTTACATTATGTTTCCAATATATGTTTAAAATATCTAGGTCACCAAATAGCATCTGAAAGAATTCTCACACTGGCCTTGCTAAAAATAACATTGTAAGAATTAAAATTTGTCTGCCTCTGCTTTCCTTGTCTATTTTGACTAATTATATTCTACCTGGAAGACCATATATATTCTAAGAATGTCATCATGAGTTTTATTTTCTATTAATTGAACTATATTGTGACTCTAGCATAAGCTCTTCTCCCTATTCTTTTGGAAAACACTTTCATAGATGTTAACACTTAACCTTGAAAAAGTCTTCCAATACTCAAGAAGAATCAATTAGGAACAAGTTTAAAAGAGAAAAGCAAATAACCAAAGGTATAGCAAAAACAATCAGTGTCATCAGTGGATAATATTGAAAGATGTTGTTTATAGGAAGTTGAATATTATGACAAAATGGAAGTGATACTGGCAAAATTCCATGAGTTAAAATAGAGTTTCTTCAGTGAATGTCATAATAAACAAGTCAGGGAAAGTCAGATGTTTTCTGTTCTCACACTCCTTTCAGATTGCTGAGAGAAAAGTGACCTTCTCTATTGCTAAATTCAGAAAGGTATCTAGCTGTAATATTACTGATGCTCCAAAACTGTTAAGAACTAAAAAAAACAGATTTTAGAGAAAAGTCAAAAAGTACACCCTTCAAATTAATATTTTCTACCCAGTTAGTTTAAAATATTTTACATTGTTCAGTTACCTTTTAATACCTCCAAAAGGTAAAAACAGAGAAGAGTTTTCCTTCTTCTCTATGAAGAAATAATAATTGTGGAGCATTCTCTGTGAGCCAGAAACCATGAGAGATGTCTTCATCTGTGCTATCTCATGTAATCGGCATAAGCCTGAAAGATCCATGTATTGCAATTGATTAATTCTTTTAATCTAGTGTCATATTCTCCATCTCCTTTCTCCCCCATGAAATTTATTTGTTCAAGAAACAGTAGTATGCCTTTTGAAATTGCCCATAGTCTGGATTTTGTTGACTGCACCAAATTTGCATACAGTTTTTATTTTTTTCATTTTACAAGACTACTAAAGGTAGTGTTATCGTCTTCCACCCTGAGACACATAATATCTGGTTTTCTCTTTTTGTGATGTTAGCAGCCATCCATAGATACTTGATTCCTCCTCTCTTTGTGCCAGTTTTCAAGGTAATGGCTTAGTTCACTGACATGATTTAATAGTGAGCTACTAGTTAATATTTCAGTACCATTATAAACCCACAGATCTAAATACATTTGAAGTGATGCAACCTTTTGTGGTTATTATCTTTTTTGATGATATAATTGTCAATGAGAGCCTCTTCATGTGAGCGTTTTGAGCACAATCCCTTGCTGTTTGGTGTGACGTGTTACTGTCTCATCTTGCACTTGTCCTGCCCAGCCCTGAAATCAGCACTTTCTCCAAAGGAACCCTGCTTTGAGAAATTGTATTTAGGCTCAACATGGGCACGTGATAGCACTGCTTTTTATAAATTACAAAATAGTCAAAGCTTCTCTGATCAGGAATTTGAGAAAGTGGAGCATTCTTGCTTGTCATCAAAACTCTTGGATCATCAACCAAAGCTATTTTCAAATGATTTCCTTGTTAGTTGCTTAGACAATACAAGACTAGGTAAGGAATACAATAAAAATCTTAAAAGCATTGTCAGCCAAGAAAGTGACCAACTCCCACAGTATTTTTTCCTTCATATTTTATATTCAGCTTCTAAATTTATGTAAAAACAGGTATTATTTTCCAGGTACTATTATCTGCTATATCTACATAGTGCTTTACTGGTTTTCTGTCTCCTACTCCAGTGCTTTTGTCCCAGTGCTGTGCTGCCCACTGATGGCAAAGGAGATCTACTCCAAATACTCTTCATACTGGGGTGAGAAGTCTAAATTGCATAGCAGAAAATCCTTCTTCTTCTCAAGAAATACAGCTTTTATGTTGGAATTTCTATTTTCAGTTCTAATAAGTGACCCTACTTCACAGTTGATGTACCAGCTCCTGTGGGAGAGACATTGCCACATACAGTATTCTATTGCTAACTTGGGATACATTTCTAAAATCCTCATGCAATTAAAATACTTCAGATCTTGTTAAAAAAAAAAAAGACTGGGAATCTGACAAGCGAGTGAAACTATTAGAAAATTATGCTTTTAAAGACTTTAACAAAATAAAACAATGACTATAGCACACTAAATAAAGGAATAATCAACATATCCTAAATTAGCTACTTCCATTCCTTTGAGGAATAGATATTATTAAATAAGCAAATTAATAAAAGCTTTACTTATATAAAAATGGAATTATTTACTGGAAACAAAGTTTTCCATTTTCCATGAGATTTTTATAATATTTCTTGCTTTGTTGCTGACAGTAGAAATATTAAGAAGTATGTGAGTTATTATTTATGTGCATGAGAGAAAGTCAGACAGTGAAGTTGGGAGAAAAAAGAGAGAGAGAGAGAGAGAGAGAGAAATCTGCCCACAATCTCAGTGCTTTCCTGGTAGAATGACTTGAGATTCTTATCTGACTCCAGCATTTGGCCATTATCTCTAGAGGCAAACAATAATTGGGGTGCTTCAAAAGGACAAAAGCACTGAGCAATCTTCATTGAAGCCAATCAGATAGGTATGATTACATGTGGACTTTCAAAACTACAGTTCCATTCAATGCATCACCCACAAAGACTTCATACCAATATACACCAAACACTTGAGGATTTTCGCCTGACTCTGCCACTCTCTCTTACATATCTGTCTTGCTTCTCTCCTAATAGCTATATGAGTGCAGTTCTAAGTCCCACATTCATATGGTTTTCAGCATCTTTTACTCTTTCAAAATTGTTTCACCACAAAATCCTCTGATTTTATTCATTCTTCAGCTTTGCTGAGATTTTTTTTTATTCTACTTCTGTTTTTCTTTGTGATTGCAACTAATGAGTCATGCCTGTACACTTGTCTGTGCTCCAATAAATATTTTTGTAGTTGAGGAAAAGATATACAGAAGGAAACAGAATACACTAAGGGAAACATGAATACTTAAGGGAAACTCACTGTTTGAGAAGTATTATTGTAATTAAAGAAATACCAAGCTATTCTGATGGTTTAAAGTTTATGGGACATTAAGTTTCTTGATGAGAAGCCAGGAATTCTGACTCCTAATTAAATGCTTTTTCACTTCCACCGTTCTGTGTCTATTTTAAGATTCTAAAGAATTTAAATAGATATCTCTTAAACTTGTCACTCTAAACAACGTAAGATGTCTCCAAATGATAAAAAAAAAAAAAACAGGGGTAATAGTTGGAAGAGATTAATGTAGTCAGCTGGCTACATTGTCTGGTTTTGTTAACTTCAATAACATAATACAGTAAAATTTCTTAATGGTATTATCATGAATAATTTCTTTTCCATAATAATGTCTTTTCCTTTATTTTATTCCCATGAGGTTTTTGTTCCATGACCCACAAATTATTGTTATACATATGGAAGGTATTGCTTGTTTTCAATACATAATTTCAAACAATTATTAAAAAATAATTGTTTTATTGCAATTAACAAATGAAGATATCCTTGCCTTTGCAAGCTTCATAACACTTCTTAAATATTTCTTCAAACTTTTCTCAAACTTAGGAGGAAAACAAATTCTCTTTGTCCCGCTCTACTTCAGATCATATTCTTTCCTTCTCTTTAATATCATGTAATTAGGCAGCACTATGACATAATGTTGGAGTTTGAGTTTTTGGAGTCCAGTTAGTATTTGGTTCCCTTTGAGATTTTGTAGTTATGTTTCAAAGGCAGTTAGGCATGATCATAGTATATTTTGAACCCGTTTAAAAAAAAGAACATTTTGTTTTTTAAAAAACTTGGTGAATGCTTGTCCTCTACAGATTCTTTTATAAATGAGAATTTATTTAAAAACAAAAAGAGAATAACCTATCTTAGTTTGAAATGTATTATTTTAGTAAAGAATTTTTAAATTGATAGTTGATTTGATGAGCTGGAATAAATTTTGAATTATAGTTCATCAACATTTATGAAATTGTGATGCTCAACTTAATTTCTACTTTGCAAACCTTTGTTTTACCGTGACCTATGAGTTCCACTTTCACAGATGAAGAGTGGGGAGAGGGGTGTGGACTTACATGGTGATTTCATAAATTCATCATACATACTTCACAAGAACCTCCCAAATGTCCATTCATTATTTGATGTGATAATACTCCCTCTTAAAGGTAAAGCTTTAAATGAATAAATTCACCTTGCTGTGGATTGCTTTAGAGAAGTAAATTAGGATTTAGTTCCACTATAACCACAGAAGCTAATGATGCTAATTAAGGTTTGAGGAGACAAAAGAAAATTCAGAGTGAGACGGTAGATCTGGGCAGGGTTGGAGGAGTTTAACCAAAAGCTAAATGTTAGTGTGTTGAGATGCTGCTTGGGATTGGAGGTGGGTCAGTGAAAAGGAAGAGAAAACTAGAAATGAGAGACAAATTCAGAAAGGGGTGGGAGGAAGATAACAAGGAAATATATTAGCTCAGTATCTTGGTGGCAATCAATGTAGCAATAAGTGGCCTAGACAGATTCTAACACGGGCTGGAGAGTGCACCTGCTGTGGGATGGACCTGCACTTTTGTTGACAGGAGAATGATCAGATAAGATAGCATCGCATCTTTACTACTTTCATAATGTTTTACCATCTGATCTTTTCTGTTTTAAGTGAATATTCACACTGCTTCCTTGAAAGATTTTTTAATCATAGGCTTAACTCTTATCAATATATAACTTCTAAACACTTTTTAAAGGAACCATATGTGAAGAACATGTTCGAGGGGGGCCATCCTCAATTTTCCAGTGTTGGGAAGAGAGAAGCGAAAGAGAACTATCCCAACTGCTCAGGCTCTGTACCCTGCTTCATAAACTCTAGCACCCTCAATTCGTCTCAGAATGGAACCAGCTGTTTTCTAACCTTTTTATTTAATCATAGGTAGCATTTTGGAGAGTACTTGAAATGTTTTTAAAATGTATAAAAATTAATTTTTCTGAATTTAAAAAAATGAACCACAAATCTATCATCCCTTTGCAATTTTAATGTTTCTAACAAAGAGTGCTGATTCTAGATTTAGTTCCATCTTTCACAAAATAGAATATATAGACAGCATTAAGATAGACAGCATTCATTTTTGTTTTTTGGTGTAATGGTTTTTTGCTTTCATAAGCTTTCAACCTTTCATTTTAAAAATACACAATGCCATCACCCCAGTTTTGATGTGAGAGAAAAGAAAACTAACCTTGTTGTTATAACTGATGATAAACCTGCCAAGTATCATTTTTAGATGTTTTTGTATTGAGGTTTTTTCTGCCTGTCACATGGGCATATTTTCACTTCAACCTAGGTGCCATGAACATTTTTGTTTTTTGTTTAAAATATTTTTAGGTATCTGTATGACTGTAAATAGCAACCATGGATTTTACCATTTGAAAATAAAATGTAAGAAATACAATTGTTTAGTTGAAAGTCAGATTCTTCTCTCTTATGAAATAGAAAATCAAATCTAACCTGTGTCTATCTTTTAATGCAACCATTCTTAAAGTATATTGATAACTCTTGGTTTGAGAAATAGGCAAAGTTACACTTGAGTATTTTTTTCTATAGAAGCATTCATAATTTCTTCAAAAGCATTTACCAACCTTTCCCTGGTCATCAGTTGCCATCTCTCTGGGGCGTCAGAAAATTCTCAGTAAGCTAAGGTTGACATTCTCAGAGTCATTTTTGTGGACTTCTGATAAGAATTTTTTTTTAACTTTTGCTTTGAGGACCTTCTCTGTTCCAAAAACAGAAGCTATAGATAAAATATTTTTAAAGTGTGTGTGTGCACACAAACACGCATGCACGTCTTTTAGAACAAAGTATGCCACCATGAAAGAGAAAAAGACAAAGCATATTGAAGTGGATAAGTGGTCTGGAAGCAGGAGGAGACAGCTTTGAGTTCTCTTCTCAGTGGCCCTGTTCAAAGTGCTGGTCAGATATCCCTTTGCTTAGTCCTCATAACGACTATGTGAGGCAATTACTTTTCCGTTGCGGAGCACAGGCTCTGGACGCGCAGGCTCAGCGGCCATGGCTCACGGGCCCAGCCGCTCCGCGGCATGTGGGATCTTCCCGGACTGGGGCATGAACCCGTGTCCCCTGCATCGGCAGGCAGACTCTCAACCACTGCGCCACCAGGGAAGCCCGAGGCAATTACTTTTTATCCACTTTTTATAGATGAGAGAACTAGACACAGAGCTGATAATTACTTGCCTATGTTCTCAGATTTAGTAAGTACAGAGGCTGGACTGAACACAGCAGTGTGGTGCCAGAGCCCAGCCTCTGTGCCCCTACACCATGGCACCTTCAGTTTTAAGTATTTCACTGGTAAAAAGAAAACCCAAAAAGGAAATTACAAAACGTTTGGAATTAAATGACAATGAAAGTAACAACAAAACTTGTGAGATGAATCTAAAGTTGTACTTAAAAATAAGTGGTTATTCAAGGTATTAAAAATGCAAGAAATGTTGGAAATAAAAGCACAAACAGTTAAATCAGAGTGTAGAGCAATAATGGAATAAATTCAAATGAAGTAGAGAGAAGGAAGTAATAAAAATAAAAGCAGAAATCATTGAGCGAGGATTTAAGAAGATTAGAGAGGGCTTCCCTGGTGGCGCAATGGTTGAGAGTCTGCCTGCCTATGCAGGGGATACGGGTTCATGCCCCGATCCGGGAGGATCCCACATGCCGCGGAGCAGCTGGGCCCGTGAGCCATGGCCGCTGAGCCTGCGCGTCCGGAGCCTGTGTTCCGCAATGGGAGAGGCCACAACAGTGAGAGGCCCGCGTACCACAAAAAAAAAAAAAAGAAGATCAGAGAATCTCAACAACATAGTCAAAGGAAATAGTTTTTTTAAATAAGCTAATAATAGAATTAATTAATTGCTAAAAATCCCTAATAATAGAATTAACTAGTCCCTAAAAAAACCAATCAAGATTTTAAAAAATAAATTAATTAAAAAGACAGGAGGTTCAATATTAAGATGAAAGAGAGGGACAGATTTAAAAGGAAAAGTAAATATTTTAATATTTTATAAAGATAGTTAAAATTTTATATCAATAAATTCAAATAATTACATCAATGGACAATTTTCTAGAAAAACAAATTGCTACCTTTGACCCAAGGTAAAATTCTAAATATAAAAAAAAAAAAACTAGAGAAATATAACTGTTAGTTAAAAGTAAGCCCTCTCCAAAATCACAATAGATCACTTTCTTATTGTGAAAAGCTTTTAATTAGCAAAAACTCACAGCATACACACTGTGGAAGACCCTCTGGGATAGCCACACATTTATGGTAGAAAAAAATTATGCAGACTGGAAAAATAGACATCACTCATGTTCCCACTTCCCTCCAGCTCTTCCAATGCCATCTCTCTTCTCTATCTAGTGTTAAATGTTGTCATGGAAATTTCCCATTCACTTATTAAAAGCAAAAACAAGTCCACCATCATGATAAGAATTTCTTCATGTTTTGCCTCATAACAAAATTTAGCCCCAAAGAGTAACAGAATCATGTTTGAAGGGTTTTTAAATACGTTATTATTTTAAAATACACATCTGTTTAACTTTTATTAACCTTGATCTATTATTATAAATCAAACATATTTTATTAATTATACTTTCAAATCAGCATGGCTAGTAATTACATTTCTATGAATATACAATTTAAATAAATTTCCCAATGTATATAATGGATTGAAAAAAATCAATAAGTAGGAATGGGGTGAAAAAGGAGCAAAGATATTTCTTTGTTATTGTATAACAATATTATAAGGAATAGAATTAATCTGGTTGCAGTAGGGAGAGAAAGAAAGGAATGAATGGTAGAAATGTGATGATACAACTGATAAAATTATGCTATGGATTCTCTGTGGTGGGATATGAAAGAAGAAAAGGAAGGAGTCAAAACATTCATTTGTAGAAGAAGGAGCATATGAAATCATAAACTGATGTCTCTAGTTTAGACATGTTGAATTGAAATGACAGCTGGACTTCTTTGAATAGCCATTTACTTGAAATACAACTGAGATAAGACATTTTAACTCAGAAGAGGTATGGGCTAAAAGTAGTCTCACCAATTATCATCATAAAGTTGATCATCTACCTAAGAGCCAGTGAGTTATTTGTGAAAGAGCATACACAGAGAAGAGCACGGAGCAAATGCTTTTACCAGCAGAATGCACATTAGTCACATAGTATATCCAGACTGTGTAGCAACTTTTCCAGTATCACTGCAATATGCACACATGTCCACTATTTCCACAATTTCTTGTTACTGCATCAGGCATCTGTTTAAAGGAGATGAGACCAGGCCAACACAGCCAGGAGATATTTGTGATAAAGTACATCTAAACCTCAGAGATTCCAACTGTCTATCATGCTATTCTAGCTCAAAAGAGTGTGAACATGGCTTGAAATATTTTTCCTGAATCTCAATAAGATAGAATTCTTTAAAAGATTCCTTATAGATGGGTGCCTTCATTGGTGTTGTGCTTTAAGTGAAAAAATTGATTATTTGGAACTAGTAGCCATTTAAATGGAAAGGCAAAATAGTATTAACCCAGAGTCTTACCAATACAGCCACAGGTATGACTTACTCTATATTTTATATCTTCCTGCTAATGTCCTATAACACAGGAATTTTCTCCAAAAAATGAAAAACAGTAATTTTAAAAACTGTAGTACTAGCTTCAATTGATATAGATTTATTCATTCCCTCGGATTTTTTTAAAACTGTAAAGAAATTTATATTAAATTTAAAAAGTAGTTCACTTTAATTTTATGCTTTTCTCAAATTACTTTGAGGCTGACACAAGCATACGACTTGCATCTGCATTTTCCCATTAGAACAGAGCTAAAACAGTTGACCATAATAATTACTAATATGCCATAAAACAAGCCATAGACATACCTTGCCCATAACTAGACACACACTACTCAAGTTACCTGAAGTTCAATGTGCAATCTCATGTTTAATTTCCTTTCCTCATGCTTTTCCCATTGCTTCCTGACAGCCTATCCTACCTTTTCAACTGGAAAATTGTTTTCTTTGGAGTCTTCTCCAGAGTGTTCCCCTTGTTTCCCACACTGTAAGTATAAAGTTGCCAATCTCAGACCTTCTAGCACATTTTCCACTTACCTCTTCCACGTCAGTTTCTGTTGTATCCACCAACTCATAACCCTGCTTTACAGAGCCATATGGAAGGACCCCTGAAGAGTGTTCACAGCTTTCTTTACTTCAGCTTTTTTATTCCTACTTCCTGACAGCAAGACTGCTCCACATTACATATTTAATTTTCCAATTCACCTGGTAGCTTTGCATGGTCCTTTCATTCTTCTCAAGTTAGCCAAAAATTGCAAATAATCTTCGATATTCACACATCACTATTTTATTGTATTTTATTTTCCAATATATTTTATAAATTCATTTTTAAAATTTTATGTCAGGAATATTCACTTTTTTTGTGCCCAATTCTATGAGTTTTGACACATGGATACAATTGTGTGATGCTCATTGCACTCAAGATCTAGAATAGGCCTATCACTCCCAGTTTTTTTCTCATGCCCTGTATTACCTTCCTAGGGATTTCAAATAACCATAAATTATAGAAAATTACCATAAATTTGGTAGCTTAAAACAACAGAAATTTATTCTTCCACAGTTCTAGAGGCTAGAAGTCCAAAATGAAGGTGTCTGTAAAACTGGTTCCTTCTAAAGAAATTGTTTCAGCTTTTCTTCTAGCTTCTGGTAGTTGCTAGCAATTCTTGGCACTCTTTAGCTCATGGACACATCACTATAATCTTTGCCTCTATCTTCACATGCGGTTCTCCTTATGTGTCTGTGTGTCTGTGTATCTAAAAATCTCCCTCTCCCTCATAAAGACACCAGTCATTGGATTTAGGACCTACTGAAACCCAGAATGATCTAATCTGAAGATTACATCTGCAAAGACTGTATTTCCAAATAAGGTCACATTCATAGATACCAGGGGTTAGAACTTGAACATATCTTGTTGGAGGGCACAGTTCAACCAACAGTGGTCTGCTCTCTGATCCCCCAAAATTCATGTCTTTCTCACCTGCCAAATGCATTCACCCACTCCTAATATTCCCAAAAGTCTTATCTCGTTCCAACATCAACAATAAATCCAAAATCTCATCTACATATGATAAACTCAAGAAGTCCCAAGTCTCATCTTCTAATTCATCTAAATCAGGTATAGGTGAGATTCTGGGTATGGCCCAATATGGGGCAAATTTCTCCCCAGGGCAAACTTCTCATCTTTAACAATATGGATAGGCTGAGGATTTTCCAAACCATCAAATTCAGGTTCCTTTTAGTTTAACAGTTCCCTCCTCACTTTATCTCATTTCTCTTTCATTCTATCATAAGCAGCAAAGAGAAACTAGGCCATGCCTTCAACCCGTTGCTTAGATACCTTCTTACCTAAATATCCAAATTCTGCACTTTAAAAGTTCTACTTTCCACCCAAAGTTAGAATGCAATTCAGCCAAGTTTTCTGTCACTTTATAACAGAAAGGAGATGAGCGGTGACGAGCGAGAGAAGCTTCATCTGCCGCTCCCCATGGCTCGCATTACCGCCTGAAGCATCCCCCCCACCCCCGGTCCATGGAAAAATTGTCTTCCATGAAACCTGTCCCTGGTGCCAAAAAGTTGGGGACCGCTGCTTTATAACAAGGATCATCTTTTTTTCTCCAATGTCCAATAACACTTTTCTCATTTTCATCTGAGAAACTCACCAAAAGCACTTATAGTACTCATAGGCTTTAAGTAACCTGGTTTGTGGTAAGTCGTTACCCTAGGAAATGAATACATACCCCCTTTGAAATCCATTCTTCTCCCTACCTCCAGCCCTTGCCAACCACAAATCTATATTCTGTAACTATAGTTTTGTCTCCTTCCCAAATGTCACACAAAGAATCCTACAGCATGTAGCCTTTTGAGTCTGGCTGCTTTCACTACACAAAAAACTGTACCCAAATGTCCCTCAATTGGTGAATATATAAACAATCTCTGGTACATCTACACAACTGAATTCTACTCAGTATAAGAAGGAATGAGCTCCTGATACACATAACAACATGGATGAATCTCAAATGCATTGCCCAACCTGTTTACAATGAATAATTTTTCAAGAAATGCAATAGGTAGACATCCTAATTTATACTGTTATATTTGATATTGTTTCATAATTTTTTATGTTTTTCCATAGTTTCAATAATTATTTTATGAGGAGCTTCGGAATATTATTTTATTTATTCAAATTTGCCAATGCATTTCTACTGTTTTGGATTAAAGAAATTAAATAGAAATAAGAAATTAAGAGGTGTTCTCTTAGTTGGAATTAAAGATTGTACTGTAATGAAAATCCTCCATCAAATATTATTTTGCTTTTTTAAAATTATATTACTAACTAATGGTTAGAATTACTACTCTTTCAGTAGTATGCCTATGTTTATGGTTCATGCTATCTATTGTCATATTGCTTTCCAACGATTGTCAACTATAATACCGTTAGCATTATAAATTATATCCATTAACTGCAAACTGGATATGTACTTCAAAACAATGTTTTTAAGAAAAGATTTTTTATAATTTAGTGTGATTAAAACTGTAATTTAAGTTTAACTCAATTATTTGATTACTAAAGAGAATGAACATTTCCTATCTCTTTCTTTACTTTTTCTTCTACAAATCTTTTTTTAGAATAGGGTAGGATAAAAATAAAAGTACATACATGAACAAAACTGATTTGTGCCTTCTTTTGTATAAATTTCTTTTCATACCCTTGGCTCACATCTATTGGAATCTTGACTTTTTTCTTATAAATCTGATTTAGCTCTTTATTTATTGGAGCCATTTAGCTATTATGTGGAAATGGAAAGACAACTTTATCTAAGCTGTTATAGTACTTCAATTTTTCATGTTATATATTATTGTACAGATATTTTACTGTATATATTCATATCTATCCATTCTTTTCCTTGCCATTTATTCTACTTTCTTCAAATAAACAAAGATATTCATCAGCTGGTAAAATAAAATATTCTGTTAGATGTTTTATAGTTTAAAAAAGTTATATTTGTTTAATATATCTGGAATTTATTTCAGTATATAACGTAAGAGATGCAGTGAACTGATTTATGATAAACACTTCTATAATTGTTAAATAGTTTTTCATGATTCTTTACTGTTACCCTGTTTTGAAGAGCTTGTTTTATGATGTTTTAGATTAGTTTCTGTAGAAGTCAGTACTTCTTGCTTTGCTTTTTCTTTGTTTATTCTATTTGCTCTTTACTTGTTTGTTTTTATCATTGCATAGTATGATAAGAATCAGCACAAACAATAAAAAAAAACAGTGTCTTTGGAAATAAGGTAAATATTTAGCTTGGGTAATTGTTGATACTTTCTTTTTTTAATTTCCTAACTATTTTTTAGGCAAACACAAAACATTTGTGTTGAGAATATCACTGCATATTTATAGGTAGATAATACATAGATAAGTATTGAGATAGATAAATAGATCCTTAATCACTTTGAGATAACCAAGCTTAATAGCCTTTAATTAACCAAGATGTTAATACATATAAGATTTTAGAAACTAGCATTAAAATCAAGTAAACTAAACAAAGAAAGAACAGCTTCTCCCTTCCTGCCATTCACACTTAGGGATTTGAGTTTAAGGCCTGACTGCCCACAGGCCTATATCTAGACCTTCCTTTTGTTCCTTCCACTGGTATTATTCGGGGGAGCTCAAATTTCAGTGTGCTTTAAGATCATCAGAAGAGCTTGTTAAACATGAATATTTGGCCCATCACAGACTTACTAAAATTGAATCTCGACAGATGGAGTCCTGTCATCTGTATTTTAACAAGTTTTCCCAAATGACTCAGATGCATCCCAGGTCTGATGCTGATCTACCTAATTTTTTTAGGGCACTTCTTCAATTTTCCTGCCTTTTTCCCTTTCTCCTGTATTACTTATATGTTATGGCTTTTGGGCGGAAGCTAGACTGTTGTATATATAACATCGGATAATTTAGGATCTTCAAAAACAAAATGCTGTCTTAGTTCCTAAAGTATTAAACAATGAGAAAATATCCAGAGGTGTTCTTTACTATAGGTGTCACAAAAATATAAGATGCCGAAATCCTCCCATCTTGTTGAGCACTAATAAGAAAGGGCCTTTGTGGGCTATTTAAATACAGTTCGAAATGTACATTTACAATGACTTTGGAACCTTTAAACTCCTCTCTCCTATGCAAGTACTTGCCCTCATGAAAACATTCCTCTGAACAAGATTTATGTTTGTTTCCTGTTTTGCCAGTACTCCCAGAGTCCATTATTGCTAGGATTAAGAATCACAGGGCATATACATATATATGTGTGTGTGTATGTATATATATACATACATACATATATATATATACATACATATATATATATATACACATACATATATATATATAGAGAGAGAGAGAGAGAGACAGAGAGAGAGAGGGAGAGAGGGAGAGAGGAAGAGAGAGATATAGATATAAAAATATGGATATATATATACTATATATATATATATATACTATATATACATGATTTAGAATGGCCTGGGTATTCTTAAAAGACAGAATCAAATTCTTATTCCACTTCATTTCTCAGCTGTTAGCACACTTTTCCTCCAAAATGTGGTGACCATCTTTGTGTCTTTATTTTACCTGGTTTGGATGGAGTGGGACTTACTATGGATTCTGTTATTATTTTTGTACTCTAAGACAGCACTCACTAGTTTTGATCATCGGGATCATTTGTAGTAGTCTTCTGTGATGGGTAAATGTATTAGCATTGCAAATACAAAGCTGTAATTTGCTGATATATGGATAATTTGGATATTTGAGGGAATAGGTTCAAAATGAGAGAATTCCCATGAAATAATTGCAACATTAAGCATTTTAAATTAGAAACTTCTAGGTCTCTGCTAATAAATGAAAATAATAATAGTTACAATGTATTAAAATAAATTGATACCATGTTCTGCGTTTATTTCACATATTAACTCATTTATTTTTCACAATCACCTTATTAAAGACCATTACCACACCCATTTTACAGATAAAAAAAGGAAATTACTAAAACTCATGTAATGTGCCCAAAGTTACATAGCTGGTAAGAAGAAGTTCTTGTATTCAACATATCTAAACAGAACTTATACGTTATGAATGTTGACATTCATTTCGAGGGTATTATGGAAATGCAAAACGTATTTATCTATACAGTGTGGCTCAGGAGAACCATTAGTATTCCTCTTTGGAAAGTAATTGTTCTTTGGTGGGGTGGTGTTAAATTGATGAGAGACTTGGCTAGTGGGTGGCATTCTGAGGTACTCAGTGGGGAAAGCTAAAAGAATAGAAAAGAAATAATTGGGATCTTTTCATTGATAACATGAGAGAAATAATGTTGGGTAATATTTTTCATGCTCTCATTTTTTTTTCCTTAGAAGGAATTGTTGAGGCAAAAGAAAAAGAGAGAAATGATTGAAGAACAAGTGAATAGCCAGAAAAATGATAGAAAGTTGGATTCTTCCAAGGGTAATGGGCAGATAAGAAATCCCAGCAGCAACTATTTTGAGACTTTTAGAAGTATGGAAATTAGATACGCTACTTTATGTTTACATTTGTTATTTTGCCTCTCTCTTATGACTTTTAACTCTTTACTCAAGATTATTATGCTTATAAATATTTGAGTATTTTTTTAAATGAGAAAGTGGTAGTATGACAAAACAGACTGATATATCAATAGTATAAAGCAGAGGTTACGTGTGTGGAGACAGGTGATAGAATAAGATTGATATCTAATTATCTGAACCAGAACAAAGTATCCAGGGCCAGCCTAGTCTCAAAGAAGTGACCACTGGCAAGTTCCTAAATCTTTCTGTGCATTCAGTTTCTTACCTGCACATAAGTTACATATCCAATTTTACCACTTTGTTTTACAGGGTAGATTTAAATTTTTTAATTAATATACTTTATTTTCTAGAGCAGTTTTACATTTATGGAAAAATTTATCAGAAAGTACAGAGAACTCCAAAGTAGCTAAACAATTTGGCATTCCCACCAGCAGCAATAAATGAGAGTTCCGGTTGCTCTAGATCCTTGTCAGAATTTGCTGGTGTTGCTGTTCGGGATTTTAGCCATTCTAATAGATACGCAGCAGTATCTCATTTTTGTTTAATTTGCAATCCCCTCATGACATATGATGTGGAGCATCTTTTCATTCCCTTATCTTCCATCTGTATATCTTCTTTGGCAAAGATTCAGATCTTTTGCCCATTTTTAAATTGTGTTGTTTATTTTGTTATTGGTCAGTTTTAAGAGTTCTTTGTCTATTTTGGTCCTTCATCAGATATGTCTTTTGCAAATATTTTCTCTCAGTCTGTGGCTTCTCTTTTTATTCTCTGAGCAATATCTTTTACAGATCAGAAGGTTTTAATTTTGATGAAGTTCAACCTTCAGTTTTTTCTTTCATGGATTGTGCTTTAAGTGTATCTAAAAACTCACTGCCAAAACCAAAGCCACCTAGATTTTCTATGTTATTTTCTATAACTTTTATAGATTTGTGTTTTACACTTAAGTCTATGATCCATTTTGAGTCAATTTTTGTGAAAGGTTAAAAGTCTGTGTTTAGATTTATGTTTTTATATAAGGACATCTACTTGTTCTAATACCATATGTTGAAAAGACTATCCTTTCTCCAGTACATTGTCTTTGTCAAAGATCAGTTGACTATATATTTATGGGCCTATATCTGGGTGCTTTGTTCTGTTCTACTGATCTGTTTGTCTATTCTTTCACCAATACCACAGTCTCGAGTACTGTAGTTTGTAGTAAGTCATGATGTCAAGTAGTGATGTCAGTCCTGAGTCAATATCGTGTTGGCTAAAATTTATTTTAATTTGTGAAAATCAATAAAGGAAAACCTCATTTAAAATGAAGTCAGGAAGCCCTGAAGAGGGAGCTCTCTCATACACACACCATGCATTGCAGCTTATTTTACAATTCTGGGCAGGAAGACGTTTACTACACTACGCCAGCAGGAGGAAGATTTTTCCCTTTGCCCAACAGCCCAGCCAATTAGAAACTGTCACAACTCAGCCAATAAGAAACCACCACTATACTGAACTCTCACTTTCCCACAATGGACTTTCATTCAAAGCAGCCCCTCCCAACTTCCTCCTTTTTCTCTAATAAAGTAATGTTCCTCTCCTTTGTTTTGCAGACTTGCCCATGGTTTGTCATAGCTTGCATATCCCAAATTGTAATTCCTCTGCCATTCCCAAATAAACACCTTATGCTGGTAAAATAATGTTTAATTTTAAGGTCAACAAATCAAATACCATAAGACCCATTTCCCTGTTTCCTTATTTCTATGGCAGAATGTTCTACTAGTGGGAAAAATCCAAGAACTTTATAAGGCTTCAACTGTCCAAAACAAGAAATCACAGCCAGTTCCAATCACCTCTTGGAAAGAAAACTGAAAAGTCTGGGTAATTTCAGCAGGCCAATTGGCTGCTCTGTTGTGGTTTTTGTTGCCACATGTTACTGCAGTTCCACAGTCTCCATTGTCTACTGTTGTGACATGCCTCCACACTAGTCTAGCACTGATTTCATCAGAGGGTAGGAAAAGAGGAATTACATCTCTCAGGCTATACTCAAGCATTGCCAAGTCTTGATATCTTGGCCTTGAGCCCCAGATGATACAGATTACTTTTTATACACATAGGAATCTATGTAACACTTCCTGCTAAACTTTCACTCCAAAACACACACACAGATTGAGCCAGGAGAAGCTCCTGAGATCTGGTACATGCAAACTGTGAGCAAGCTCTCTTTTAGGTCACCTAGACCCTTGTATTGAGCTCCTGTGCCTGGTGAATTTCTCCTCTCGTGGAGCTGGGTGGATGGGGGTTGGTTGTGTTGAATCAGTCAGGGTTACATCAGATCATCATAATTGTAGCTGTTTCAGTGCATTTCAGAGGAAAATGAATAAAGGCTTTAAATTTGCACCTCCTCCCTCCTAGAAGATGTCCTCACACATCTGTAAATTTGTTTTTTTTTTCTCCCCAGCTAAAATTAAAACACAAAACAAGGAGAAAAATGGGGAGAAGCCAACAGCTGTCCTGTTATATATAACTTTTTCCCATGACAATGAATACACACTTGCCAGAAACCACCAGTTTTCACCTTGCCTAAAACTTACCTAACAAACTGTCCTATGAATGCCCTCAGCTTCTTGCTAAAAGAAAAACACACTTTGAACCTTTCACAGTAATTAATACTACTGCTAGAAAAATGAACACAAACTAAAGCTCACAGCAGCTAAAACATCCCAAGGGAAAATTCATTATATATTTAAAAAGCAACCTGACTGAAGAATCACATTTTATTGATAGCATTTGGAAATGTGTCAACCAATCACATAAAGAGTATACTAACATAGCTTTATAATATTTTGAAATATTTTTCCTCCTTCTATTTTCTTCTGGGCTTATTTTGAGGGGCAGGTGGTGGTGTTGTTGTTTGTGCCTCACTCAAGCAAGCAGTCCAACCCTTATTTTAGTGCCTCAGGGAAATTTGTAGGAGCATAGAATACAGAAGTAGCCTAAAGTTTTTGTTTTCACACATCCTAAACCTTAAGAAGAATTTAGAGGTAAAAAAATAATAATAATAAAGGAAAGAAAGTGATCTCTGGGTAAAGATTTTGTTCTGCCGAAGCAGGAAAGAAAGTGGGATTCTTGCCGCAAAGATTAAAAAGAAAACTTCAAGCAGTGGAGCCACGAGATGTCCCTATACCATGAGAACGAGGGAGCCTGCGCTCTGTTTGCCATCTGCATCTCAATGAAGAGGAGTAGATAAATACCGAAGAGGCATGTTTGCATTGTATACAGACAGATGGAAACAGAGGTAGGAAGCCACTGATCATTTCTGTTACTGAAAAATCAAAAGAAATGTGCTGAAAGGGCATGAGGACAGGAATCAGGCATTTTATCAACGTGAGTGAACCAGATACTGAGAGTAAGATAAACTTTGGTGCAATGGCATGTTTTATACAGAGGACATACAATTTTACAGAGGAGGCCAGAATCTCAGAAAGAATTGAGGGGAAGTTTTCTCCTGGCCTAGGAATGGGTATTGGAGTTAGAAAGTCATTGGGTTTATGGAAAAGAAAGTACTGTTTACTGTTTACATAAGTCTGTTAATGGAGATTTTTACAACTTGTATTTTATAGAAATAGTCAATGACATATGAAGTTGACAACATCTAAAGTTGCACATGGCAAATTTGCAACTGCCTAAAAATTGAAGAAAAATCTCATCTTTTGGAGTATATTACATTTGCCAGACTGATCCAAGAATTTTGGATTGGGTGGAAATAATGAGCAAAAAGAAAGTTTCCAATAACAAACCTGAGCAATAAAACTTGATCAAGACAGAGTTGATAGATGTCAAGTATTCCTTGAAACAACTACACAAAAATAACTTATTTAATAAAAATAATTGCAATAAAATTAAAATGGAGAGTAGTTTAAATTTACCATATAGGAAATGAAGCAAGCAATTAAATTTGCTAAATATAGCCTATTTTAGAAAATATTTTCCTGATGAAAAAGTATTAATATTTGTGTAATTCTGACATTAAAATGTTACTTTATTAACTCAATAAAAATATCATTAGGCTCAAAGTTAAATTCAAGGGGGGAAAGTGGCAGAGGGTGGTGGTGGTGTGATGAATTGGGAGATTGGGATTGACATACATACTCTAATATGTATAAAATGGATAACTAATAAGAACCTGCTGTATAAAAAAATAAATAAAATTCAAAAAAAATAAATGGGCAGAAGACCTAAATAGACATTTCTCCAAAGAAGACATACAGATGACCAAGAGGCACATGAAAAGCTGCTCAACATCACTAATTATTAGAGAAATGCAAATCAAAACTGCCATGAGGTATCACCTCACATCAGTTAGAATGGGCATCATCAGGAAATCTATAAACAATAAATGCTGGAGAGGGTGTGGAGAAAAGGCAACCCTCTTGCCCTGTTGGTGGAAATGTAAATTGATAAAGCCACTATGATGAACAGTATGGAGGTCCCTTAAAAATCTAAAAATAGAATTACCATATGACCCAGCAATCTCACTACTGGTCATATACCCAGAGAAAACCATAATTCAAAAAGACACATGCACCCCAATGTACACTGCAGCACTATTTACAATAGCCAGGTCATGGAAGCAAACTAATTGCCCATCGACAGACGAATGGATAAAGAAGATGTGGTACATATATACAATGGAATATTATTCAACCATAAAAAGGAATGAAACTGGGTCATTTGTAGAGACATGGATGGACCTAGAGACTGTCATACAGAGTGAAGCAAGTCAGTAAGAGAAAAACAAATACCGTATATTAACGCATATATGTGGAATCTAGAAAAATGGTACAGATGAACCGGTTTGCAAGGCAGAAATAGACACACAGATGTAGAGAACAAATGTATGGACACCAAGGGCGGAAAGCGATTGGGGTTGTGGGGGTGGTGGTGTGATGAATTGGGCGACTGGGATTGACGTATATACACTAATATGTATAAAATATATAACTAATAAAAACCTGCTGTATAAAAAAATAAAAATAAATGAGATGACAAAAAGAGTGTATCAATACTAAATATATACAGACAACTTTATTATTTCAGAAAAAAAAAGTTAAATTCAAGATGAGATTATCTAAAGATACTTTGTCCTGATTTGTCTACATAGACCCTTCAAATTATTGTTTCAAGAAAGAAGATATATTCCATGATGATTTTTATCTGTCTACATTTGAATACAAAGTTATTATTGGTTGTTTTTACACACAGAATAAAGGACAGAAAAAAGAGGAAAAGAAAAGGAGGAAAGGGAAGATAGGAAAAGAAGAGAAGAAGAAAAGAAAAAATGAAAAGGAAAAAAAGATATGGGCATGCATGGGCATATTCTAACAGACAATTAGACATACAGACTGGATTGCTCCAGAGTAATTTCTGTGACATTGTTTGAGTAGGAATCAGACTGCAATCACCTGGGAGTAATAGGAAGTTTAGGAAGTAAAAATAAGAGTGCAGACTATTATTTTAAAAGCCTTGCTCTGAAAGAGCAGCCATTAAACTCATAGCTCAGTTTCCCATATTAGTTTTATTGGGATTTGTTTTGAACTATCTGTTCACTCTGAGTTTCCCTTTCTATTCAGATTTTGGCCTGATAATTCCCCCCCCCATATGGTCACTTTATCAATGCTTTTAGGAAGATTTTCTTTTTAATTTCATCCAGAGTCTTTTTCTAAGTTGTGGGGTTGGTCCAAATAAATTATCCTGTGATTACTTGAAGCAGAAGTCCCTGAATATATGAATTTCAATCCTATTAGATTTTGAGCAGATAATCTCATAAACAGTTGATAATGACCATTTGTGTCATTGTTTGCAATTCTTTTATTTATTTTGGTCTTACTGTGCTGGCTAGACTCTCAAAGTACTGAATAGAAGTATCATTAGAACAGATTGTCTCATTCCTGATTTTAAATGAAAGGTCATTGACTTTTAAGTGTAAGTTTTGCTCTAGGTATTACTTAAAGATATTCTTTCTCTTTATAATTTTTTATCATGCATGTTGGAGAATTTAATATAATGCTTTTTGTGCGTTTACTGAAATCATGTGATTTTTCTCCTTTAACATGTTATTGTGGTTAAATTTATAGTTTGTGGTGATAATCTTCCTTGCTTTCCTGGGATAGATCTAACTTGGTTAGGATGTATTTCTTAATATATTGGTAAATTTAGTCTTTTATTATTTTGTTTCTAACTTTTATTTCTACATTCACAAGTGAGATTGGTCCATGAGATTGGTATTGTGCTTATCATTTTGGGTATCAAACTTACGCTAGATTCATGAAATGACATGGAGAGTATTATGTTGTTTCTATCTTCTGGAAGAGTCTTTCAATAATATGTTTGATAGAACTCATTGGTGAGGCCATCTGGGCTAGTTTTCTTTTGGGAAAGATTTTTTTTGCCTCTAACTCAATTTTGTTAATGGTTTTAGAACATATAGGTATTCTCTTTCCTCTTAGTTTGATAAGTGATGTTTTCCTGCAATTTTATCCATTATGTCTTTTTAAGAATTAATTTACAGGGGTCAGTTAACTTTTTTTGAAAAAGGCAAGATAGTAAATATGTCAGGCTTTGTGGGACACAAATGGTCTCTACTGAATAATCTTTTTTTTTTTTGTCATTTTTGTCTTTGTTTTCACAACTGTTTAATAATGTAAAAGCCATTCGTGGCTGTACAAAAATGGTTGCAGATCAAGTGCTGGTTTAAAGTTGTTTATAATTTATTTTATTATCATTTTAAAAGTCTGTATTATCTTTAGTTATAGCCCTTTATCATTAATGATATTGTTTATTGTTGACTTTTCTGTCTGGATTTGTCTTATTACATAATTATCGAGTTTATTAGTCTTTTCAAAAAGTACAGTACAAACAGGAAGATTGTAGCTGGAACAGAAACACACTGATTATTAGATTAAATGTATATCATCTATACACTCGATTTAAAATATTGTTGAGTTAGGTTAAAAAAAAAAGACGATCCAAATATTTGTTGTCTATAAGAAAGTCAGTAATTTTTAGAAAAGTCAGACAGTAAATTAGTAAGGATATAGAATTATTGAGCAACACTGTCAACCAGTCGGGCTAACCTGACATATAGAATACCATACCAGGTCTTCAAATGCCCATGGAACAATCATCAAGATAGACCCTTTGCTTGGTAAAAAAGAGACCGCAGTAATTTTGGGTTTTGTCAGTTTGTTTTGTTTTGTTCTCATGCTCTACTCAGTAACAAAGCAACTTTATTCATAGGCTCCTTGGCCTAACAGGTGGTTCAATGTATTTTTGGTTCATCATTACCATAGCTGTGCAGCTCTTTGTGATTCCAGTTCATCGGCAGACGATTAACTATTAGATTTCCATTTGGGGCAAATTTTGCCCTTTGGATATTTTTCCTTTAGTCCCACCCAGGTTTCCACAGCAAGTTTGTATATACCCCGTTTGTTAAATGGCTTTTGCACTCTCTCTAATTGTTCATACTCATGTTTCCACTTAGTTTCAGCCTGGTAATTTCTCACTATCTTGTCAGTGCCTGATGCTTTTATGAATCTATTTTTCAAATTTTTAGCCAGAATTTTCAGTTGTCTTCAAAAGGTACACAAGTATGAATATTCTAACATGTTGTATTACCAGGATCATAACACCAGAAAAAAGCTTATTCGCACTCAACAATATGCAATGGTAAAATTCTTTCTCAATAACTATGTCTCAATTTTTTACTAAGAATGGTATTTCTTAATAGCTGTAACAAAACTTACCTACCCAATCACCTACGTATTTTTTTTTACAATCCTTCTCTCTTTTAAATAAATAACTCAGTTATGATTTTGCATTTATATACATATATACATGTAGTGTACTTTAGTATTTCATCCAAGTAAGTTTATAGCATTCAATTAAAATAGGTTAGAATTTCAACTGTGCTAATCCTTAGAAAGAACAAAGGATAAATCAAGTGTTGACTTTTTAGCATAATTATGGAAAATTGTGTGATACTGTGATTCAACAGCTTTCAATTTACATTTGACTTACGTAACACAAGCTTAAAGAGAAAACTTTTTCACAAACAATTTCAATTGCTTCATCTATTTTCTCCTCTTTGAATCATCTGAAATTCAAATAAGTCTCTTTTAAAGGACCTATCATGTCATAATTCTTGCCAATATTCTTTTCTTCAATTCATGGAATCATTGTAGACTTTAACATGATTGAGCTGTGTTATAAAATGTAAATTTCAACTGTATTTATTAAGAAGCCTGGTGGACAGGACTAATTGGAGAATTTAAATGCTATATGGAATCACCTTGTGAAAGAATAAATGTTTTTGAAATATTTACATTCTTGTGTCAATAAAGGAATGAGAAGCCAGTGGTGCTGTTGGAGTTTAGCCAGTTGAGTTAAAGGTCTTAGTAAAGTTTAGAGAAATATATACTCCTCCACTGCTAGTTATCAAGCTTTACATATCTTCTCCCTGTGTTGACTCATGGTTAATGAAAAGAATCAAAAATATAAATGTTTGCCTACCAAGTCTTTCTTTTTTTAAGATTTTTTTTTGATGTAGGCCATTTTTAAAGTCTTTATTGAATTTGTTACAATAAATTTTCCGTTTTATGTTTTGGTTTTTTGGCCCTAAGGCATGTGGGATCTTAGCTCCCTGACCAGGGATCGAACTTGCACCTCCCTGCATTGGAAGGCAAAGTCTTAACCTTTGGACTGCCAGGGAAGTCCCCTATCAAGTCTTATAAATTTTGTTTTTAACGACAAACTTTTGATAGCTTAATCACATGGATTGTAAAACATATTACAGAAAATTGTATTTTAAGTTATAAGGAGCAGAAATTTGCCAACTTTTCAATATTCTTAACTTACCAATATTGTTTAATATTTTTAAGAGAACTGCAGCAAGCTTTTTCCTTTAGCTGTAGAGATTAATGTTACCTCCAGCAAATCAGACCCAAACACAAGGTAAAGCTTAATTTCTTTGGGAAAAAAACAACTGATAAAGAGAATTTCTCCCACTCATTTATTCATGACATGTGAATACAATTCAAAGAACTCTAAAACATCATTGTACTTGACCTCATGAAATTCTTTATTCAAGATTTTCAATTTCACATTGCAATCATTTTGCATTGCATTTGCATTGTATGATTATGCCTGCATGAACCCATAATTTTGAAATGGTCAGTGATCCAGAAGTTTATATTAAGAGCAGGAGTGGACATCATTGTTATGTGAGGAGAAATACAAGTGATCAGTGATGATGAGTTTCAGTCTACTAAACGGATGTATAACTTTGGGGTCTCAAATTATGAATACTCATATAATACATTTTCCCTCATGTTTGTTTCTCTTCTCTACAGTCATTTTCATTGGCTTCAAATATTTATATATCAGTGTTTATAATATGCACTTTCTGTTGGTCTGTGATACATTTTTAATCAAGAATTGCAAATCCCACTTTGTTTCATAAATTGAGCTGCTATTTTCTTCTAAATAATCTTTAAGTGGAATTCTCAAGTTTTAAATAAAATTTCCTTTTAGGCTTCTTTCAATTTGTAGTATAATTTGAAAAGAACTGACTTATTAACAAATTTGAGTCTACACATCGAGAACAGTTCAATTGCCAACAAAAGATGTGAAGGCAACCAGAAATGAAGGTAATTTGTCTTTATATTTCATTTTGTTTCCTGGAAAACAAATAAAGAGTCAATATACTGTAATGGGAACCAACATAATGTAATAATTAAGATCACAGACTCTGGAAACAGACTTATTTCAAAATCTGGGCTCAATAATAACTAGACGTGTAAGTTTGAACAAATTACTTAATATCTTTCAGCCTCAGTTTCCCCATCTACAAAATGAAGATAATACTACCTACTTGATATAGTATCTGTGAGAATTAAATGAGGTTATTTGTATTTAAAATGCTTAGGTTGGTTCCTGTTATAGAATATGAATTATGTAAGTTTTTATTGTTATTTCCCTTCTTAGAATGAATTATTGTACTTTGGGGAAGTCAGGAAAAAGAGAGGACCATGTGTTGCTGGGATTTTTGGTTTCGTTGTATCATACATGTGTAACATGATACTGAACGTGACTCTTACTGCTTTCTGCAAGATTGTGCTGATCCCAAAAGACTGAAAGCACATATACAAAACCCCAAATATCCTAAAATCTAGGACATTACAGAGATTATGAAGCCAATTCTGCCAGCCCATTACTCATCTCTACGTTACATTAAGTGAAAGAAGTATATTCACTGGAAGTCTGAGGCTAAAGAATCTGATAGAGAATTTCCTTTGGGTAAAGTTGTTGGAGTGGGATTTGGGTTTCTCTTCACTCCAGGTCAAGTGAGAGGAACCAGCCAATAACTGAAGTAAAATGGTTGCCAGGATAAATCTAAAGGAAAGAAACTGACTAAGGTCTGGACACAAAGAGAGGGCTGCTTTGGGAATTGCCTACATGTTCATTAGCATCAAAGAAATGTGATGCCATGAGACTAGGCATGAACGCATCAAGAGAGCCAGCTTTGGGTCATCTTAAAAAGTAGACTACCCTGGGCTTCCCTGGTGGTGCAATGGTTGAGAGTCCACCTGCTGATGCAGGGGACACGGGTTCGTGCCCCGGTCCAGGAAGATCCCACGTGCTGCAGAGCGGCTGGGCCTGTGAGCCATGGCCGCTGAGCCTGCGCGTCCGGAGCCTGTGCTCCGCAACGGGAGAGGCCACAACAGTGAGAGGCCCGCGTACCGCAAAAAAAAAAGTAGACTACCCAAGATAACTGCTTGGAGAGGCAAAGGGCCCCCAAAAGAGGGTTGATTGGAGGAATCTCAGAGACTGGGTTGGAGTAAAAAGTAGCAAAGCAAAGAAAGCATGGCACTCATCAAGGGGGCTGCACCCAGAGAGTCCCAGCAGGCAAATCTCCAGGGAAACCCACAAAAATACCCTACAAGTGAAAGAGTCAGCTATTGGCACTGTCACACCTAGAGACACCAATGAAAGATTCAAGTGGCACAATGGAGGTAAGATTATCCTGGTCTTTGTCTTGCCTGCCTTTTTCCATTCCAGTCCTGGAATAACCAGATGCAATTTAGGGTATGAAAAAAAGGAGTAAAAAAATAAAGTAGGAAGCTTTCTAGACTGGAGCAGATCCTACCTATAGGAAGGACAGTTTTAAATTGAATGATATTTGGAGTTGGTTATTAGACTCTATACTTGCATACAGCTTAAGGAAAGGAAATATGAATGACTCAAATATAGGAAAACAAATTTAACCTAATTCAGATTAATACACATGCAAATTAAGACGAGTGTTAAGACTTTATTTTTGCTTATTAAGTTAGCAAAAACAAAAAGTTTGTGACACTATGCTGGAGAGGATGTGTGAAAAGAGGTATAGTTACATATTAATGGTGGGTGGGTAATTGGAACAGGTGTGTCTAAAGTAAACTAATGTAGAAGTATTTTCATTGCAACATGATTTGTTATATAAAATATTGGAAACCACCTTAATGTCCAACTGGTTAAATAACTGGGTAAAAATACTTAAAGTATTCTCATACAAGGGAACACTATGCCATCATCGAAAATATTAAAGAAACTCTATAGGGATAAGTATGAAAAATAATCCAAGATACATCATTAAATAAGTCAAGGTGTAGAGCAGCATGTGTACTATTCAATCACTGGTGAAAAAAGATATCTATATCCATCTAATATGCATCAATCTATTTTTGTACAAATGCTTAAAATATCTTTAGAACTTATAGAAAATAATGGGTGTATGTGCTTCAATTTGAGTGGCAAGGAACAGGGAAAAGAGAGAGGCTGTACTATTCAGTATTTATACTTTAAAATTCTGTACCTTGTTTATTTACCACCTATTTATATAATAATACGAGGTGGGGAGGGTGGGAGGATGCCCTATCCCCAAGATAGGCATCCTGCCAGACAATAAAACTGTTTATATTTATAAATTTTGAATCTGAAATATAACAACTTGTTACTTTAGAAATGAGCCTATTTCTAAACTGTAGTCGTACACCTAAACATTCATTCTGAAAATTCAAAGCCCAATTCAATGTTTTCAAATAAAAATTAGGCAATTCTTTCAGTTTTACTCCAGTGCAGTACAAAGATTGTATTATTTGAATTATGTCTATAGAATAAGCATTAAGAACAATGTGTGCCAAAGAAACACAGTAGATGGCACCAACTGGTCAGAACATAATAGCTATGGAATTTAAGACAGGGGAGAACTTAAATTGTGTCCAACTTTCTCAGATGAGATGAGTGAGGCAAAAGGAAGAAAAGAGCCATTTCCTGATAGCTAGTGAGTCACATAGGCAAGATGAGAAGACTAGTAACCTGAAACTCCTGCAGTCCCCACTATATGACACTGCCTAATTCACCCCCAAAAAAAGTTCTTCCAAGTCTTTCCTTTCAGAAATGTCAGCTCCAACCATGGCAGTAACATCCCTGATTAGGTCGTTAAAAGGCCACTTGAAGGCTACCATTTATTGATAACAAATGACCCTACTTTATAATACTTTCAATGAGATAAACTCCAGCTGAAAAGCACAGGAACCACCATTTGATTGAATTCATCATTCACCAAGCGATAGGTGAAAACCATAAAACTATCTCAAGAAAACAAAATTCAAACTTTGTTTCAATTTAAATGGCATCTCTTTCTCAAAGCATCAGCTGATCTTTCTAGTCAGATATTCTATCTCTTGTCTCAAACCCATAGCTCATTTGACTCTATTTATGCCACTTGTTATCATCATTGTATGATAGTGATTTGTGATTTTTCTTTTCTGACCTCACCCCATCCCTAGCTCTCAAGTTTAATTCTTAAGGACAGGAAGCATTATTATTCTTCCTTATATCTTTCACAGTGCTGCAGGGTACCTATTGGGTACTTAAATATTTCTTGCTTAAATAGAGGAATGAACAAAAAAAATTCTAGTTTAAACAAAATAAAACAAGGCAAAGGGTAGAAATCAACCCCAAGAGTAACACATCTTTTAAAAATAATTTGACTAGAAATGGGAAACAACTTCCATTATATCTGTAAAGTGTTATTTCTTTAAAAAAAAACTACATAGATAGAATGAAAAATTGATCTGATAGAGCTGGGTGGTAGATTAAATCGTTGATAATGTTGTACTCTCCACTTCTCTGAATATTTAAAATATTTCACAACCTAAACTTCTGTGGGACAAAAACAGTACTAATACTTTACCATACACACAGTAACACATAACCTAGCCTTTTTTTATGTTACTTGTCTTAAATAACTATTTTTTAAAAGTTTATAGAGGTATAGTTGATTTACAATGTTGTGTTAGTTTCAAGTATACAGCATAGTAATTCAGTTATACATATATTCATTCTTCTTCAGATTCTTTTCCCATATACGTTATTACAGAATATTGAGTAGTGTTCCCTGTGCTACACAGGAGGTACTTGTTGGTTACCTATTTTATATATAGTAGTGTGTGTATGTTAATCCCAAGCTCCTAATTTATCCCTCCCCCCAAGTTTCCCCTTTGGTAAGTTTGTTTGTTTGTTTTCATAAGTTTGTTTTCAAAATCTGTGAGTCTGTATCTGATTTGTAAATAAGTTCATTTATAACATTTTTAAGTTAGATTCTGCATAGCGATATCATATTTGTCTTTCTCTGACATACTTCACTTAGTATGATAATCTCTAGGTCCATCATTATTGATGCAAATGGCATTATTTTGTTCTTTTTTTATGGCTAATATTCTATTGTATATATGTACCACACCTTCTTTATCCCTTCCTCTCTCAATGAACATTAAATAACTATTAAAAATGTAGCAATATGCCACTAATCTGAAGAAAATACATGACATAAACTACACGGAACACAGTCAGGAACCAACAAACAAAGAAGACCACTGAAGCAAATAAAATTAGTTTTAGAGATTTTGTGAAATAGAAAGTACAGGTTTACATGGTCAAAAAACCACTTTCTTAACACATTATCCTACTGACTTTAGCTACTTCTTAGCTCTCCCAGCTATCTAAGATTCAAAGGATCAAATGTGAAAAATGGACACAGAATAAAGGCTGGGGCATTATAAAATGTAGACTCATCTCTACATTTTATGATAGAATATATCATGTAGAAAGCCTTACTAAGCACAGGGCAATACTTTGTGATCAAAATGGTGATACTCTTCTTGGGTATGGAGAGTGACGCAGTCAACTCTTCTCAGTACAATCTTAAAGAATTCAGAAACAAAGCAATTATATATCAGAAGGAATTGTATTATTTGTATAATAATGAAAATTTTTAAATTTTGATAAAGTGGTTAGGTTCCATTTACTTGGAACACCTTATTTCTTGGTAATTCACCTGAGGTCAATTCAACTAAAAAAACAATTTTGAATCCTCACTACATGCCAGCGATTGCTTATGAGGTTCAACTATGATGGAAAATTTTAATGAATTCTAAAAGATACTAAATGAATAAACTCTCAATAAAGCCTATTTTTGTGAAATTATCTTAACAAGGTATACTATTCAAATATACAAGTCAATTGAGATATGAAATGAAAATCTCACTGAATGTAATTAGAAGAATTGAAAAGACTGGAGAGCTATAAAGGCCAGTTCTTCAAAAGGGGAGGGTTCTAGCAAGCTTTCTGCAAGAATAGCATTCTATCCAAGAGCAACATAATGTCTCTGCCCAGAAGAACCTGAAACAAAGACTCTCATATTAATATCATAATATAGAGCCCCAGCATCAGCTTTTAATCAAATGAGCATTATATAATCTGGCAAGAGGTATTTTCCTCTCATTTAGAAAAGGAAAAAAAATAAAACCTTTGTTTCAAAACAAGAGCTGCAATAGTAGGCAGAGTCACGATGATTTAAAAAACCAGAGAAAACTATACATAAAATGAGTACATATATTTTTAGAGCTTAAGGGTCTTTGAGCTTCATTTAGTGTAAATCTCTTATTTTGCAGTTGAAAAAATGAGATTTGGGATGATTTTTCAGCTTCAGATATAAGCCTGGAATGACAGGATGCCTTGTGAAACTTAAAATACATCAAATAAGTTAAATAAATCATTTTTCTTGCCTCAATGATGTTAGGCTTATATATTTTCGTAGATGATTATGAAACAAAAAAATTCAAATAACACTGGTTTGTTGTATCTAAGCTTAAAAAAGAAAAACAGTAAATTTTCTAGTGTAGAATTCTTTCTACAGACCAAGTGAGCATTCTAGCAAGGCAAAGCAATTTAGTATAGTAACAGGAAGAAATTTCCTCTAAATGCTTCATTATTCTTTCAAAGGTACTAAAGAGCATGCCTAAAACCATAGAGCACTAGATTGAGGAGTTATCCTGATGTCTGCAATATAGGTTATTGACAACCAAAGTGGAATAAAAATATATGTGAAATATCCCTTCAGTTTAAAAATATCCATGCCTAAAACCATAGAGCACTAGATTGAGGAGTTATCCTGATGTCTGCAATATAGGTTATTGACAACCAAAGTGGAATAAAAATATATGTGAAATATCCCTTCAGTTTAAAAATATCCATTTTTTAAAAAATTATTCTCAAAATAAGATGCTAGGGTTACTATAAACAAATTCACTGCATTTCAAACAATGAGTTTTAGAATATAATATTAAATTTATACAAGGATCTTATTTTAAGAGTAAAGCTATATTCTACTATATATAAATATTTGATGTACAGTCAAAAGTATGATTTATTTAAATCCTGCAATTACCATTTCTACTTTGAAAATAACTGAATTCATGCTTTAAATATACGCTTATTGTTTACAAAGAGATAAGAGAGCCTTGGATCTATAGCCACAAAAGCTAGGTTTAAGTTCCACATATGTTATTAAATTGCTATGAACTTTAGCAACTGAAATCTCTATAAAATCTGGGGGTTTTTTGTTTCCTTTTATGCCAGAAGAAAATAATATCATCTTCAGGGGCACTGTTAAGTTTAAGTTAAATTTGTATATAAAAGTTTGTTGAAAAACAATATGTACATTTAAATCCCTATTATTTTAAAATATACATTATTAGTTTATATTTATATGGTCTATAAAGAGAGGGGGTTAATGAATGTGACTCTTAAGACCATTTTAATAAAACAGTCTGGTCTCGCATATGTACTGGGATAAGAGTCACAAACTACTGTATCATCATATTACTGAAAATTTTCATAAGAGAAATTCAGTGATTATAATTACAAATGCAAAAAGAGAAAACAGCACAATTTAAATATGGCAGAATACCTGAAGAATATTTTCTGTTACTTCTACCTAAAAGGACTTGTTTCATGCTTTACTCATCAAATCTTGAATTTGTTCAAGCACCACATATTTTTCAGTTTAAAACCCAATGGCTGGGCTTCTGGTGTGGCTATATGGGCAATTAGATGTGAATCAACTGTAACTCTTATACATTGCTGGTGGGAATGAAAATAGGTTCAGCCACTTTGGAAAACTATCTTTCAGTAGCTATCTAAATTAAACATATGCCTACCTATGACCCAGCAATTGCACTCTTAAATATATCTCCAAGAGAAATAAGGGCACAATTTTACCAAAAAACAAGTCACAAAGTCTTCATAGAAACTATAACAGCCCCAAGCTAGAAACACACTAAATGTTCATCATAAGAATGAATAATTGAGGTTATACAGTAGACTACACTGTAATAAAAGAGAAAAAATGATACATGTGAAAAAATTGGATGAATCTCATATACTTTGAGCAAAAGAAGCCAGTCACTATAGCATTCATACTGCATCATTCCATTAATAGGTAGTTTAAAAAAAAAAACAGGCAAAACTCTATATAGTGGTTAAGTTAAAATCATTACTACACATGTGATTCTGATATGTAAGTAAACTAAGACATGTCAAGGTTTTTGACACTGGGCAGCAGACAGAAGGCAGAAAGGTCTTGAAGAGAGTGTTAGTAAAGGCTGGAAAGAATGAGGAAAATTTTATTGGAAATGGGAGAAAAGATGATTCAATGCAATTCACTTGAAAAGGACATGAAAACTCTCTAGGATGAATATTCTTTATCTTTGTAGAGCTATGGTTACTTCGGTGTAAACATTTGTTACAATTGTACTCTTACAGCCAGTACTTTTTGTTGCAAATAAATTGGACCTCAATTTTTAAAAAATAGAAAAAGATATCTTAAAATTTTATCAAAGAATACATTTTAAAAGATTTGAAAATTATTTTCTAATATATAATACTGCTATGTGTTGTAGTTCAAAAGTTATGAAAAACACAAAGCACTATACCATATGCCATGGTTTTGAAATAGTGTGAGGCCCTCACCAGCTCTAGTTTATAAAAATCACACTGAGATTTTTCACTTATCTCGGTGCTGGCCATCAACCTCCTTGAATCATCCATGTTTTTCTATAGTTTCTAATGTCAGAATACTGAGAAAGCTCATGCATGTGTCTGCAACAAACATACATGAATCATGTTAATAAAAAACAATCATAAAAAACTTCTCAGTCAAAATTTTTTGCTTTGTTTAGTTTGGGCTATTGAGTTAGAACTGTTGAGCGTTCACATAGAATGAAGAGGCTACTATAGTCAAAAACATCCAAAGAGGGCTTCCCCGGTGGCGCAGTGGTTTAGAGTCCGCCTGCCGATGCAGGGGACACAGGTTCGGGCCCTGGTCCGGGAGGATCCCACATGCCGCGGAGCAACTAGGCCCATGCACCACAACCACTGAGCCTGCGCTCTAGAGCCCGCGAGCCATAACTACTGAGCCCACGTGCCACAACTACTGAAGCCCGTGTGACTAGAGCCCATGCTCCGCAACAAGAGAAGCCACCACAATGAGAAGCCTGCGCACCGCAACAAAGAGTAGCCCCTGCTTGCCACAACTAGAGAAAGCCCGCGCACAGCAACAAAGACCCAACACAGCCAAAAATAAATAAATAAAATAAATTTATAAAAAAAAAAAATCCAAAGAAAACCTTCAAGTGTCAGGGTACATGTGAATTGACAATTATCTAGACTTATATTTTGATACATATTTGTGTGAGTACCACTTTTCATACAGAAAGATGACACAATCATCTTATGTTAATAAGGCCCCTAACCTTGAAGTTGTCGCTTTTTTTTTATCATTCTGTGATCAAAATGTACATTTCAGATGTAGCTAATTGCAGTGTCCTCTCTGTGTTTCAAACAGCAGACATTCAAGCGTGCTTGAATAATGCTCTTTCCACCTATTATGGGCTGAACTGTCTTCCTCCCCAAATTCATACTTTGAAATACTAACCTCCTGTACCACAGAATGGGACTGTGTTTGGAGATAGGGTTTTTAAACAGGTAGTTAAAATGAGGTTGTTAGGGTGAGCCTTAGCGCAATCTGATTTGTATCCTTGTAAGAAATTAGGACACAGACATGTACATGTACAGAGGAAAGACCATGTGAAGATACAGGGAGAAGGTGTCCAACTACAAGCCAAAGAGAGAGACCCTCAGCACCTTGACAACACCCTGATCTCAGATTTCCAGGCTCCCTAGGGCTATGAAAAAGTAAATTTCTGTTGTTTAAGCCACCAGTTTGTGGTACCTTGTTATGGCAGCCCTACAAAACAAATATACTACCACATTACAAGAGAATACATTTGGAATTAAATGACTTTCTCTCTCTGTCACTTTTGGTAAATCTGTCTTTTCATATATTGTGTAATTTGGGACGAGCCACACTGATGTGATAGGAATGTGAGATACATGACTGAACCAGCAGATGACTCTCCACAGTGCACTGCTGACAGCAAGGCCCCAGAGACCTCCCCCTCCTATAGGCACACTCACAATTCCACTCATTCAGCAAGCATTTGAATCACCCTCACATGCCTTCCTCAGATTCTTTTAAAATATTGTCAAAGGCTTAGTAAGTACTCTCAGGTCTTCTACTTTAATGGTCTAAAAATATTGACACCAGGGCTTCCCTGGTGGTGCAGTGGTTGAGAGTCCGCCTGCCAATGCAGGGGACACGGGTTCGTGCCCCGGTCCGGGAAGATCCCACATGCTGCGGAGCGGCTGGGCGCGTGAGCCGTGGCCTCTGAGCCTGCGCGTCCAGAGCCTGTGCTCCTCAACAGGAGAGGCCACAACAGTGAGAGGCCCACGTACCGCCAAAAAAAAAAAAAAAAAATAGATTGGCACCAGATATTTTAGAATATCTGTTTTAGAATATTGGTAGAGGGACTTCCCTGGTGGTCCAGTGGTTAAGAATCTACACTTCCACTGCAGGGGGTGCAGGTTCAGCCCTGGTGGGGGAACTAAGATCCCACATGCCACGCAGTACAGCCAAAAACAAAGAGAAGGAAAAAAAAAAAAAAGAATATTGGTAGAATTTAGAAATTGTGTTAGGTAAGTCAGTGGAGGAGGAAGAACATTGGACCCAGAAATGAGACTTCCTAGTCCTTCTTAAGGCTATCTAGGTGCCTGAGGTTGTACAATTGTTCGGGGTAGTTATTCTTTAAATCAATGATTCACAAAATGACCTGAAGTTTAGTATGCTCTGGAGAGCTTTTTAAACAGTCAAATATCTGGGACCTACACCTGGTTCTCAGATTTGTCTGGACATTGGAATCATCTGGCAGACTTTAAAAACTGTGATATCTAGACCCCATCCTTCAGAGATTCTGATTTAATTTGTTTAATTGGTTTGAAATGTGTCCCTGGCATTGGGATTTTTAAAAGCTCCCTCTTCAGAAATGACATCCACTGCCCTGGGAAGTGTGATTTAATTGGTCTGGGGAAGAGCCTGAGAACTGGTATGTTTTAAAACACCAGGTGATTCCAAGGCACATGAATTCCCTTGGTGATCCCCAATCACAACCATATGATGCAAAGGCAAAATAATGTTTCTTTCAGCTCTAAATTTTGCAATTTTTTTGACTTTTCATGGATGCATGACACAGATAAGACATTTCAAAGCACACTTTTTTATATTTAAGCAAGGCTGCTTACTCATAGGCTCATTAACTAATTGTGTAACTAGAGCGTATGAATTTTTAGTTCTCCCGTGAGTCAAACACCCTTTGAGCGTTTCCCTAATGTGCCTATGTCAGAAAAGAGGCTCTGTATGAAATCGGGATGGAAACTGGGATACCATCCCAATCCCATCTGTGTAATGGATGCAGTTATTTCAGGAGGGAACATGTGCAAAGATGAAAGCACAAAACATAATTGCTTCTACGACAGTAATTTAGTTAGTTTCCTAGGGTAAAGATTCAAACAAGCATCTCCCATTAGGCTAACAACAATTACATAGTTTTTCCCTTTCATCCATTTCTTTCAGGCTTTTCTTATATTTGAAGCTTTCTAAAGGGTATTTGAGTGATCTAACATTAACTACCCACACACTGTATTTCCCACTATTATTAGCACAGTGGATGATCTTTACAACTTAGCAAAGCTCCAAGAAGCATTATTACCGATTTTCTTTACAAGTGTCTCTAAATCCTTTGCCATTTCTTTCGATTTATATCCCAGACAGAATTATTTTCAAGTGACATTTTAGTATCTTCTACCTTAAATTTTAAAATGACTACAACTAGTGATGTGATGAAAAGGGATCTTGAACTTTGAAGTGTTACATTCCAGTTTACATAATTTTAGAAAGATGAGAAGACATACTGTGACAAGGGTAAAATACTGGAATAAGGCCCTACTGTGAGGTCTCCCAAACAACTATATAAGTATCAGAAGGGAATTAGGTGGAGGAAGGGAAGGGAGCCGGTTTATAAATATTAATGAGAAAAACTTGTTAGTTTTTAATTGAAAGATACGTAAATGTCCATATATAACCTCTATAAAGGTGAATTTGGTTTTAGTCTGTATTCATAGAAATGTCTAGAACTGAGGAGGTAATCATTCTGCTCAATACATTACTTACCAAATCAAACTTACAGTATTACGTTAAGTTCTAAAAAAGACTTCACCATGTTAGTAAACACACATCATTGTGTTAGATAACAGTAACCAAACAAAACGAATCCAGCGGGGAGTAACCAACCACACAACATGCAGAAAAGTTGAAAGAAAAGTGGAAAGAGAACTACACTATGTGATCAAAATGCCAAAAAAAGACCTACATGTAATTAGCAGAAGGCATACTGTGGACTAAAATAAACAAAAGCTTCTATGACTCTGCATTTGAGAATTCAATGTGGCCATGTCACTAATCACCAGTTATTTATGCACAGGTGGAAAAACACTTGATAGGGAAACCATAGAAGAGATTTACGTAGGGTTAGGCTAGTGACAAAGTACGTAAAAGTATCACAAAGTATCACACTTCTGTGATTCTTGTGTTTTAAAATTATTAGGATACGGGCTTCCCTGGTGGCGCAGTGGTTGAGGGTCCGCCTGCCGATGCAGGGGACACGGGTTCATGCCCCGGTCCTGGAAGATCCCACATGCCGCGGAGCGGCTGGGCCCGTGAGCCACGGCCGCTGAGCCTGCGCATACGGAGCCTGTGCTCCGCAACGGGAGAGGCCACAACAGTGAGAGGCCCGCGTACCGCAAGAAACAAAAACAAAATCATTAGGATGAAAAAAAATCATCTATTACCCTAGTATCTCTTTCTGAGTGCTCAAAATGCTCAAAATATAAAAGTTTAATTTTTCTTTATAACATTAAAATATCTGCTCTTGACTTTTTCTGTTAAGACCCTTAAAAATTGTTACTGACCAAGTGATTTTTTGAGGAAGTCATCATTTTAATACCAACCCTTCCATTAGTAGCAGAGTGTTGCTAAGACAATTTGTCCTTAGTTTTTTAAAAAATCGTCTCATTTCAAAAGCAATGGATTTCTCCTCCTAAGCTTCAGAGAACCAATGTTCATAAGGTGGAAAAATATTGTTTACTGTGATACATTTTATAAAACAGACAATGGAGAAATACTGAATTTTTCTATACCAATTCCTTAGATAGATTTCAGCACCTTTAAGTATACAGAAGATTGGAATCCCTTCCTACTTTCTCCAAATCTCCAGACCCGGAGAGAGAAATTTAAAACAATACAGATTTCTAAAGGAAGAATTAGTCCTAATCTCTATTCCTCTCTTGCTTTGGAAAAATCATGACTTTGCTAACAGTTTCTGGTTTTCCATGTACCAATAGCAGTTGCTTCATATTATTATTCTTCCCTCTATGGGAAGATATTTCACCGCAGTCATCTCTTCAGAAGAATTCTGCAATCTTTCTCTGCCAATCTAGGTGTCTAGAGAAAAAGATCAGAAGAAATTAAAACAGCCTGTTCTCATCCTGCCTTCCTCAAATAATCAATTTTTCTCTGAGGTTTCTTGACATGTCTAGACACGTTGGATGAAAAATAAAAGTTTCTGGGACAAATTTCCCTTTATGATTAAAACCTAGGTAGATTAAGGGAATGAGGAAAAAAACACAAAAGGAAAATATTTTAATAAAATAATATGTCACCTATTCTCATTCCTACTTACTCCAGTGGTTAATATATTTATTTATTTATTATTTTTTAACATCTTTATTGGAGTGCAATTGTGTTACAATAGTGTGTTAGTTTCTGCTTTCTAACAAAGTGAATCAGTTATGCATATACATATGTTCCCATATCTCCTCCCTCTTGCGTCTCCCTCCCACCCTCCCTATCCCACCCCTCTTGGTGGTCACAAAGCACTGAGCTGATCTCCCTGTGCTATCCGGCTGCTTCCCACTAGCTATCTATTTTACATTTGGTAGTATATATAAGTCCATGCCACTCTCTCACTTCGTCCCAGCTTATCCTTGCCCTTCCCTGTGTCCTCAAGTCCATTCTCTATGTCTGCGTCTTTATTCCCATCCTGCCCTAGGTTCTTCATAATCTTTTTTTTTTAGATTCCATATATATGTATTAGCATACGGTATTTGTTTTTCTCTTTCTGACTTACTTCACTCTGTATGACAGACTCTCGGTCCATCCACCTCACTACAAATAACTCAATTTTGTTCTTTTTATGGCTGAGTAATATTCCATTGTATATATGTGCCTCATCTTCTTTACCCATTATCCATTCATCCGTCAATGGACACTTAGGTTGCTTCCATGTTCCAGTGGTTAATTTATTTAAATTACTTTTTAAAGATTTTAATTGAGATTATGCTAGTATGTATCAATATGTTACTAAATAGAGCACATTTTCCAATCCTATATGCCAAATTTCAAATATACAGTTCAATACAACTGTTGGGAAAACAGTTTTATTAAATTTGGGGATTACATAATATTATGGAATCTCAAGGCAGAAGAGAACCAATCCAATATTAAAAATTACATATTTTAGAAAGGAATAAGTGACTTACTTAATATAAACTCTCTCATATGTATATCTGATCATACCAAGGGTACTTGCTTAAGGTCATGCAGCAATATCAATGTAGACTGAATCTGAGTGTCTAATATTTGGAAGTTAAACACGCCATGGCTTAACCTTGTAGAATGTGACAAAAGTTCTGTAGACTATTTTCAAAAATATGATCAACTTATGACCATTTTTATGTATGTGATAATTTGCTTTTCATTGACCACCACTGCCTAACTAGTTCTCTACATCACCCTTTTTCACACCCCCAAGTCTCTCTGTCACTCCTTCTGCTTTCCTTTTCCCACTTACAGAACCACTGCTGCCACAGTCATTTTTCTAAAATATTTATCATGCCATTTCCCTGGCAGTGAGGGAGAAACAGGCTGGTACAAAATAAAGTCAGATTTCTTTGTCATCAAAATATGTTCCTCATCTCTATACATATATTTCTACTCTTTTCAACATGCAGCCTAGCCAAACAAATTAACTTGTTATTTTTGGAGTATACTTCATACATATTATTCTCTCTGCCCAAAATGACTTTCTCAATGTCTTTGTCTAGGGAATTCTTCCAAGGCATAGGGTAGCTTAAATATCTATAATCTTTCTCATTCTATTTCCTGAGGGCAAAAAAGTTCCACTTCTACCTTGAGTTCTCACGGCACTTTTTACATGTCTCTAATAACTTGTCATATTTTATCATACTACATTGCATCTTAATTCCAAGTGAGGGGTAATTATTTCATAATCTATCACCACCTTTCCCTAATTCCACCCATCCCCTTAAGCCCAACAGTGTTATCCCCCAGGCCTTTTTATTCCCAGGGCTTTGTTAAGTGCCTATTTCATATTAGCTATTTGCTGAATGTTAATGTAAATTCATAATTTATTTTGATAATAATAAAGCCATAATGAGTAGAATTTCCATATTTTTATTAAAACTAATTGTCATAAAATGTTAGAATTAGAAAGGTCCTGAGAGATTATTTTATCCAATTTTTATATTTTATAGAGAGGCCCAGAAAATTTCAACTAATTCAACAAATATTTATTGCATATGTACTATTCAAAGCCTGTTCTATGTGCCAGAGATAAGTGATTTGTTTTAAAAAGTATTTAAATTAATTGTATTTGTGCAGCTTATATTTTGGGAGGGAAAATGACAATAAACAAACAAGTAAATGCTCAGGATATTATTGATAATGATAATTGTCATGAATAAGATAAGCTAAATAATTTGCTCAAGTTTACACTGGTTGCAGACCTGAACTCGAGCCATATTCTCCTGGGTCTCACTCAGTCCACTGTTGTGTTAACCAACAATTACATCCTACCTCTAAATCAAGTACAGTTTTTACAGAACCAAACTGAAGTTATTATTCCAGGTAGCAACTGAAAAACAGCCTGTATAGGTGAAGGTAAATCGTAAGTCGCTATAACAAAGATACCCCCAAGCAACAATGGCTCAATTAAAAGAAATTTATTTATTTCTTATAACTAGTCTCAAGGTTAAGAGTTCATACTGCTGGGGAGGCCTATATTCTGTCTTGTAGAAACTCAGTTTCCTTCATCTTAATACTCTGCCAAGCAAGGTGTGATCGTACTTGAAGTGCGGAGTAATGGGAGACTGCCACATCTTTATTCTGGCCTGCAGAAAGAGGTGGAAGAACACATGCCCGATATCTTAAGACCAAGAACTGAAAATGGTCACATTGGATTTTGCTCATTTTCCATTGGCTTAACCCAATAAAGCACACTGGGATGCAAGAGAGCCTGGAAAATATCAATAGTCTCCAGCTGGATGACTCAGCTCAAACTCTGGCCAGGCCAGGGGTAATTCTACCAGTTCACTTAGTCATCTCTCTCTCACTGGGCCACTGTTATTTACTTTTCCTTGGTCTTAGAAAAGAAATAAGGAACACAGGTAAATAATGAGGTCAGGACTGTTATTATAAGGACAAAGTTATCAAAAGTAACGAGGCATTTGATGTAAAAAAATCTGGTGACATTATTTTGGTGAGTAATGGCCCAGCTTCTACTGCCGAGAAACTCAATACTAAGTTTAAAGAATACCTTTACTTAACTCCCCAAGAAAGATGCACAGAAAAAAGTAAAAAGAAAACATATACATCATAAATGGCATCTGTTTGTGCAGCCCGATTGATTTAAGTGAGGAATAGAGCTCACTTTAATGAACTATAACTGTAATTTAAACTTGCTGTTCTATGCAGCACTCTAACTCACTTTATAGACGCAGAAGATTACTTGCAATAACTGAGGTTACACATTACCTTGCTCTGAAATCAGTAGGGAGGGCAGTTGCATAACACTGGTAATTTAGCACTCTGTTAGCAATTCAAAGTTGCTGAATCACAGAGATGTGGATGGTAATTATCTGGAAGTACTAGGGTCAACTGTTTCAGTTTCCCCTGTTTGTCAGAAGGAAGTGCATTAAGTACTTTGATAGACACTTCTTAGTGTTATAAAGAACTTCTTGACACAGCTGTCCATCTATGAGTCATATTGAGAAGACAACTCAGGTAGTATCTCTTCAAATAGACAGTGATGTTGATAACATCACATCTCTTTATTTCTCTTCCTATTTCCCCCTCTGATAAATTCACTCTTAGATGAAAGGAAGGAGTTAGTGAAATTCTGTCTTCTCTAATGGGGAAAAGATCATTATAAGACTAATGACAGATCTGATGATATTAGAGCAGAGGGTAGAAATTCAAGCAGATCATGAACTATCTTAGGAAAGAGGAAAAGCTCTCTCAGCCTAGCAAAAAAATTGCAAAGCAGAGAATGCTCAAGGTTAGGAAAGCTATTTCAAGGCCACAAGAAAAGCATACAGCTGGAAAACAGCTTGAGTATTTTATAATAGAGTTATTTAATAGGAGAAGTACTCAGAATTCAGAGAAGCATGATCAAGAGCCAATAAATTGTACCTAGATTTAGACAGTTGAAGCCAGGAAGAGGAAACAGAAAAATCTAACAAGAAAGTTAAATTTTCTTGATAACAATGAATTTTAATGTCAAGGAGGTGAAATATTTTATATTTATTGAACATCTGTTAAGTACTTGTTATATGCCCCAGGAACTGCTGTCAACATCTTTTCAAGCTGAATACGATATAGCTCTTGCACACCAGTTTACAGGGTAGTTTATTTCAATGTAGGCATTTCTCCTGTAATACAATAAAACTAGGGGATACAATATTTTTATTTATGGACTTCTATTGGCTGTCTTGTAACAGAGCAGCTTTGTGAAGGTTAATAATTTATCATAACAATGGGAAATAGAGAAAATAAGGATGTCTAAGATGCAATGGGCTAACGATAGAGCAGGAGAGGATATAAAAGGTCATTTATCTGAAATAGTAGCTACAAATAATCAAACAAGTGAGTTTTTCTCATGCAAGTAGGTTTTAGGGATACGTATCTGTAGCTCTGCATATATATCTAATAGCCCACCTTTCATACAGAAATACCTTTAGATAAAACAATACAAAACTTTGTTCCTGTTAGTCTATAATTCTAACCCCTGATTCCCTACTTATTTAACCCTTACGACAACTTTATGAGGTAGATTCCATTAATATTCACACTAGGAAGATATGTCACAGGGAGGTTAACTGACTTGCCCAGGGTCATACAAAATAATGTAGATGAAGTATTCCAGAAATCTCTTCTATTTGCTCAGATAAAAATCACATAATCTTCAAAGATAAAAAAACAATGTGCAATGTTCCTTTGGAATCTAAGAATCTTTTAGTTTTACTAGTTTTAAGCTTTACTTAATGAAATAATATAGCTAAAAAAAGATTTTTTAAAAAAACTTTCCAAGTGAAATTACCCTATCCTGAAATAAAGCATAATTCTTACCTGAAAATAATTTGTTCTTCACTTCAAAATTCTCTTTTTAAAAACAAAGGGAAGGCAAATCATTTCACACAATCAGTAGTATACATTATGGACAGTAATTTTATATAAACAAATATTAAGGGTGGTCTTTCCTCTTTTGTGTCCAACTCTTTACCTTCCCTGTTCATCAGTTTGTTAAAAAACAAAATTCAAGCGAGTAAATGTAAAGATCAAATGGCTTTATTAAATAATTCATTAGGGCTTCCCTGGTGGCACAGCGGTTGAGAATCTGCCTGCTAATGCAGGGGACATGGGTTCGAGCCCTGGTCTGGGAGGATCCCACATGCCACGGAGCAACTAGGCCCGTGAGCCACAGCTACTGAGCCTGCGCGTCTGGAGCCTGTGCTCCGCAACAAGGGGCCGCGATAGTGAGAGGCCCGCGCACCGTGATGAAGAGTGGCCCCCGCTTGCCACAACTAGAGAAAGCCCTCGGACAGAAACGAAGACCCAACACTCCAAAAATAAATTAATTAATTAATTAATAAACTCCTACCAAAAAAATATAATAATAATAATTCATTAATCGGGCAGCATCCCATCTAGCAAATATACAGGAGCTCTAAGGAGCTATACAAAATGGGAGATTTTGTAGGCAGAAGGGGGCAGGGACAAGGAATGAGCAGATTATCTCATCTTTCTTTGGGAGACAGAAGGGGTCTATCAGGTGGATTACATCACTGGTGCTGACCAGGAAATTCCAGATGGACTGGTTTAAGATTACATTCCTGAGAGTGGTTGAAATTGCAGTCAGGTTAGGTATTAAGTCTTGGTTTGCTGACCTGGGGCTTAGCACGAGTGACTCCATTTTGGGCCTCTTGTCTTTTTTTAACAAGTTGTATTAATTTTCTGTTGTTACCATAACAAATCTACACAAATTTAGCAGTTTAAATCAACACCTATTTATTATCTCACAGTTCTGTTCATCAGAAATCCAAGTACAATGTAATTTAACTGTGTCCTCTGTTTAAAGTCCCACAAAGCCAAAATCAAGATGTCAGCAAGGTTGCCTTCCTTGCTGGAGGCTCTGGAGATATATCCATGTCCAAGTTCCTTCAGGTTGTTCCCTAGATTCAGTTCTTTGTGTTTATGTCACTGGGGCCCTGTTTCCTGGCTGGCTGTCTGCTGGAGATGGAGGTGCATAGGGGGGCAGTTTTTGCTCCTAGAGTTTGCCTGAAGTTCTTCTCTTGTTTTTCATGTGGCCACCCCTCCAACAATGGTGAGATGATTCCCTCTCATACTTCAAATCCCTCTGACTCCAGCCAAAGGAAATACAGCACTTTGTAGTTTCTGTCTTTTTGTTTACTGGCTTTCTATTTAAATTTAGGAAACCTATCTTAGTTTGTTTTTCATTTTGTTTTGTTGGGGAAGGAGGTTATTTTTAATTTTTTTTTAATTATGAGAAAGGTCATAAAAAATGTGATAAAACATTATTGAATGGTAGGCTGACAGATTTTATAATAATCTTCTAAAATTCAACACTATAAAGTTATATTTCTATATACTTCACATTCCTCATTTTTCACTATACTTTAAAGTTTTTCACATATGTTACACAAATAACTAAGGCAAAAATTTCCTGAGCAGTGTAGATAAACCAAAAATATCCTTCATCCTCTTTGTTTTTCAAAGAGGTGGGAAGGCTGTCTAGAATGCCAATAAATGGAGATGCATTTGCCTGAGAAAGTCACTCAAAATAGTAAGAGAGAAAGTACCAAACCAAACATGTCAATGGTTTCTGAGAATGTGGTGTTTCTGCATTAAAATGCTAAATTCATAATAACTTGGTTGGTTCCTTCTTTTTTTGTTTTGAAGTTTTGTTTGTTTGTTTTTCTCTGTCTGCACATTACTATGTCATTATTTATAGTCTAAATAGTCTGTTCTATTTGGTCAAGAAGGAAAACATGAGTCCATCTCTTTGTCTGCTTAGACAGATGAACCCTAAGGTCATTAGCGTTTTTCTCTTTTGTTCATACCTCCCATTCAATTCATCCTGTTGCCTCTAACTGAAAAATTAGAAGACACTTCTAAAATGTAATCCAGGTCATGTCACTTTCTTGCTTAAAATCTTTCAATGACTTCCTATACAAAATCAACAAGTTCCAAATTCCTTAACGATGATGGTCTCCAAAATTTTCTATGATACATCCCCACCTACCGCTCACTATGTACCTTTCATGACACCCTCACCTTCCATATTACTCTGCTACAAGTAACTGGCATTTATGGGTCTTAAAGTGATGACAAGCTCATTAGCATACTACTTTGCACTCCTGTTCCTTCTCCTTGCTGTCCTCTATTGAAATGCTACTTCTTAAGACAGTCCTCACCACTCCAGTCCCTTTCTATTTTTTTACCCATGTTTTTTTCATAATATAAATTGTTTCACTTTGTTCTATATTAGTTTACATGTTTACTGTCTGTTTTTCTATATCCAGCTTCCTTATATCCACTAATATGTAAACTCATTAAAGACAGGGATCCTGTCTGTCTTACTTATCACTTTCTCCTAAGCACCTGTAACAATGCCTAGCCCATAACAAATATTTATGGACTAACTTGTAGAGGACTGTTACATCTTTAGGATAACTCATTTTCTAGTTTAGGGTTAGTAATAATAATGCTAATTAATTGAATGCTTAGTAGGTGCCAGCTACTGGGCTACATAAACTACATGTATTACTTTATTTAAACTTAACAAATGTCCTGAGGACAATACAGATATTATTCTCATTTTAAAGATGAAGGAACTGAGGTTTAGGAAGGTTGAGTGATTTGTCCAAGGATACAGACTAAGTAAGGGGCAGAGATTGGATTGTATCTCACTTCAGAAAACTGAGACTAGGGACTTCCCTGGTGGGGCACAGTGGTTAAGAATCCACCTGCCAAAGCAGGGGCTATGGGTTCAATCCCTAGTCTAGGAAGATCCCACATGCCGCAGAGCAACTAAGACCATGTGCCACAACTACTGAGCCAGTGTGCCACAACTACTGAAGCTCACACACCTAGAGGCCATGCTCCACAATAAGAGAAGCCACCGCAATGAGGAGCCCATGCACTGCAACGAAGAGCAGCCCCCACTAGACGCAACTAGAGATAGACCGCACGCAGCAACAAAGACCCAATGCAGCCAAAAATAAATAAATAAATAAATTTTTTTCAACTAAAGAAATCCCTGAGACTAGACTATGTCTCATTTCAAAGAACTATACTCTTTTCCACCTCAGTCTACAGACCTAACCTAAAATTTCTAACTTTAGCATGTTAAGGTCAAATTTCTAGTTATATATAACAACCAAGTTTGTAATAAAATGTGTCTCCATGATTTCAATGCTTAATACTTCAAGCAAGTAAATACTTAGGGAAATATATAAGGCTTTCTATTTCACTAATTCCTCATGATTTCTCATTTATTCTAGGTGATATAGTTGAATTTCAATATAAAACTACAATCAACTACAAGCATAGGTCATGGTCAATCTTTTAACCTCCAACATTTGCCATTCTCAGCAAAAGACTTCCTACTTGTTTGGAAAGTCTCCTATTAGCAGCTCTTGGAAACTGCACTGCAGGATCTGAAACTTGGAGTGTAACTCAGTGACTGACTTCACTATGTGTAATGTTGTATAATAGTAGCACTTGCTATTCTAGACAATATAGAATCAGAAGCCTCAGATGGAACTATTTTCTAATCAAAATGGCAGCATTCTAAATGTCTTCAAACCAATTCTGTAGGTAACTTATATTTTTTAAGAAAGTACCCTTCAGTGGAAGGAGTTCATTATTCTCTCCGAGTTTATCCCATGTTGTTGCAGTCATGTAATTGATTTTTATTTTGCTCCCCTTTCTCTTAAAAGTGATGGCAAAACTGTGTTAGTAGTTTGGATACTGAAATGGTTGTGTTATCCTGACCTGCCATAGAAAAGCATTTATTAAGGATTTGCTCTTCATCTAAAATATTGCAACCTCTTAAGCACAGAGAAAAATAGCATTAAAGAAAACAGATGTAGATTCCCTTGTCAAACCAGAATCTAAAGCAGTGACATTCAATATTCAAAAGCCAAAACTATTTATATACTTGCTTTTTAACAGAGTTATGACAAAATATATGTAGAGTTGGTAGCAGAGTGTAGTATGAAAAGGGAAAAAAACTAAATTTAATAAAATATATCAGCAGGTAACTGCTTAATAGGGCAACACAGGAGAATAAAACTATGAAAAGGGATATTCAGAACATCTAGGGTTATTTCCCCAAGAAAATGGAATTTCAATTTTTGAATATTAAAAACCTGTTTGATCTCTTATTCATTCTAAGAAATCTCCCTACAAAATGGTATTAAAAAAAAAAAAAAAAAGGCCCCAAACAGAGTCACTTGGGCTAAACCCATACCACCAGACCAAGACTTAATACGTAACCTAATTGCCGTTTCAACCTCCCCCAGGAACCAGTCAGTCTGGAATTTTCTGGTCAGCACCAGTGAGGTAATCCACCTGATAGATCTCTTTTGTCCCCTAAAGGAAGGTGACCTTGTCTGAAACAATCTGCTCTTTCCTTTTCCCTCACCCATTTCTGCCTATAAAAGTTTTCCATTTGGGCTTCCCTGGTGGCTCAGTGGTTGAGAGTCCGCCTGCCGATGCAGGGGACACAGGTTCGAGCCCCGGTCCGGGAAGATCCCACATGCCGCGGAGCGGCTGGGCCCGTGAGCCATGGCCGCTGAGCCTGCGCGTCCGGAGCCTGTGCTCCGCGACGGGAGAGGCCACAACAGTGAGAGGCCCGCGTATCGCAAAAAAAAAAAAAAAAAAAGTCTTCCATTTGTACAGCTTCTTGGAGCTCCTTTCTATTTGCTAGATGGGATAATGCTCAATTTATGAATCATTGAATAAAGCCAATTAGATCTTTAAATGTACTTGATTGAATTTCGTTTTTTCACAATAGCATTTATAAAACATACAATTGGTACATTTTTAAATGGATATTTATTTATATCAATCTGAATGAAAACATGAATTTCCTACATCAAGGCAGATTTTTATTATTTACTTACAGCAATAACAACATTCGTTCCTCATGCCCCAGTTATTTTCCCTTTCTGGAGTAATGCTACTTAAGCACATATACAAAAAACAGTGTTCTTATTTTACAGAGGAGGAAACCTGAAATATAAATCTAGGGGTTTATAAACGTGCTATCCTTCTCCCCCCTAATGGTTTACAATTCTTCTGAACATAAATGATTGCCCCAGGTTTCATCTCTCTTTGAAAGGTAAACACATTAGAGGTAAGTCTCAAATCTCTCAGGAGATCTTAGGGCTATTCAATCACCTTTTAACTTCCAAGGCATCTCCTTTAACCTAGGTTCTAGTTTTCTTTAGAAAAATGAAAATATTCACTTCCTGACAATAATTCATCAAAAAGATTTAATAATCATGAACGTTTCTGGATCAAATAATGGTGATTTAAAAGTATATATATATATATATATATATATATATATATATATATACCAATTCAATTTTCAAGAAGAAATAATAAATAATTTCAATGAATTCCAAAAAGGATAAATATTCACACTACACTTTTCATACACTTGCCGAACAGAGAAACAGTGTGATTTGTTGATCCCAAAAACAATGGCAACAAAACAAAGGACAAAAAGTATTTCTCATTGGAAATTAAAGAATATTCTTCTAAACAATTTAGGGTTAAGAACTGTTACAGGTTGAATTGTGTTCCCCCCAAATTCATATGTTTTAGTCCTAACCCACAGTATTTCAGAATGTGACCCTATTTGGAAATAGGATCATGGTAGATGTAAACAGTTAAGCAAAGATGAAGTAATACTGGAATACAGTAGGCACCTAGTCCAATCTAACAAGATTCCTTACAAAAAGGGGAAATTTGGAGACACACATCCATAGAGGGAAGATTATGTGAAGAGATACAGGGAGATGGCCATAGAGAGGCCTAAAACTGATCCTTCACTCAGAGGATCAATCAAAAGGAATCAATCCTGCTAACACCTTGATTTTGGAATTCTAGCCTCTGGAACTGTGAGACAATAAGTTTCTGTTGTTTAAGTCACCCAGTTTATGGTACTTTGATACTGCAGCCCTAGAAAAAAAAAATGCAACAATTATCTAGAAATTAATGATAATGAGCACACTATAAATAAAACCCTAAAAGAATACTTCCAAAGCAACACTTAGAGTCCTTAGTCTAGAGTTCATATATATAAAGATACAGATTTTGTAATTAGTGCATTTATTAGAAAGACTGGGGAAAAAAGGAAGTTTTTAGTATCCAGAGGAAAACGCAAAAAAAACTTGCTTTAAGTAAAAAAGCGTTTTTTAAACAGAAGATAACAATTTAAAAATTAAATTTTAAAATCTGGATCTTTATCAGTAGTATCTCAAGGCAAAAAAATAAATAAAAGCAAAAATAAACAAATGAGACCTAATTAAATTTATAAGTTTTACACAGCAAAGGAAACTTAAACAAAATGAAAAGGCAACCTATGGACCCGCCAGGGATTAATTTCTAAAGTATACAAACAGCTCATACAACTCAATGTCAAAAAAAAAAACAACCCAATCAAAAAATGGGTAGAAGACCTAAATAGACATTCCCCAAAGAAGACATACACATGGCCAACAGGTACAAGAAAAGATGCTCAACTTCACTAATTATTAGAGAAATGCGAATCAAAACTAAAATGAGTTATCACCTCACACCTGTCAGAATGGCGATCATCAGGGACTTCCCTGGTGGTGCAGTGATTAAGAATCTGCCTGCCAATTCAGGGGACATGGGTTCGATCCCTGGTCCGGGAAGATCCCACATGCCACAGAGCAACTAAGCCTGTGTGCCACAACTACTGAGCCCACGCACCGCAACTACTGAAGCCCGTGTACTCTAAGGCCCACGTGTCACAACTACTGAGACTGCATGCTGCAACTACTGAAGCCTGCCTGCCTAGAGCCCATGCTCCACAATAAGAGAAGCCACTGCAACGAGAAGCCTGTGCACTGCAACAAAGAGTAGCCCCTGCTCGCCACAACTAGAGAAAGCCCACGCACAAAAATGAAGACCCAATGCAGCCAAAAATAATACAAAAGAAATAAAAAATTTAAAAAATAGAATAGCCATCATCAAAAAGTCTACAAACAATAAATACTAGAGAGGATGTGGAGAAAAGGGAATCCTCCTACACTGTTTGTTGGTAGGGATGTAAATTGGTGCAGCCACTATGGAAAACAGTATGGAGGTTCTTTCAAAAACTGAAAATGAGTTATCATATGATTGTTACCAGCAATCCCACTCCTGGGCATGTAACCGGAAAAGACAAAAACTCTTACTTGAAAAGATACATGCATCCCAATGTTCATAGCAGCACTATTTACAATAGCCAAGACAGAAATAACTTAAGTGTTCATCAATAGATAACTGGCTTAAGAAGTGGTGTATATATATATATATATATATATGCAACAGAATATCACTCAGCTATAAAAAAGAATGAAATATTGCCATTTGCAACAACGTGGATAGACTTAGAGAATATTATGCTTAGTGAAATAAGTTGGAGGAAGAAAAATGCTATATGATATCATTCATATGTAGAACCTAAAAAACAATACAAATCAATCTATATGCAAAACAGAAACAGACTCACATACCTAGATGACAAAATTATGGTTACCAAAGGGGAAACGGAGAAGGAGGGATAAATTAGGAGTACAGAATTAATAGATACACACTATTATATATAAAATAGATAAACAACAAGGATTTACTGTATGGTACAGGGAAATATATTCAGTATCTTGTAATAACCTACAATGGAAAAGAATCTAAAAAAGAATATATAGTATATATCTATGTATGTATATATAATATATATGTGTATATACATAAGTACATATATATAATTGAATCACTTTGCTGTACACCTGAAACTAACACAATATTGTAAATCAACTATACCTCAATAAAAAATTTAAAAATTAAATAAAACATGGATCTTTAAAAAAGATGAATAATATGCACAATCTTTGCCAAGTCTGATAAAAAACGAGGCAACATTTAAATACCATGTAGTTTGTAGGATTGTCTGAAGTCCAGGATGGTTATGCCTCCAGCTTTGTTCTTTTTTCTCAGGATTGCTGTGGCAATTCTGGGTCTTTTGTGGTTCCATATAAATTTTAGGATTATTTGTTCTAGTTCTGTGAAAAATGTCATAGGTAATCTGACAGGGATTGTATTAAATCTGTAGATTGCTTTGGGTAGTATCATTTTAACAATATTAATTCTTCCAATCCAAGAGCATGGGATATCTTTCCATGTCTCTGGATCATCTTCAATTTCTTTTATCAATGTTTTATAGTTCTCAGCATATAAGCCTTTCACCTCCTAGATTAGGTTTATTCCTAGGTATTTTTTTTTTGCCACAATTTTAAATGGAATTGTTTTTTTCACTTTCTGTTTCTGATACTTCATTGTTAGTTTTAAGAAATGCCACAGATTTCTGTATGTTAATCTTGTACCCTGCTACCTTGCTGAATATGTTTATCAGTTCTAATAGTTTTTGTATTAAGTCTTTAGGGTTTTGTATATATAGTATCATGTCATCTGCATATAATGATAAATATCATATGACATCACTTTATTTTTGGTTCAATAATCATTATTGTCACCTTGATCTCAAGGTTACTGGAAAAGGAGAACACAGTAAAGAAGCAATAGCTCAAGTTTCCTTTTGCACACAGGTGTAAAAAATTTGTATACATTACACACAAAAATGGCTAGACACAAAAATTTCAATGGTTGATTGGGTTTAGTCTGACTAAAACAAGTGTTTTGTAGAATACACAAAGTTCTCTTAATGAAGTTTGGGGGATAGTAGGCATATGAAAGTGACAGGCAGTCATCATACTCCCAGGAGAATGGAGGGGGCTAATGTGACTGCCTATTGGACAAATTTGTCATATGTACAATAGACAGAAAAACATATACAAATTCCAATTCAAAATTTACCATAGTAGACACCATAGATTTACTTACCTACCATATACTTACTGACACCCAAATACATTGTCTCTAAACACGGCAATCTCATAAAGTCCAACCCAAGTGTTAAATTCCTGCTGTCTCTATGCCTATATGCTTCACAGGCATTTCAAACTCAACATGTCCAATAATGAACACATTACATATACAATGAACACACTGTATTATATATATTTAAATATGTAACTATACGTATATGTGTATACACATAAATCTAGGTATATATAGGTATGTGGAGAGATCTGTGGAATAACTTATGGAAGAGAAGTTTTCAAGGGCCATAAGAAAAATTAATCAATGGAAGATAAAGTAAAAAGCAACTGAACTTTGTAGGAAACTCTGAAAAGAAAGGATGAAGAGGTAACCAATGAATTTTCTAGTTTACTCATATAAACTAGAGTTTACTCATGGATCTATAATACAAGAGGAAACTCCAATAATATTCTTCTTTGTCCCCTGAATTAGTAAGTCACAAGTGCCCATGAGGAGACTCACTACTGTAGTTCAGAAACCCAGTCAGAACATCATGACTACTCTGTGTTTTGTGTCCTTACATGGCATTGTAAGTTTCTTATTCTGCATTTTAATAATGGAACCATGTATATTTCATGGTCATGGTGCTACTAACTGAGCATGAGTTACCAGGAGCTTGCTTCCAAAAGTAACTCGAGACTATGACAGCAGTATAATTTTTCATTTAATCTTGATTTGTAGGATACTATAAAACTGGCAAAAAAAGATGAGATGAAGAAGAGGAATCTGTTCTAGAACTGTCACTTCTCAAGGGCATGGTAGGGCACGGGCAATAATAGAAATCGACCAAGATAATAAGGTATTAGAAAGTCTTACTGAGAAGCTCCCATATGAGAAATGGTTGAAAAAAACAGAATGTAAGGAATATTCCAAAGCTAATAACATAAGTGGGAAATGGGAAAAATTGGAAATGGCTTAAGAAGACAGTGTGGAATTGTTACTTCATGTGAACTTTCAGAGCATAGAGTTGGCTCTTCCTAATAAGAGGTTAGATGTGAACACTGTATATGTTAAATATGATTCCATGTATGCCTGATGTAAATTATTTAATAAAATTGAGCTTCCCTGGAGGCGCAGTGGTTGAGAGTCTGCCTGCTGATGCAGGGGACACAGGTTCGCGCCCCGGTCCGGGAAGATCCCACATGCCATGGAGCGGCTGGGCCTGTGAGCCATGGCTGCTGAGCCTGTGCGTCCGGAGCCTGTGCCCCGCAACGGGAGAGGCCACAACAGTGAGAGGCCCGCGTACCGCAAAAAAAAAAAAAAAAAAAAAAAAATTACTGGGCTGCTATGGACAATATAAATTAGAGATAAGTAGAACTGTATAAAATTTAACATAATTGGAAAAGCACTTCATGTAATTCTATCGATAACTCACATTCTTGTACTTTTTTAAAGGTGAGAGAAATCAAAAGCTGAGCTAGGACAGTAGAGCATCATTATCTGTATATATTTAATCAGTCACCCAAGCCCTGACACATCAGAAACTAGTGCTACTATGGAACAGGTTTTCATCACATAATCATAATGCAGTACATTCTGGGACTAGAATTAAAATTCATCAATGGAGAAGACTCTTTGGGTTGAGAGGCAACATGGCGGTACTGTCTAAGCTCTCCTCAGTGAAATCCTTTGGGTGAGCATACTTGTTAACACTTAGTTTATAACAGAGAATTGTCATCCTACAAGCCAGCCTCTTTCCCACACACACCTCACTTGGCCATGCTTCACGGTGATGTGTTCACTTATCCTGGGCTAGGGAGGATGCAAGGGTGTTTCAAATCAAGATCTCCCTGTCTCAGGAGAGACTGAATGAGACGGAAGTGGTCCAGTATTGAGTGTTGAGGAAGGTGTTTAACCAGGGAGAGTTTAAGTGCTTGCTACTCATTATATGTTCCTAGGACCAGGAGCATCTGCACTACCTGGGTGCTTGTTAGAAATACAGACATTCAGGCTCTACCCCAGAAGTATTAAATCAGAGTCTGCATTTTAACAAGATCCCCACGTGATTCGTAAGCACAATAAAGGAGGCTTATTCTAAATTTCATGAGAAAAATTTTCTCAGCTATTCATTGTTTTTACCCTAGATTCTAGCACCTAGAGGGAACTGAGTATCATTTGCTGGAAGAATGAGTTAATTAATTAATTAGTGATTCTCTTCAACTTTTACTTTAATCTTCTAAGAAGATATTAATCATTATTAAAAACTTCAAATTGTAACTATAATTCAGGCTTAAGAAAACAGATGCTGAGTACATGAAATGAGCAATGCATTATGCTAGGCTTTGGGGGCTATAATGATACATAATTCTTTTAAAAATATTAATATGTGGTACTTCCCTGTTGGTCCAGTGGTTAAGACTTCGCCTTCCAATGCAGGGGGTGAGGATTCGGTCCCTGGTTGGGGAGTTAAGATCCCACATGCCTTGCGGCCAAAAAAACCAAAATATAAAACAGAAGCAATATTGTAACAAATTTGATAAAGACTTTAAAAATGGTCCACATCAAAAAAAATCTTAAAAGAAATATTAAGACGTACCACGAAATTTGTAGTCTAATTAAGAATTATATGACAAACATGTTGAAATTTAGACAGTAATAAATATTTAAATATTATAGGACAACAACAAAAAAGAAGGCACGAAGTATAAGACAAATTACAAGGAAAATAAACTCTGTTGGAGTTCAGAAGAAGGAATCATTTACTTCTACGTGAGCAGAATAACAATAGGAGCGACTAATGTTTATCATCTGTTTAGCAGGTGCTTTCCAGCAGAGGAACATAGACGCAAACATTTGGCTATTGGTGGCGATAATAGTTTATTAACACTATGAGCACTTACTGTGCACTAAGCTCTATTATGAGCATATATTACATATATTAATATATGTAATTTATATATATTAAATTTATATATATTTTATAAATATGATTATATACATATATATGTAATTAATATATATTACATATATTAACTCTCTTAATTATCATCATCATCCTTAGCATAGGATAACTATTATTGACAATTTACAGATTAAAAGCTGAGTCATGGAGTAGCTTACCAATGCGCCCAAGACCCCACGGCTAGTAAGAGGGAGGTGATTCTTTGTGACTAATCTGACTCCAGAGCTCATTCAAAATAATGAAGCTTTCCTGGTGGAGACCTGGGACTTCTTCCTAGGATTGGAGGGTAGGTGGGAGGGAGGAAGGTAGAAGATTGGAGTGTCTGAGGCTGCAAGGTAAATAAAAGAGCAGGGGCAGATTCAGAGTACTAAAAATCTTGTAGTGATTTTGAATATCATGAGTAAGAAATCAGGATTCTGAATTGAGTAAACCAAAGAAGAACAGGTACTGAAGCGTAGAGGGAAAAGGCTGATTCTCGGCCTCCCTGTATTGGGCTTGAATCCTGGCTCATTCACTTAGCAGTTGCAGGATCTCGAACACCTGACCTCTTTGCCCTCTCTTCTTCAAACATCTCATGAGGAGGGTGTAAGAATTAATTGAATGTACTCCATAAATTAGAGCTCTTTTATAACTGTATCAGTAGTCACAGGACTTAATCAACAAAATCCCAAATTAGACCCATGTTAATGGTGTCAGTGTATTTCATCTCTGACAAGGGACACTCAAGGAACTGAGTGTGTTGTCTATTTTTTTGGGCTCTGGGCTCCCCTCTAGTTGCGGCGTGCTGGTTTTTCTCTTCTCTAGTTGTGGCGCGGGCTCAGTTGCCCTGTGGCACGTGGGATCTTAGTTCCCAGACCAGGGATCGAACCCACGTCCCCTGCATTGGAAGGCAGATTCTTTACCATTGGACCACCAGGGAAGTCCCTGAGTGTGTTGTCTTAACTAGATCATATCTGATTATGTCAAAGCTCTATAGCCAATTTTCTGCATAGGTCTTCTCTTTCTACCCTCATCTAAAGGACATTTCATCTGGGCTTCTGCCTTTCAGTTATCTTAACCAATGTTGGTAAAAAGCAGTGCTTTCACAGAAGGTCAAATAACACCAAACGTTTTCCTCCCTCTGCATAAATCTCTGTGCAACGTTATATATGTGGAGATATAACAAGCGTGGGATAATTATAAGTTGTGCATATGATGTCAGAAGACTATTACTGTGACATTCTGAAGACAGTGTTTTCAAAGCATTTTTTTATAAAGTCAGTGCAAGTTAAATATAGAACTCCAGCTTGGTTCCACATAAATTATGGAGTTGGTCAGTCATGGAGATAAAATTACATTTAGAGTTCCCACTGGCATTGTAAGAAGTGAAATTGAAAAGGTATTTTTATATTGTATAAAAGGTGTCCCTGATTCTTAATGCTGTTGTCTTCTGAATTGAACCCAAGTCATGAGTTTAAAATAAGCCTTCTCATAAGCCTGAAAGAATCACTGCAGTTGGTTAATAAGCTTCATATTTTCTACTAGGGAACAACCATGGTTTGACAGAATATGGCTCATTAAGGAATAATTGTATTTTCTGTGATCTAATTTGAGTTCTAAAGTCATGTCTGCATTTGGTTTTAATTCATTTTATCTTCATTCAATACATCTTCCATCCATACTGGCTGTGAAGTGAACTTGCATCATATTTGGCATTTCCTTTAATTTTCTCTTACGACATGAATACCTTCAACCAGAAATCATACACGTATTGGAAATAATGTCTTTTAACAATGATGCTTCTAATTTATTCTAGCTAGGTTCAGACCTCACTCATATATTACCAATTTTTAAGAAAATTAAAAGATTGTTCAATTATTACTGAGATGTTGACATCAGCCCTTGACTTATAGTGTTGAGGTCGGTTTTTCTTATGATCAAAACAAATGACAACATAATTACAGGGCAACATTTATCCATACTGCCAAGAGCCAGAAAAGTAATCAACTTTGAACCAGGAACCAAGGAGAATCATGGTGTTATGTAGTCTAACGTTTGCCTTAAGAAAAGGCTAATTTTATACCATTTCTGTTCTCATCATATCACTTTTTCAAAAGAAAATGCTTAAAAATAGAAAACTAAAGTGTACCTCCAAAGCATTATAAATCTAAAACTCTTTCTCACAGGAAAGAACAGATAAAATCCATTCACCTATTCCAAGAAGAAAAGAGCAAAAATTAGAAAAGAAATAGCTGATTCCCAACCAGTTCGTGAAAGATCTGCCATTTGTTGCTAAAGTTTTTTTGTTTTTGTTTTTTGTTTTTTGCTTATTAGAATAAGCAATCACTCTAAAAATGATTATTAAAACAGACAGGAAGAAGAGAGTGTAGAAAATATAAACAGTAAGAATGTAGTGAGCATCAAGTTCCATTTTAATGACTAACACAAAAGTCAGTTCATCTAATTCAAGAGATAATTGGTGATCGGAATGTTTTTCAATCAAAATCTTATTAAGCAGGCAGCATATTTATTCATTTTCCTGGGGAAAAGCTTTTAACGTCACTGAATTTATTATAGGTATGCATTTTATTTATCTATCTTCTTAATTAAACTTCAGAGTGGAGATAATGCTTCCATACAAAGCATTAAACATTAACAATCCCTAAAATCAAGCCGGGAAAATGTCATTCTTTGAATGTAATGGAAGCAGTACTAACTAGGAGTTGAAAGGAACAATAAGAGTTGCAGAGGTGGTTCAGTGTCCCCAGTATCTAATCTCTAGGAAGCAAGTACAAGTATATTCTCTTTCCCGTACATATTTGCATGGTCTCGGAGAATTATCTTCCAGTCATTCAGAAGAACAGTATTTTGTGTTACAAAACCAATATCACATCTTATAACATGCATATGACCATTGATACAGCAGCAGTAAATATTTTGGTTTATTTCACAGGTCCTTTAGAGTTGTTATTAGAATATTTTATTCTCCCTCCCCCATCCCGCATTTTTTGTTGTTCTGTAAAGACTATAATTGTGTTTCCCTCTCCTTTATTTAAAACACCACTCAACTCCTAAAGAAAACAAAAGAGAAAGAGAAATTCTCCAGTCATTCTCCCTTATGAGACAAAACTTAATCTACCCAGGCTCTGGAAGCCAACAAAATTGCTTATAGAGAAATTTGTTTTTCTACTCTCAGTCTTAAAAAGGTGGTTAAGAAATAGTACCCAGGTCTTTGTCATGCTTAATCTATCTAAAATACTTAGTACACAGATACCTAAAATATTCCAACCTGTATTTTACAGAGCTGAGGGTCCCACTTCCCACTCAATGTATTAATCTCTCTACAGCATTCCTGTCTGAAGATCTACAAAAACATTTCTCAGGACACAGGAAGGTTAACATTATGGAGTAAGATTGCACTACTGTTTCCAAATATTCACATCTCCTCTTGCATTTGGATAAACTTTCCCTACCCACTGTCAAACTTGGCCACATAAACTGCCTTGACCAATGAAATGTGAACAAGTAATATATGTCACATCCTTCCAAACAAAGGCTTTGCATAGAACTTCACGGTTCGGTTCAGTCTCTTTAGCTTCTGTCCTCTTCTATGAGAAGAGCTTAACCAAAATAGGGGACTGCTGCTTTAGCATGGGCTTTTGAATGAGAAGACGTGTGGAGCTGACATCAGTCCTCATATAGGGAGAGCAAGAAATAAGTGTTCATTCTTATAAGCCATTGAGATTTAGGAGCTGTTTGTTACCAGAGCAAAAATCATAGAATTGGTACCTAACACTGGAATTTTACTATTAAATACACACATACACACACACACGCACGCACACACACAAAACTGGTAATGGGCTGCAGTCTGTATTTGGAATCTAGGGGGAAAAATGGCAACCATTACCATGCAGAGCAGTGTGATTCTTTCTTATACTAATTTGGAAGGCAGAAAATGCACTTGATGAAATTTTGACTTTGGGCAAAGAAGTTTGAAATAGAATATTACTAGCATGGATTGCTATTTTCACAACTGACAAACACAGAAAAGAATCACCCATTTACAAATAGACATGAAAGAAAAAATAACAAGCCCAGATATTCTGAGGCTAGTAAAGTTTGAAAGTGGGATTGTTTCTGTCAGAGAAAAATGTAAAAAAGAGAAATGTTTTGGGCTATTAAAGCTGATTCAGACTCATCCTAAGTAAAACTCAGGCTCAGGAAAAAGACTTTTTGTCAAAATATCTGATTGCTTTAAGGTAGCCCCAGTGAAGCTTTCAGTTGGATAAAGTGCCTCAGGGAAAAAGATGAAGGGCCTAGTCCCACAGAAATCAAAACTTAGAAGTTGGATAAGTTCAAAGTACATCTAATTATATCTTTAGAGTGAAGCAATGCTCAAGAAAGAATTATGGCTATTGGCACACAGAACTTGATCGGATCAAGTAGGTTTTTTTTTTTAATTTTTTTAAGAGATTTCCAATGTCATCAGCTTGAGTGAGAAAAACATTGCTAGACTGGCGAAATGATCTTTGGGCACTAGCCTTCTGAGGCAGGAAGCAGGCTGAGAAATTTGCTTATTCCCCCCAAGGAAAGTCTGTTTCCCAAAGTCCATATCAGCTGTGGCCAAGAAAGAAAATGCAAAAGGAGTCCTTTTTAGAGTGGATCCAAGATGTACAGACAAAAATGAACTAGGGAGTTATTCTTGGAGAGAAGAATCTGGCTTAATCAAAGAACATCTGCCATCATCAGCGTATAAAGTCCTTACATTATTTATCCAGTGGAGCTCTCATTCTTCTCTTTCTGAAATAGAAAGGTTTATTGCAGTTGTTATGTCTTGATACATCATTGTTTGTTGGGTGCATTTATTGGGTATGTGGACCCAGACCACTTATCTCAGGACTTGTGAAGCCATATCTAGATCTGAAGTAGACTTCAAGATCCTGGAGTTTTAATTTGTTTGTGTGTGTGTTTCTACATGTTTACGTGTGTGTCTATAAGACAGTAAATTTTATTTACTCTTTCCTTCCACTTACCTGGTATTTGGGTTTAACCAGGTAACTTGATTTGGCCAGTGTAAGCACAAAACTTCATTTTATGCCCAATCAGGTAGTTTAAATACAATAGTTTGGCTCATCCTCTTGAATTTTATCTTCTGCCACAGATGAGCATGCCCAGCATAGAGTATGATTCTTTAGCCTGGGCTCAGGAATAAGAAAACACATGGAGTAGAGCTGCACTTGGCCCATAGCCTTCATGCACCATAAGTAATAAATAGATGTTTATTGTAATCAGTCCACTGCAATTTTGGAACCGTCACAGCCGCAAGTGCCAATTATTGCATTCTATAAACAAGTTAAGAATGGTGTTTATTTAACCAAAAAATTCTAATTTAATGTTTGATATGTAAATTTTATGTTTTAATAATAACAAAGTTAAATATCTGAAAAATTCAGGAAATAATATTAACATTTCCTAGACAGATTTAGGGGACCTAATTATAAAAATTCTATCAATGCTTGAGGAGTTTTCTAAGTTCCGTTCATGCCATGAAAGCTTTGATTAAGTACAAATTCAATTTTTATTACATTCTTTTCATTTATAACATTCTAAATCAGGTCTACTTACACTAACAACAAACTGTTCAAAAAGGAAATAAAGAAAACAATTCCATTTACAATAGCATCAAAAAATAAGAAAATACTTAGGAATAAACTCACCCAAGGAGGTGAAAGAATTATACAGTGAAAACTATGGGTCATTGATGAAGGAAATTAGAGAAGACACAAATAACTAGAAATACATCTTCTGTACATGGGTTGGAAGACTTAATATTACTAAAATGTTCATACTACCAAAGCAATCTACAGATTCAATGCAATCTACCACAATCCCAATGCCATTATTTACAGAAATGGAAAAAAACAATCCTAAAATTCATATGGAACCACAAAAGACCCTAAATAGCCAAAATAATCTTGAGAAAGAAGAACTAAGCTAGAGGTAACACACTTCCTGATTTCAAACTACATTACAGAGCTATAAATTAAAATAGAATGGTACTGGCATAAAAACAGACATACAGTCCAATGGAATAGAATTGAGAGACTGGGATATAAATCTACACATGTATGGTCAACTGATCTTTGACAAGACTACTAAGAATACACACTGGGGAAAAGACAGTCTCTTCAAAAAACGGTGAGAAAACTGGATATCCACAAGCCAAATAATGAAATTAGGCTTTTATCTTAGTCCATACAAAAAAGTCAACTCAAAATGGACTCAAGATTTAGATATAAAACCTGGAACTATAAAACTTCTAGAGGAAAACTTTTATGACATTGGGTTTGCCAGTGATTTCTTGGATATAACAACAAAAGAACAAGCATCAAAAGCAAAACATGGGTCTACACCAAACTAAAGAGCTTCGCACAGCAAAGGTAACAATCAACAGAGTGAAAAGACAACCTACAGAATAGGAGAAAACATTTGGCAAACAATATATCTGATAAGTAATTCTGATAAGTAATAATAATCTGATAAGTAATCCAAAATATAATGAGTTCCCACAACTCAATAGCAAAAACACAAATAACCAGGTTAAAAAATGTGGAAAGGGCTGAACAGACATTTCTCCAAAGAAGATATACAAATGGCTAACAGATTTAAGAAAAGATGCTCAACTTCAATATAGTCTCTCAGGGAAATACAAATCAAAACCACAATGAGGCATCACCTCACACATGTTACATAGATATTATTTTTTTTAAAGATACATATTGGTGAAGATGTGGAGAAATTAGAACCCTTTACACTGTTGTTGAGAATGTAAAATAGTGCAGCTGCAGTGCAAAATAATATGGTGGTTCCTCAAAAAATTAAATATAGAATTACCACATGATATAGCAATCCTACCTCTGGGTATATAACCCAAAGAACTGTAATCAGTATCTCAAAGAGATGTATATGCTTCCATGTTCATTGCAGCATTATGCATAATAGGCAAGGTACAGAAACTACCTAGATGTCCATCAGTAGATGAATTAATAAAGAAAATGTGATATATACTTACAATCAAATATTATTCAGCCTTAAAAAAGAAGAAGAGTCTGCAATGTGAAACATGAATGAACCTGGGGGACATTACGCTAAGTGAAATAAGCCAGTCATAGACATTCAGATACTGCATGATTCCACTTATATAAGGTATTTAAAATATTCAGACTCATAGGAAGAGAGTAGAATGGTGATTTCCAGGCACTGGGGTAGTAGTAGGGAAGAAAGGAGAAGCTGCTCTTCAATGGGTATAAAGTAGCAGTTATGCAAGATGAATAAACTCCAGAGATCTGCTGTCCACATAGTGTCTAGACTTGACAATACTATATTGTGCACTTAAAAATGTTAAGAAGGTAGATCTCATGTTAAGTGTTCTTACCATAATTAAACAAATAAATAAATACCCTGCAGTGATAGATAGATGATAGATAGATAGAATTGAAGGATTAATACAACATTTAACAGAAATGGTTCAGAACACATGTCTCCAATATTTTTTTAGTTGTCCCCAATATTTTGAGACTTTCCCATGTTATGAATACTTAAATCAGTTATGATAAAATTAGAGAACAAATTATGTGCATGCGAAAAGAGCCTTTTTCAAATATACGATTTTCTTGGGACATTGTATATCTTCCTTTAACCTATTTGCCTACAGCAGATAGAGACCCATCCCAGAGGAGACAAAAGTCCACCTAGGAGCATGTGCACAGTGCTTTGGGTTTCTGTGGAAGTCTTCCTTCAATAATAAACCATTATTTATGACCGTCAGTCATAAATTCTCCCTAAAAAGCAACTAATAATATTGGGATTATTTAATTCTTTGATTTTGGTTTCCTTGTGCACATACAACTTTATTGTACCATATTATACTTTTGTAGCATCCCCTTTTATATTTTCACCATTCTTATGTGCATATCCACATAATTATAGTTAATTTTAATTTACTTCATAATTTTTTCCTTGCTGATGTTGATATATATGTAATATAATTAATGAAAAAATAGCATATGTTAACTTTTAAAATTCCATATATGTAATAATTTAAATATTAAAATTAGTATTTGATTTTAATAGAAGATCCAAAATATAGTAAAAATTTTTGCATGTAGATTTCTGGCTCTAGACACAATCAGATGTTAGAAAATTTAAGTTGTATAGAAAGATACCTTGATCCTTGCAAACTAGGATCTAAAGAACAAAGGTTTTAATGGAAATCTTTGTAAGTTCTAGTCTCTAGGTCCAGTAAACTGTGAAGACTTAGCTTAACAGGCACTGTATAATGAGGTGCCTTAGTCAAGTTTAGTTGTATAAAAGAATTTTTCCTTTGAAACTTTGTAACTATAATTATAAATAAAATATGTATGGAGTAGTCACTATATACCACGCACTGTGCCATGAAGTATCCATAAATTCTCCTTTATTCTTCAAATCACATTTTATATATGGGGAAAATGTGGCTTTTTAAAGGTTAAGTATCTTGCCCAATTGCAGAGACCCAGACAGTAACTCTAAGAGGCAAAACTGAGGACACAGTAGTCTCTTCAGCATGGTAATTTTGATTCAAATATTCAAAAATAAAATTCCAAGAAATGATCAGATATTTTGTAAAATCTCACCAACTATGAAGGCACCTGTAGTCCACCTGCAGGTTTCTCCTCCACGGTTTACTCTGATTCTAGCTCATCCTCAGGGACCACTTTAGAGCACACTAACTTGCCTTTTCTGTGAAAACGTCCTGTTTATTTGCATGCAGCTTTCAAATCTTCTGTTCTTGGGAGCAATCATACCCATTATTTTCATGGAATGTGTTTCTCACACTCACTCTTCAGGAAGTCTGCTTCTGGTGTGCTTTTATTTGCTAATGCCTTTAAATGAAGCAATGAGTTAAAAGTAGGAAACAAAGGCATTAAGATAAATTAAAGAACATAAATCCTTGGGAAGTGGTAGGTGCCAATAGAAAAATCAGTAGCAAAAAATATACTTTAAGTATTGGTTTAGTGCTGGTCCAGCCAATGATACCTAAAATTAGTTTTATGCTTTCATCTGTTGATCCCTGAGTCATGTACAGAATATAATTCTTTATGTGTTTGGATCTGAGGTTAGCAGAGTCTCTTCAAAATAAGTTCAAATGAGTTCTCTTTTCCTCAGGCTTACTGTCTGGAAGATTGTTTCTGTTTCCTTAGCTTAACGTTATTTACCTTAATGTTTTATGACATTTTACTAATTTATTTTTATCTTTTCTGCTTAATGTAAAATTATAAGAGCATTTGAAGTTCTTGTTACATGAAAATGCAAGCCCTTGCAAAAGAATACTATAACTTACTACACGTTGATCTTCCTATTTTAAAATAAGTAAATATTACAAAAGCCATTTCAATTTTACTTCACTCAACTCATTAAGCATGGAGTCTAAATTGTCCATTTATTTTTATATTTCACTTAGCTTATAGTCTTAATTGTTAACTAAGTTAATTTTCCATGTTTTCAATATTACAAAATAAGAGGGTAGATTTAAATTGTTATGGTATTCAAAGAAATATCTAGCTTAGCTAAAGGTTAGTTATCACTAATAGCTCATAAAAAATGTAGTTGTGAGTAATGACATACATCAAGATGATTGATATTCTCTAAGAAGCCACAAAGAGAAAATCTCATATAAATTGTATAACAGGAATTCTCCCTGAGTTAAAGGAATGAATATTAGACTGCTTCACATGGCAGCAATGACTGGAGATGGGAAAGTTCCTTGAGGAGGCAATAGAATTTTAGTTATTTTTAGAAGGTCATATAATTGAACAATAAATATGAGCTGTTAAACAAGTGGGATTGTTCATTCAATTAAAAAATCGTGGAACCCTCTATTCTAGGTACTGGACTAAGCAGTGGAGACATAGAGATGAGTAAGAAATGATTCTTATCCACAAAGTCTAGTGTAGAAGACATCAACAAATTTATTCCAATTTGGTCTAAGTGCAATGAGTAGATTCCAAGATGCCTTGAGATCAAGGAAGAAAAATCCCTAATCCAATATGCATGTTTTAGGGGGAGGGAGGGTTGGACAGGTCCACTGTAACATATGTGTACCCCACACTATCTGTAACTTTGATTGTAAGCTTCCTGTGTACATGGTCATTTTTTTGGTCTGTTTTGTTAGCTAGTTTATCTCCAGTACCTGTAACAGTGCTTGGCATATATCCATTGCTCAAAAATATATCTGGTGGGAAAAATTACTTTTCCCATTGATACTATACTAGTTATTCATTTATATGATTTATTATAAACTTTGGGATCTATATAGCTGTTTATTTGGATGGGGGAAATAAATATTTATACTAAACTAAGCAACCAATACCTTTTGGAAACTTTACCTCATCAAGAGGAAAATATTCTCAAGCTATTATTATTTTAGTCCCATACAGGAATGGACTAATAAATTATAAATACAAAACCAGAACTGCACAGGTTCATCGGGGCTTATAGATAAGAGATTAACTAGAATTACTACAAAAACAACTGTGAGCTCCTGTTGCAACTACAGAGGATCAGAGAGCTTTCCAAAGAAAAGGAAAGGACAAAGGCATTAGCCACTCAATTTGCTACTGTTTTAAAATATTGTTTAATCAGTTGTTTCTCTGTTAGGTGTTAGTATAAATTACAATGGAAAAGATACTTTTGAATATTTATGAGAACTTTTCTCCTAATGTTACCGAACTCGGGTCTGGCTGCTCACTGCTCACGGCTCAAAAATCGATGCCTGAGAGGCAGTTGTTGGGAGAAAGGAAAGTTGCTTTTAATCAGAATGCCGGCAACCTGGGGAGATGGTGGACTCAGTGTCCCCAAAATACCAACTCCCAAGATTCTGCTCAGCCATGAAAATGTTTAAGGGAAAAAGGTAAGTAATCTCAGTTAATCATTGAGATGGGGGGGGGGTCAGAGTCATCACCACCCCCCACTGTGTGCAGGCTTTCGACTTCTTGTGATCTTTCTTTACATGCTAACTTGTTCACACAGTTTGTTCACGAGATTACTAAAGGGGAAGCTAGGGAAGAGATCTGGTCATCTGTGAATTACTTACTCTTCATTTCTTTGATCTATGGAAAGAACCAAAAGGATAAGCAAGGTATTATGTGTGATCAAAAGATTTGAAAGGTGTGCTAGGGCAGGAGATGAGTACAGCATGGGGGTGTCTGGTTTAAGGTTAGTTACAATATAGCTCTCTGATAAAGTGACCAGACAAAGGGGTTTCCTGCTGAGGGCAGTTTCCTGCAAAGAACTGCTTACGCTAAATGATAGGAGAATAAGTGATTGCTGGATACTCTCCTGGTCCTTACTAAGATTTCCTAAGTGAAATACATGAGCTTTCCATCAAGCTGGCATTGGAGAAATATAAAGAAACATGAAATTGTTGGAAAGCAGGAAAAGGCAAGATGGTCAAATAGCCTTTCCCTTGATAGCTTCCTTATATTTAGTTTCAGTGGAAAATAATTGTTTTAAGACTCCATTTCTGCCTATGACATCATAGCCTTATAAAAACTGATTTTTATTTCTTTTTGAGTTTAGAAATTTCAAGAGTTCCTTCTTGCCTACCTATGAGTTCACCTATCATTTTCCCTCACTATCCCATTTTTATACACGACTTAAATATTCACTTTAGAAAGTATCAGACAAAACTGATAGTTGTCTTTTAGATAATATTTTCTAATTAAATGTTGAAATAGAATCTAAGGTAAAAGATATTCATCCAACTTACCTAGATATTTTGTATGCTCTTGGCACTTTTGAAACTGAAGCTAGAATAACTGCAGTATCTTATCAGTCATGTGCTTGGTAGTACTGTCTATTATGCTAATTTAAAGAAAGTGAGCATAATAAAACTCTTTTATGGGTGCATATATTGCCCTCATGTAGTAGAAAAATTTTCATATTCTCATATGTTATACTAAACCACTGATTCATTACAGGACATCCTAGGGGATATAAAAGGCATGATGTATGAAATTTGGGTTCACATTTTATTACACTAAAATTCAAAATTGCAAAAATGTTAATAATTATTAACATTGCAAAAATGTTAATAATTGCAAAAATGTTAATAATTATTGTTTTAAAAGAAATCTGTGAGTTTAAGAATGTTATATATTTCATTTAAACCAAAAAAAATTACACCATACATGTTAGGACCTTAATTAACTTCTGTCTTACAAATTCTTCAATGAGTCATTTAAATCCTTTCTGCTCAGATTCCACTTCACCATCTAATCAGGGAAGTCCTAACTATAGGTCATCCCACCCAAGGCAATAAAAACAGCTTTCAGCCATCTGTAGTTAGCAAAGTCATTTCTTCAGTCCTTCAGTAAACCACATTTTCTAGGCAAGCAAACAATTTATGTTGATTCTATGGTCAGTAATGAGTTTCCATTTGTATCAAAAGTTATAAATGTACAGGATGAACAGTTTCTCTTGAAGTACGCAATTCTTTCAAATATCAAGAATATAGCTGGTCCTAACCATATAGCTCAGAGAAAAAGCTCTCAGTTCGGTTTCTGGTTAAGCCAAAGGAATCTGCAAAGGAATGAGCTGGTCAAAAGATAGATCCTTGAACCAGCTCTGGCCTTTGATTTGTATTTGCTTCTCTTATAGCCAAACAAGATAAACTTTTATAACCAAGTAGGCTGGGAATTAGAATTGATGGAAGGATACTTCATTGTCACCAACGTCCAAGTTCCCATTTCTCCTATACATCTCTCTGACTCACTGGGTCAGGATTTTCCTGACTATATCTGTCACCCCTGACTTAACTCTGGTTAAAGCAAGGTCTTTTTGCTATGAGTATTGTCTTCTTGCATGACCTGATAATTCATACTTAGACGAGTATATTATTAAAAGCACAAGTTAATAAAAATACTAACATTCTCCACAAATTTTACATTCCTTTTTTCTGTCTTACATGTGAAAACTGACAAAACTGTAACACTCAGACATATGAACCACTGTTAAACTTAGTAAATCCATTTTTTACCAGTGTATAGAAATATTTGTTCCGGAAAAAAATTTGTTTGGAAACAGAACACTTTATTGCATCACCATTTTTATTAAAGACAAATGGAATTTGGAATCAGAGCATCCTACCCCAAGGTCATATATTGAAAACTGTGTGCTATAACATGCATAGACATTTAACACACAGAGAAACAGTATCTTGAACTCTGGAAATACTGACATGCAAAATTTAACCTTCAAGTAACAAGTATACTGGAATAATCATTTAGGAGATTAAGCTGGAATAAATTCAAAAGAACTAATCACTCATTTGTGTCTCTCTCTAGCAGGACTTGAAAGCTGATTCTATAATCTTCCTATAGTACAGACTATAGTCTACACCTTTCTATTCCTCACATCTTCAACACATAGATATATCAGAACAACAACCTGTAACTGATTTCCTTCTATTCCTTTACTACAAGGAGAGGGGAGTTCATTTGTACACCTAATGACTTATCCTGTTAGGAAGCTTTCCTTGTACAACTATTTAACAAACAAGAATCAACAAAATATAAGGAAAATATGAGGCTTCTGGATTTGAACTTTCCCAAATTCAGATTTTCCCTTGTTTGATTCTTAATTATAGTAGTAGTAACTCACTGACTCTCATATTTATTTTAAAATCTAATAAGAAATTCATGTAAAGACCATAGTGCTTTATTACCATGATCCTTTTATTTACTGTGGCATGCCACTTGATAGTACAGTGCCTAGCAAGTTTTTGTCAAATTATTCATTGAATTTAATAATTTATCAGATTTGACAGACATTCCCTTAGAGGAATCCAATGATTACACCCTAATTTCACATTTATCCTTATAACAAGCTGTACTTGCTCATTTTAACATGCTATATTTAAAAACCACTATTTTCTGTGCATGAGATATAGAAATGTGAAATCTGAGTAGAACCTTTTAAGAAGTTAGAGAAATGACACATATTAAGCAGTTTTTCCAACAAGAAGAGACATAAAAGACAGAGTATTAAGTTTTTATTTTAGAAAAAAAAATATATCTTAACATTCAAGCAGACCTTGAGGAGAGATCAGAACATTTTGCACAGTATAGGCATTTTGAGGTAATTCTCTGATGTTTGTGGAGGTGGGATGTGCTGTGAGCACTACTGAATAAAGTGGTTGAGGACAGAGAGACTCAACTCTTATCTACTTAGTTTTTCATACAATCTTAGTTAAATCTCAAAAGCAATAATATTGTATCTGAGAAACAAAAGCAGAAATTGAACAACTTATAAAGAATTTTAAACTTAAAACTTACATTTAAAATATTTTCAATACTCTATGATCAATAAGAGCTTAGTTCAATGGTGTTACACGGATTTAAAAGCTAACTCAAATTTATTTTACAAGTAGAAAAAGTAGGCTTTATATAAGTGCATGGACTTTCAATTCAAAAGTTCAAATAAAGCTCACAATCTGAAGAATTCCTTTAAAAAAACTTCTGCCCTTTTCTATTTGTAAAGGCACGTTCATTTGCCCTCTGTTCTTTCTTTAAGATTTTTCCTTTTAGGATTGTATGTTTTTATCTCTTCAAAAGTCACTTCCTTGCTGATGAGTCTCAGTCCTATTTACTGATCTAAATCTCAGTTCTGGAAATCTAAATGCTAAATATTCTGTTCAGTCTTTTCCACTTGATTCCTCATTATCTCAAAGGCAGGATATCTAAAATTGTCATCTACTCCCTTCTCTAATGTCTTTCTCCATAGAAACCTCATAAACACACTCTTGTTATGTCAGGGCCATTTATAAATCAATCCACTCATCAGTATCCAGTCAATAAAACATGTCTGGTGATTCCTCTTTCAAAAGTTCTCTCAATCAGTTCTTCCAACTACCTGTCTTAGGCTGACTTCCCTAGAAGCAGAAGCTGAGACAGAGATTTGGGCACATGTGATTTATGGTGTCAGTGCCCTTAAGAGAAAGGGAACAAAGGAAGCAGACACAGCTGGGAAAGGAGTTAAGCAAGGATGAGTTTCAGCTGGAGTCCAGCTTCAGCCTGATCCCATGCAGCCTCTGGAGCACGAATTATGACACAGAATTGGCTCCACCTTGAGGCAAGGGACCTGCCTTCTATACCTCCATGTCAGTCCCAGGTTGTATGTAAGGGCACATAACCTTCTGGGCAAGGAAGCTCGCGTTCTGCCAGCAGCAATTCTCCAGAGAAGGCAGCAGCTATGACTCATTAGCAGTCACCACTCCTAACAGCTGGTGGATGGGTGTTCCCGTCTGATATTGTGGATCTGGGTGGGGCACCAACAGTGTCCCCTACCATACTCAAAAATTTGGGGATATGACATAATAAACTTGACCCAAACTTTGTCATTTATTAACACTGAAGAAATTCTGAGATTAGTAATGGTTTTAGAGGTCATTTCTCCTAATATTCTTCCACATTCAAAGTTCATTTCAATAAATATGTATAAAATCTATGTTCCCACTATGGTATAACAGGTATAGAAATGTCAACTACAACCATGAATAACTTCGTAATGACAACTTAGAGGTCAGAGAACAAGGTAGACTTCTCTCTGAATTCGGATTTTTAGCAGATAAAAGGTTTATTTACATAAGCTCAAATACATACATTACATACGTGTATTCAAATGCATACATGTACGCATGCAAATACATGCGTATACATACATTCAAACAAGTACACATATACACAAGCTGGTTTGGACACAAACCTTTTGGAGCTTCCTGCAAGGCCACCAAGAGAAAGGATGAAACAAAATGGAAGGAAAGGGGACTTAGTTCTCCATGGGGTAAATTTTGGTTAATGTAAGATGGAAACAACCTGGGAAGGTAAATTCTTCCATTCTTGCCCCAGTAGGGTACTTCAAGGGGCAGTATTTCCTTGTAACTCTTCTAGGGAAGTGCCATGGACCAACCATGCCTCTTTGGGGCTCCTTGTAAAACAGTGTCAAATGGTATGATGTCTCACATTACATTGCTTTTTTCTTTGCCTCACTTCCCTTTTACCCTTATCCTCACTGCCCTGGATGTCCTTTTCCCAAATAAAGGATGAGAATTTTATCCTTGCCTCAACATCTGCTTTTTCCCCCTGCTATTTCAGTATCAGAATGGAAGTAAATGTACTGCTTCCTTCTTTAACTCTTACTATATTTCTTAAAATGAACTGAAATAAACAATGTGCTTAGTGATGTGATTGATTTACATTCTGATATAAGTGCCTTGTCACACTGTGGACTAGTAATAAACAGTTTGTCAACTGGTTAACAGTCTGTGGGTTACCCTTTGAGAAATACTGTTTCAGAGGACCCAGCCTGAGACACACACACACAGTAGGATGAGATGATCCCAAACATGCCATACCTAGCCAAACTTGCAAAGCAGAAATAGCTTTACTGGAAAACTTACATATGTATGTAACTTTCAAACAGAACCCAGAGAGGTTAACATAATATTTTACACTTCTAATAACTAAAGAATCACAATGTCCCATAAGATAGCTACTGCTTAGTATTCCACATAACCTTTCTTGATTTTCCTGATACGTTTTTCTTATCTGTGTTTACCATGGCATTCCAGGGCAAAGTTTATTGTATGCCTTTTAGAATTGTGAAGTATACAGCTTTGACATACAGTTACAGAAATTCTTCTTTAGATAGCAAATTAAGAAAACAAAGTGGTGCTAGTTTACCCCCTTTCCAATTTCTTTTTAAAATAATCATAAAATAATCATTTAAAAATCATCAGTATCCTTAAACAAAGGACTGAAATTGATCATATCAAAAGAAAGTTCTCCAGCTGTAGTTATAATAATGATGCCAGATTTTTAAGATATCAGTGATTGTACCACAATTTTCCCTCTGAACCAATACCATTTTTATGTTAACTTTTAATATGGAAGAATATAACAGATAATATAACAAATAGTGATGTGCTAGCCTGGCAAAATAAAGATTACCTTTTGTCATACTTTAATCAAAATATTTTTACAACTATAGACACAGTTGTAACCTCAAATTTCCCTCTACAGTCTATTCCTGATATTTCTCCTACAGTGAACATTAACAAGATTTAGATTTGCATGCCAATAGGTCTGTACATTAGTTTACATGTTTGCTTCCACAGTAACAAACAGTGTATGTTGTGCATAATGTAATATTTATATAAATTAAATTTATTGTAAATATTTTTCTGCAAATAGCCTTTGGAACAGGATAGAAAGCCCAGAGATAAACCCACGCACGTATGGTCACCTTATCTTTGATAAAGGAGGCAGGAATGTACAGTGGAGAAAGGACAGTCTCTTCAATAAGTGGTGCTGGGAAAACTGGACAGGTACATGTAAAAGTATGAGATTAGATCACTCCCTAACACCATACACAAAAATAAGCTCAAAATGGATTAAAGACCTAAATGTAAGGCCAGAAACCATCAAACTCTTAGAGGAAAACATAGGCAGAACACTCTATGACATAAATCACAGCAAGATCCTTTTTGACCTTCCTCCTGGAGAAATGGAAATAAAAACAAAAATAAACAAATGGGACCTAATGAAACTTCAAAGCATTTGCACAGCAAAGGAAACCATAAACAAGACCAAAAGACAACCCTCAGAATGGGAGAAAATATTTTCAAATGAAGCAACTGACAAAGTATTAATCTCCAAAATTTACAAGCAGCTCATGCAGCTCAATAACAGAAAGACAAACAACCCAATCCAAAAATGGGCAGAAGACCTAAATAGACATTCCTCCAAAGAAGATATACAGCCTGCCAACAAACACATGAAAGAATGCTCAACATCATTAATCATTAGAGAAATGCAAATCAAAACTACAATGAGATATCATCTCACGCCAGTCAGAATGGCTATCATCAAAAAATCTAGAAACAATAAATGCTGGAGAGGGTGTGGAGAAAAGGGAACACTCTTGCACTGCTGGTGGGAATGTGAATTGGTACAGCCACTATGGAGAAGAGTATGGAGGTTGCTTAAAAAACTGAAAATAGAACTACCATATGACCCAGCAATCCCACTACTGGGCATATACCCTGAGAAAACCATAATTCAAAAAGAGTCATGTACCAAAATGTTCACTGCAGCTCTATTTACAATAGCCCGGAGATGGAAACAACCTAAGCGTCCATCATTGGATGAATGGATAAAGAAGATGTGGCACATATATACAATGAAATATTACTCAGCCATAAAAAGAAACGAAATTGAGCTACTTGTAATGAGGTGGATATACCTAGAGTCTGTCACACAGAGTGAAGTAGGTCAGAAAGAGAAAGACAAATACAGTATGCTAACACATATATATGGAATTTAAGAAAAAGAAAATGTCATGAAGAACCTAGGGGTAAGACAGGAATAAAGACACAGACCTACTAGAGAATGGACTTGAGGATATGGGTAGCGGGAAGGGTGAGCTGTGACAAAGCGAGAGAGAGGCATGGACATATATACACTACCAAACGTAAGGTAGATAGCTAGTGGGAAGCAGCCGCATAGCACAGGGAGATCAGCTCGGTGCTTTGTGATCGCCTGGAGGGGTGGGATAGGGAGGGTGGGAGGGAGGGAGATGCAAGAGGGAAGAGATATGGGAACATATGTATATGTATAACTGATTCACTTTGTTATAAAGCAGAAGCTAACACACCATTGTAAAGCAATTATACTCCAATAAAGATGTAAAAAAAAAAGCCTTTTATATTCAATCTCTATCTTGAATATTCAAGATAACATACATTTATCAAATGTATTTATTTTAAAATCTAGATCACATCTCATCAAATGAATAGACTGATTTTTTAATATACTCCCTCACTAACAGACATTGAACTGTTTCCATTTTTTTCCTATTACAAACAAATATGCTGTAAGCATCCCTACACATGTCTTCTTTGCAAGAATTACTCAAGATATACCTTGAAGTGCATTTCCTGTGGCATGGGATATGTACATTTTCAACCTAATTAAATCAAATATTGCCAAATTGCTTTACAGAGTCAACCTACATTTAAAAGTTGCCTCAGTCAAAAGTCAACTCATTAATTCACAGTATTTAAGCTTTTATTTATGTAATCTAGTAATATAAAGTTTTATGTCATTAATCTTAGTTATTTCAATCAGTTCATACATTTCACTTATTATTTTTATAAAGATTGTGCCATTTTATTTTTAATGCTCTCATGTGAACAAGACCTGATCATTATTAAAGGAACAAATAACTGTTGATTACTTTGAGAGCCCCTCCTTCATTTTTCATGTTATATCCATAAATTTCATGTGAAGTTTATTATGACAAGCTTTTCAAGTGGTCAAACTGTTCCATGTGTTGCTTTTGAAACTTCCCTTGTCAAAAAGTGAAACTGCTCTAAAAATTGTGGAGTTTATAGATTTTTTAAATTATTTAAAAAGCAATAACTATTTCTTTAAGAAATACAGAAAATATCCAAAATTATATTTAAGTAATAATTAGGTCTAATTATTACATTTCAATAAATGGATTAAATTTTTTCACCAGTTGAAAATATAAATCTATTAAATGAATTTTTCTGGAATCTGAGTTTTTTTACTTAGAAAGGTTTTATTATAACAATTGACATAAATAATTAAAAACCTCAAGTTGGACTATAGCTTTTTAGTACATTTTATAACTACTATTATTTTGTAATACTAACAATTTTTATTAAGTGCTTCTTACATGTTAAACACTGTACTAAATATTCTACATGTTGTATCAGATTGCCTTTTCCTCTGATAGCAACCATGTTATTTCCCTTCCCATATGTCCTTATGCCCTTTTACAATACAACATTGTAAATCCCCTATCAACTGTGTCGACTTGCCTTCCCCTTGAATCTGGAAAGATTTATAATGGTGTTGACAAATACAGTTGGGAAGAAGTGATGCTGTGCAACTTTCCAAGGCTAGCTCATATCAGCTCTTGCCTTGCTTGGAAGTCATGAGCTCCAGGCTATCATAAGCAATGATGCAGTAAACATCCCTATACATGCATTCTTTAAGAAAATTATTTGAGATATAGTTTGAAGGGATTCCTGTGGCCTGGGATATGTGAATTTTTAATTTAACCAAATACTGCCTAGACTTCCAGTCTAGACAATAGTCCTAGGTGTGCAATCACCCAACTCAGGTGCTAAACATGTGAGTGAGCACGTCTTCAGATGATTCCATCCTTGGTCATAGATTCATCCCCAGACTTTGGGTCTCCCTAGCCCCAGCTATTGTGAAGCAAATACAAGTCTTTCCTACAGTGCTCTTTTCAAATTCCTGACCACTGAATCTGTGAGCATAACAATGTTGTTTTAAGCTGTTAAGTTGTAATTTGTTATGTTGCAATGATAATTGAAATACATGTGATAATTTTTCAGTCCTAACAATTTTTTTACTTAGATAATTAATCCTATTATATCAATGCATAAAGAATGCTTACTAAAGGTCTCTATTAACAAGTAAACTAAAAACTATTCAAGTTAATAGTCTCAAGTAAACATCACTGTAAATGTTTCCACTGCATTCATGGCCCTCTCCTAGGGTTTGGTTGGTGGGAGGGATGGAAGAAACATTTACTTACTCAAAAAAATTAATGAAAAATGCCCCACATCCAATTTTATATTCTACTGAGAAACCCATAATTCTGTCAGTGCCTCTCAGAGAAAACAGATCAAAACAAAAACAAAAACACACACACACACACACAAAAATCCCATAGTAGCAGGAAGGACATTTAGGAAAGGTCAATGTTTTCTGAACTAATTAACACCTTTACATTTCAAGCACTCTGTTCAACCTACTAGAGCATATCTTGGATTGGATGATTCTTGTTCAAATTGACACTTGGGAAGATAAAATCATTATTCTAAGTCTGCCCTTAGAATAAGGAGAAATTACACATTCTGTTACATTTTTTCCAGTAGAAAAACAGATCCAAGTATACTTTTAGTCAAACCTAAGATATTGGTAAATGACAGTTAATCATCAGACAGTGACACGCAAATGATCACCCCCAACATCGGGTATAGTTTTATCTTTTCAATAGGTTAAACAAGTCTGTAATTGGTACTGGTGAAAGATTTACAATTGACATGTCATTAAGTGTATAGAGAGTTCATTGTGGGAAAGAGACTTACTTTCACCTACCTGGATCTGAGAAGTTCTTTCCCCTGGGATTTCATTACCTTAATATGACCAAACATTGCTATTGTAACCACCATATTTCAAACCATCAGCACATTCTTGAATTAACAAAAAACCTTTGAACTAATCTTCCTGTATCCATTATTTCCACTCAATCTTATCTCTATCAAAAGGCTAGGATTTTTAAAGCATATATTTTTAAGACATAGTACAAGTAATGTTTCTTCCCCTGCTTTAAACCTCCCTAAGAAAATAGAGAAAAAAACCTCAACTTTTACCCCTGTCCTAAGGGCCTTCAGATTTGCCTTCATTTCAGACTTCTCCCCCTCACTCATAAGTCGCAGCCATACTTGCTATTCTTCTATCTCATGTGCTCACTAAGCTTATTCTACCGTCAGGACTTTTGCAGTTGTTGGTCTTTCTATCCAAAGGCTCTGTCCCCAAACATTCAGATCAGTGGCTCCTTCCTGTCATTCATTTTTCAACTGAAATGTCAGTCAAGAATCTTTCCCAGGTATCACAATCTAATATTGCTCTATGCACTCCCACTTCAGTTCATTCTCTAGCAACCCACACTTTTTATTCTTCCCTGGTTCTTAATTGCTATCCCCAACTATACTATCAATTTGCTCATTTCCTGTTCCGTCTAACTTTAGGAGAACACAGGCTCCATGAGAACAAGGCCCATATCTGCCTTCCTTTTCCCCAGTAACAAATAATCATTTGCTCAATGAATGAAAATACAAAAAATAAAACCCTGATCGTGAATAAAAGCAGTGTAGGTATCAGTATGGAGAAAATGGCTGAATTATAAGCCAAATAGAGTTATAACGATGACACTGACACAGCAAGAGAATATTTTCTTCCCATACTAAGAACTGAAATTTGATTGCATATCAGCCTAAAATAATCAGAACATTTTAATTGTCTTTTGTAAACCCAGCACTGTCACAAATAGTTTAGTTTTAGCCCTGTATTTCCAACTATAAAGAAGCAGTATTTTGCAACAAGAAAATAGTTTAAAAAGTATTGAAATTACATATATATGTGTACATAAGTGTTGTGGATTGAATTTTGGCCCCCAAAAAGATATAGTCAAGTCACAACATTTGGTACCTACGAATATGACCTCATTTGTTTTGACAATTTTATATGTCAACTTCACTGGATCACATGTCTAGATGTGTGGTTAAACATTATTCTGGATGTTTCTGAGAGAGTGTTTTTGGATGAGTGTATCATTTAAATTAGTAGACTCTGAGTAAAGTAGATTGCCCTCCAGATTTAGGGTGGGCCTCATCCAATCAGTTGACAGTTTGGATTAAAAAAAAAAAGAAAAAAGACTGAACTCTCCCCAAACAAGAAGAAATTCTGCCAACAGACAATCCTCTAACTTGAACCACAGCATCATCAGCTCTTCTCTGGGTCTCCAGCCTGCTGGCCCATCCCATAGCTTTTGGACTTGCCAGGCATAATCACATGAGCCAATTCTTTAAAATATATCTTTATATATATATATATACACACATACACATATATCCTATTGGCTCTGTTTCTCTGGAGAACCCTGACCAATACATTTGTAAATATAGCCTTTGCAGATGTAATCAAGTTAATATGACGTCATACTGGATTAGGGTAAACCCTAATCTAAGAACTGATGTCTTGATAAAAAGAGGAATATTTGAACATAGAGACAACAGGAAGAACATCATGTGACAATGGAGGCAGAGACTGCAGTGATGCATCTACATGCCAAGTAACAAGAAGGATTTCTGGCAACCACCAGAAGCTAAGAGAGACACGGGATGATTTCTCCATCAGAACTTCCAGAAAAAAACAACTCTGCCAACACCATAATTTCAGACTTGTAGCTCCCAGAATGTGAAAGAATACATTTCTGTTGTTTTAAGCCATCCATTTTGTGGTAATTTGTTACGGCGGCCCTAGGAAATTAATACAGTAAGTTTAAAAAATGTTTCAAAAGAAAGTATTATGATATACTCTCTGAACAGCATCCAAAAAATAAACAAATCGTACCGAACTTGGAACTGGAGAGATCAGGTCCAATGGTAACATGTATAACTCATTAGGCTCTATGTTATTGTTTGGCAAAGATAGTTTTACAACAATGAAACCACATGTAAAATGCATTTTTATTTCCTTGAATGTTAGACCTATTTTCATAATCTGACTGTTCCTGTGCTTTTTCATGCCAACCTTTCATAAATATTTCAGCATAATCTTTTGTTTGTTTTTAGAGAACTCCTGTTCCTGAAATTCCCTCATGACCCTTCAGTCTCATCCCTCAGCATTACAGGAACCACATGGTTAGGACATAAAAGGAAAATTCCCAGTAGTATCCCCAATAGAAATTGTCTTTCACTCACAGCCAGCTTAAGTAAAGTGAGATCATAAGACAATTATACATTCGTCATAGTAATTCTTTAGATAATATGTAAATGACCCTTATTTGTTCAAATAACTCTGGTTTTTCTACAGCCCACGGGATAATTTTTCAACTGTTATCTTGGCCATCAATATTTAGACGTTTACCCAAAAAAGCTTAGTGTATTGGTTTCCTATGGCTGCTGTAACAAATTACTACAATCTTGGTCATTCTAAAAAACATAACTTTATTCTCTCACAGTTGTGGAGGCCAAAAGTCTGAAATAAAGGTGTTGGCAGGGCTGCCCTCCCTCGAGGATATGGGGGGAAGCCTTTCCTTGCTCCTTTCAACTTCTAGTGGCTGTTCATGTTCCTTGACTTGTGGCCACATCACTTCAATCTTTGTCTCTGTGATCACACGGGCTCCTTCTCCTCTGAGTGTGTCTCTTGTAAGGACCCTTGTCATTGGACTTAGGGCACACCTGCATAACACAGGGTCTCCTTACATCCTCATCTCAAAATCCTTAATTACAAGTAAAAAGATCTCTTTTCCATTCACAGGTTCCAGGGATTAGGACATGAATATGGTTTTGAGAAGGCCACAATTCAGCCCACTACACTTAAAGTTTTACACATGAATTTCTCTTTAATTTGCCAGTCACACCTAGTAATACTTTATTCACCTTACAGATGTTATCTCTTGAATAAAAATAGTTTGCACCTGTATCATTTGAAGCATACTCAAGTAGCAGCAATTGTTTTATTTTTCAACCCTAATTAGGGTTGAGACCACCCCCAAAATAAAATACCTCCCTCATAGCAGTTACAATCTGAATGTTATTTTACACAGAAAGTCTATGAGCAATTGAGATTCCCAGGCTATAAAAATTTACATAGGAACACACACCTCCATTACAGTTGACCATTGAACAATTCCGGGATTAGGGGTGCCCACCCTCTGCACAGTGGAAAAATCCACATGTAACTTATCGTTGGCCCTCTGTATCCACAGTTCCACATCCACAGATACAACCAACCCCAAATGATACAGTACTGTAATAGTTACTATTGAAAAAAATCTGCATATAAGTGGACCTGTGCAATTCAAACCTGTCTTGTCCAAGGGTCAACTGTCTACTAACAATGATTTTTCCAATTTTTATTTATATTATGTCACTTTATAGTTAGATCACATCGATTTTCTTTCCCTCCTTTTTCGAAGTCTAAATGCTACTGGGTTCAGATTTGCTCCTCTCATATTTCTTATCTCTGTTAATGACATCATTATCTATTAAAAACTGGGAATCTGCCACTCCTTTCTCATTTTTTCACCTGCTCCACATCAATTTGTTTATAGAATCCTGTGGATTTTATCTTCTAAATACCTCTGGAATCCATTACATTCTCTCCACCTGTCTCTCTTATTTTGCTCGTTGCTTTGGTTCAGATGCCGATCACCTCTTAATCAATTGCAAAGGATAACCTGAGATTCCTGTCTCCCATAAGGTCCCATGACTTCTTGAGCATAGCCATTACTGACCCCTTTTCAAAACACAAATAGACTCATTTCATTCCCTGACTTCAAAAACTCCTAGAGTTCCACTTTCATAGGTTGAAGCTCAAATTATTCTCTATGACATACACATCTATCTATAATCTCTTCCAGTAACTTCCAACACTCCCTGCTTCCCACTGTCTCTAGCTAAACAGAAGTTTACACTATTTCTCGAGAATCCCAGACTATTTTACTCATGGGTTTTCAGCTTGGAATAATACACAGCACTATCTGCTATTCTTTCTCCTTGTTTAATGGTAAACTCCTATTCATCTTTCAATAAAACAAATATGTCTATTATGTCTGCCTCCATCAGTTCTTATTGATAATGGTGAATTTTTACATAACAGAAATAGAGCTGGTGACAACTTGAAATCATAATGGAGTATTCACAGTTCAGGCACACAAAAATGGAGTCAGGCAGCCATTGAGGATTCGGTCTCAGACGCATCCCTGGACCACTGAGAACTTGAACTTTCTTTGAACTGTACCAGACCCAAGGACACCACCAGTTGTATTCAGAACAACACCTGCCAGCTGCAGCCTTATGGTCTCAAAGTCTTGTAACTTGTAACTATGCAACCATTTTGGACCCCAGACAATCCGTGCTTAACAAGCACCCTCACTTCTTGCCAGCTTCAATTATAATTCTTCACAAACTACTCAACTAACCGTGGCCTTGCCGCTTTTTTGCCTTTATAAGCCCCTTCATTTTGTAGTCCATCAGAAGACAATTCAAGTGCTTCTTGAATCTGTGTCTCCCGGGCTGCAGCCCTAATAAACCTCAAATAAACGCCTATTTCTGAAATTTTGGTTAACAGGGTTAACATTGCCACATTACTCACCTGTTGCTGGTTCAAAACCTCGAGAGTTCCAGGGGTGAAATCCGAAACTGGCTCCCCTACACAGAAGGCAAGGAGGGACCTAAGGTAGAGGCCGGTCACTCCAGATTGGTAGGTGACAGTTTTAACAAGCAAACTTGCCTACGAGGTTTGTCTTGGGTGCCGCAAAACAGTAGATCTCCGCATCTTCCGGCCAGAACGTAAGGAGTTTATAAAAAAGCTTTAATGGCTGGGGTTCAGTCACATGTAGCACAGTCCAGATAGTCCCAATAACACACTACTCTCTCAAGGCTGTTGTCTCACAGTGGCTCCCGCTGTGGAAATGGCGGGCAGAAAGAGCATTCTGAGGAGAGGGGTGGGGGGAGGAGCCTCTGATTGCCTGATTCCCGCGCTGGGGTTAACCTGCGGTCAAGTCCTCTAGGTGACCTCCTCCATCATCGTTACGGTCTATTGTTAAAATGTTGAAATAGTTTCATTCTGGTTTGCTAATTATGTAATCAGTATCATGAGTCCTCAAGTATCTTCCCAATGACCACAACTGCCAAGGTCCTTCCTTGGAACATCTGATCTCTCCATAATCAAGCAACAAAAAGAGAAACATCTGATAACTGCCGGAGAGCTGCAGCAATTTCCCCAGCACTATAGTCAATTCTGATTTGTTGATACCTGTGGGTTGTTTCACTTTTTAAGACTTTTAATATTGCTTCCAAGAAGGAAATCAAGGAATCGATACTCTCTCAAGTTTTTATTATTTAGAGTGTCTCCCATGAGTAGGAAACTATGCAATTATGCTAGAAACTCAGGGGATAATCAGATGTCTTTAAAGTGTCTATAGCTAGGAGGAAAAATAATACATGTATGCACATAAAATAATACAAGATATCTTACATAACTGCAGTTATCTTACATAACTGCAGTTACCATGCATGGTAACCATGTTTTATAAAAGAGGAAGCAATCACTGCTGGTAGATAGAACCTGACAAATGCACAAGATTTAGTAAATGAAGAAAGGCACATAAGGAGGCAATCCCAGATCAATCGAATATTTGGTGCAAGCAGTGAACTGAGATAGTAGAATGTGAACAATGATTGTGATTAAATCAGTTTAACTAGAACATTTGGTGTGTATAAGTGAACAGGGAAAATTAAGCTGGTAAAGATGTGCTGGTAAGCATGAAAAAATTTGAGTGGGAGACCAAGAAATGTGCATTTATTCAACAGGAGAATATTTATTGCAGTATTATTTAAAATTATGGGGGAAGGGCTTCCCTGGTGGTGCAGTGGTTGAGGGTCCGCCTGCCGATGCAGGGGACACGGGTTCGTGCCCCGGTCCGGGAAGATCCCACATGCTGCAGGGCGGCTGGGCCTGTGAGCCATGGCCGCTGAGCTTGCGCGTCCGGAGCCTGTGCTCTGCAGTGGGAGAGGCCACAACAGTGAGAGGCCCGCGTACCCGCAAAATAAAATAAAATTAAATTAAATTATGGGGGAAAAGAAGAATAGTTCATTGTCCATTAATAGATCAATGGTTAAAGCATGCTATGGAATTTTGACACAAATGGGGGTAGATCCACATGTATTGACAAGAAAAAATTCACTAAGACATATTAAGTTATAAAAGCAAGTCAGTCATAGCACTCTCCCTCTCTACTTCTCTTTTTCCTTTTTCTGTTTCTCTCTCTCTCTCTCCCTCTTTCGCCTTCTCTTTTTACCGCAAAGTATCCATAACTTATCTGAGAAATTTTGGAAGCTAATAAAAAGAAAACTGTATCCACCATATAATAGGATTTTATAAATATTACATTTCATAAAACTGAAAAAGAAAGATCAAAATAAGCATCATTCTTCACTCCACCCAAAGAACACTTATAAGACCAAAAGAAGGCATTGAAGGTATCTAACCATAGAAATCATATAATAGGAACTGCTTTTCTACAGATAATTTTTTTTAATCCCTAAGACATTGAAGAAGTTTCAAGATTTGAGAAATGTTTGTTCTTTTATTAATATTAGTATTGTTTTGGAGTATAATTTATTTATTTTAATTTTTATCAAGAAAGTTTTTTCCCCGCTGATATTAATTTTAGAGGAGAAAAACCAAATTTGTGGATGTAAAAGTACATTTCCTGATTACTCAAAAATGATTTAGTGACTTCTCTTAAACTTTTCTAGAAACACAGAAAATTACTTGCTTCTGTCATTATTTGCTTGCTGGGGGAAGCGCTCTTCAAAACCAGAATACAAAAGATGTGTTAAGTAAACCTCTAATTCTCAAATAAGGAATCTCTGTAAGAAATAATTGAAAATAAAAGTATTCTTCTGTAGAATTTATGCCATAAATTGGACTGTTTCTTCAATGCATACCTATGGAGCCCATTTAAAAGAACATATGATGTCACAAAAAAAAAAAAAAGATTTGAGGGAGAGTTTAAAGGCTGAAAAAAGAAAAATTAAAATGTTTTTATCCCCCCTACCCCCAGAATGTGTATGGAACCAAAAAAAGAGAAAGTTACCTTTTGACGTCAAGATCTACACTACAGAATTACTTGGTGCATTTTATTGCCAACTTGCTGCTACTTGTTAAAGACAAATGCAAACAACTGCTGAGTTATAACTAGCAGTCTGCAGACCTGGAGAGTATTTCAAAAGCATACTGAGTAGACTGAAAACATTCTTTATGAAAATATTTCATTTTTCAACTTTGAGTTTAAACAAGAAACCAGAGGAAACTAAGTTTGGTAAGATCCTAGATAATTTGAAATTTAATATTTTATGATTTAAAAGAAGTAAAGCCTGTTCTTTTTTCTTACGTGGTCATGTAAGAAATAATGAAATTAGAATAACGAGAAAGATGTGTTCATATATTCTAAAACCAGCAGGTTTTTATGTTTAATGTTATAATTGAATTTTCTCTGTATAATCTTGCAAAAACTCAAAAGAATTAACACTTGATATAATTTTAAATGAAAAAAATTTACCTTTGGCTTAAAAATAATGATATATATCTAATTATATTTACATGTATATTTTTATGAAATATATTGATATACATATATCCATTTGCTGAGTTTTAAAAACTAAGGTTGGTTTATATAAGCTAAAATGTTCTAAAGAGACCAAATTTCTAAATTTAGATTACAAAATTATTCCCACAGTAACCTACAGTGCAAACTCTTACCAATTATTAGTTATGTATCTCTCCTTGTATAGATGTTATAATAAAGTGGTACATTTAAAAGAACACGATATCAATTCCTTTTATATGATACATTGTTGCCAACCCTCCCAAGTCAATCCCCAGCGACGGTCATTCTGCCTGGTGTCACTCATAACTATAGAAGAAGGACCGTGTTGGGTTCAGAAGCAAAGGAAAGCTTGAGTCTCTAATCAGAGAATGGAGAGGTGCGAGCTCACGCTCTAGAGCTCACGCTCTAGAGCGCACGCAGCGCATGCAGCACACGCTCTCTGGACAGGTCGTGGGCGGGGCTGCTTTATAAGGATCCTGTCAGTGGGAGGGGCGTGGGGTTCTCCCGGGGCCGGCACAGCTGTGCTGCTCATGCTCCGGATCACAGGGCCTACTTCGGCACCTCTGCACACGGCCCCCCGCCGCCATCTTGAATTGCTGTGTTGTGAGCTTCTGCCTGCGGTCTGAGCTGAGATGTCGGAGTAGCTTTTTGTTTTGCAGGAGGAACTCTGGTCTGAAGGGCAGGCATAGGTCTCTGCATATGGCTCCCTAAGAGCAAGTGAAACTAGACTAAGCACAAAGAAAAAAAAAAGGTTAGACTTTATTTTATTTCCCAGATTCTATTTTTGTCCTCTGGGAATTGTTAACGGCCTTTGCTGGTGACCAAATGGTACAATATTTATAGAAGTATGTGATCAGATGTAAAGTCTTCATCCTCAGAGCCATTTTGAAAGAAAGAGGTAAGCAACATTTTTTAGAAGTTTACTTTAATTTGGTTTGCTTCTTTGTAAAGAAAATATTAATTGTATACTAATATCAGACATTAGTAAATAGTAGGTAGTTTGTATATAAATTAAGAGGAATTTACTTCTCTTGGTATTCCTGGAACAATTGATTGGATGGAGGTAAACGGGCAATGCTTAACTGATTATAAAACAATCACCACAGCAAATAGCTATTTAAGAGATAAGTTGAGAAAAGAATTCAGAAAAAAAAAATGTATTTGAAGGTCATGGACTTTGCCAAGCTTTTCTATCCAAAGAAATATTCTTCCATTCAAGTTGCAATATGAATAGACATAGATATGTAGTTTATTTGGGCTTTCATAAGTGATATATTGAGACTATATACACCTAAACACATACATTATAATCAGGAAATAGTTTTAAGGTGAAAATTTCTTATTTCATGAAGACCTTCAGATAGTAAGTACAAAACAGCCTAAAAAATGCTTTGCTTTATGTTTTTATTTTTCCTCTGAAAGTGTTCAAAATCAGAAGTAACTAAGGTATGTTTTTCTACAATAGAGAAACTCTACCTCCAGAATTCACGAAAAAAAATGACTGAGTAGTACATTTGGGCTCTCTCAAGGGCCACTGAAACTTTGCTCTGATTATTATTCACAATCCCTAAATTGCAGGGAAAATGAAAATGGCAGAGGAAGATTTAGCCGTTCAGTAGTCAGAATCAGTTGCACTGTCATCAGAAAAAAGTGGAATATATTGGCAGCCTTACATGCAAACAATAAAAATCCTCACTCCTAGGTGAGATTTGCCCTTCTGAGTCGAAGTGGAAATTGCACAAAGCAGATAAAAATTCCCTATTTTTCCAGGTAGGGTTTCAATCTACCACACAATTTTGAGGTCATTTTCAAGGTGGTCAAAACCAAATAAATATCTGTGCACAAGGGCACTAATACTCATCATTTTAATGAAGAACAGAGTAGATATCAGGTACATTCACTAAAATTAAATATGTAGTGTAGGCCTTACCAGATTTTGACATTGTGTGTGCACGCACACACGTGTGTGTGTGTGTGTGTACAGTGTGTGTAACAGTTGGAGTGAACTTAAGTTATTCTGTTATGTTTAAAACAAATTTTTATAATTAAGAGAAAAATGTAGACCTTTGAACAAAATATAAAATATATCTAGTAAACTTAATACTAAGAACTGACATTTAGCCTGTTCCATTTGGTTGGAACCTCAGCCTAGCAGAGAGGGGGGAATTGTAAATCAAAATCCTGAGTTGACCGATACCTGCCCGCACCATATCTTTCCAAAGACTACATACATAAGATGTCTGGGATACTCAGATTTCTTTCCTATGTGTGTTTCAGTACCCTTCTCTGTTGCAGACAATATACTCATAGGAGCATAACCATTGCCAAGGTTGCCTTTGAGGTTACTTCGTTCTCAGTGGCACTGAGAAAAAGGAGAGGAAAGGTCTTATATAGCATCACCATTCCTGTTGCATCAAAAGTCTCACATAGGCAAGTGGACTAAAAAATACTTCATGTGGTTCACAGTATTTTTTATTGCAAACTTAAACCAAGAAGAATACTGAGATCTGAAGTTAAAAATTAGTCTGATCTGAGTAAGAATTCAGCTTTGACAAAATAGACAAAAACTGTTTTATGAAACTATATTGTCTAATAAGACTTGATATAAGAAAACAGAAAAAAGTTATAAGCATTTTCAAAATGCCCAGGAACCCTTCTACTTTTACTTTAAACTGGCATTAAGAACTTTATTTAAAAATTTTTTAAAAAGAGAAAGAGGTATCTATCTGTACAGCCATGTTCATAGCAGCATTATTCAGAATAGCCAAAAAGGTGGAAGCAACCCATATCCATCAATGGATAAATGAATAAATAAAATCTGATATCCTGTACAATGGAATATTACTCAGCCCTCAGAAGGATTTTTCCTTCCTTTTGAGGACTGAATAATATAGATGCTTCAACAATGATTAACCTTGAGGACATTATGTTAAGTGAAATAAGCCAGTCAAAAAAGGCAAAGACCGTGTGATTCCACTCATATGAGGTATTTGGAGTGATCAGTCTCTTAGAAACAGAAAGTAGAATGGTGGTTGACAGAAACTGGGGGGAGGGGAAAATGGAGAGTTGTTGTTCAATGGGTACAGAATTTCAGTTTTGCAAAATGAAAAAGTTCTGCAAGTTGGTTGCACAACAATGTGAATATACTTAATGCTACTGAGCTGTACACTTAGAAATAGTGAAGATGGTAAATTTTATGTTTTTACCACAACTCTTTAAGAGTTAGAATATTTTTTAAAGGATTTTGTTTTTATTTCTGTAGCCTATATATGATTTTTACCAGTTATGCTAGTTAATATAGAGTTTTAACTTTTAATACAGTACCAACATGTGTAAAATAGCAAATGGGAAGAGTGTATAATAAGAAGGTCTCACCATTCTCAATCTGCAGTTCTGCAATCTGAAGGGAATCATTTTAATTGTTTTAACTGTTTCTGATTTAAATCTGATGATTATGCCCATAACTCTAAATTATATGCTTTATCAATTCTTATTGTTTTCTTAATTTTTGTACTCTTATAGATAGGTATTTATTTCACACTGCTCAATTTAGCATTTTTATTTAAAATTATATATTTTACTTTTATATATTTTCCATCAAATCAGTATGTTCTGAAGTCTTTCTCTGTAAGATGGAGAAATCTGTCTTTCCACTTCAGTTCCCCTTCCTTCCAGCTCCAAAAGTTTTACTTCACATTGTAAAATGTGTAGCCATTTAATTCTGATCTGTTATCAACTGTCTATCGGTTGACTTTTAAAGTTGAACATCAGTAAACAGTGTTTGCATTATATGATTTGATATCATATAGTAATTTAATATTGTTTACCAATTGGCAAATCAGCTTACATTTTTCCTGTAGTTACTTATTTCTTGTTTTTTTTCTCATCCATAATTTGCATTTATCACAGCCTCAATTTTTTTTTTTTTAGTTCTTCATCATTTCATTTATACTATCAAGTCCCATTTTCCTTGGATATGTCTCTCATCACCTTCTGGAACTTTCCTTTCTCCTACTCCAATCTGAACTGATTGCACTCAAGATGAGCTATGCAACTCTCATCCCTGTCACTACCATATTGGACCCAGTGTTTCTTAGAACTCATACCCTCTACTTTCTTGGTTTACACCGTCATCTGACTGAAGCAGAGCTTTGAGTAACATTCTCAGTGTGGTTTTCGGGAAGTTACTTTTTAAGTTTTTGTATGCTATTTTTCTGCCCTCACAATTGCTTGATAGTTTTGAGTATAGAATTCCAAGTTGAAAATATGTCCCTTAAGAATTCGGAAGGCATGCTGCTGTGTCCTAGGCTGTAGAATTGGCAACCAAATGCCAAATTCTTGTTTCTTTGAAGACAGTTTTTTTCTGCTTGCAAGTTTTTAGGATCTCAGGTACTGAGAACTTCCTGGTTTATTTATTGAAATCACAACCTAAAAGAGAAAATAGAAATTGTGAAGAGAGAAACCGAAACTGACCTGGTATCAGTGAGCATAATGAAATTGAAAAATTCAGTGTTATGTCTTTTTTCAGTCACCCCCATAAAATACGTAATGGATGTTATTAATTAAAAACCATTTTTATTATGGGAAAATGTCCTGAGTTATTACCTTGCAAATTCCCTGCACTCTCTTTTCTCTTTGTAGAGCCCCTTCTAGTTATGATTAGACAAACCAGTATCATATATGGCATTTACTTTTTTCTGTCACATTTTCCACTTTTTGCCTTTATTTCATAGTCTCAAAAGTTTTTCCATTCTTATTTTTTTAATTATCAAAACTCTCACACAAAATTCCATTTCAAGTGGAATCCTTCAACTAATTCCATCACAATCATTTTGTTTCTTAAATATGAAATTTCCTGGGCCCCTATCCCAGATCTCATGAGTAAGAATCTGTGCTTGTGGAATTGCCATTTAAATGTACACTCATGATGATTCTTCTGTATGCTTATGAGTGGTGTGGTCACACATAGGTAAGTTACTAACTTCTCTGAGGCTCAGTTTTATAAGTAGTAAAATGGAGATCATAATAGCTCTTACTTCATAGAATTGTTAGAAGGAGTATATGAGTTATCACTTATAAAAGACTTAGAACAATGCCTGATACATATAATCATGACTTATATGTTAAATTTATGACAATATAGTGAAAACTCAGTAACAGATAAAGTTGTAGATAGAAATATCACTGGGTTTTCTGTCCTCAGCAATTACCCACATACATACACACTCACACAAAGACACACACACACACACACACACACACACACACACACAGTGTTTGATTAATTAACATGGAAAAATAAGACTCTCTTCTTTTGATTTTAAAGGTATGTGGCAAAGCCTCTTCAAAGCTCATTTAAACATTTTCCTGCAAAACATTAACTCAATCTGATGCTCAAAGAACATATGCAGTGTTGACTTTTCTGCATTCTCCATACAAGAATGCTTTTATGATCTATCCCATGTGACCTCTCCAACTTCATCTTGTGTCAGTTGCCCAAACTTGGCCAGCCAGGCCTGTTGAACTACTTGCAAGGCTCACACATAACACCTTTTTGCACCTCTCTATCATTGTATTTCCTCTACCTAAAAACATCTCTCCCCGATAACACCCCCAGCAACTGTTACTCTTCAAATTTAGTTCAGTCACCACCCACCTCTTTGTGAAGATTATCTCCTATAACCTCCTTTCTCTGCTCCCCTATCATTTTGCCCACCTGCCTTTTTACACCTGCTATGTGTAAGTGCTCATATTATTTACATATTGGTCTGCCTTTCTTGTCAATGAATCCCTAGGAATAGGAAATGCAGTTGGGCATTTGCTATATTCATGTTTGTTGAATTAATAACAATGGAAGATGTGTAAACTGGAAATCTTTAAATGCTTGCTAAAAACTGGGAACATTTTCTAAAATGTGATATTATACAATAAGAATTTGAGCTTTTTTAAAAAGCTGAAAAACTTTCAAGTCTACTCCTACAGAGTGCAGAACTGATGTCTAAAAAAGGAGTATGATGTACATGGCTAGCAAGGTGAGGACTATGGTGGTGGAGATGTCATAGAAATTGGGCTCTATAGCCTAAAGCCTCAACAAGTACCTTCTGCACACAATTCCGTAGCTGCTTTCACAAGTGGAATCCAGGACAATATACTCCATTGCCTTGATTAGAAGATATGAGAGTTATTTAAAACTGAAATAGTTTAATTATTTAGTAAAGGCATGATAAACCAAATAATATCTATCCTCATGAGATGAATATTAGACAAGGCTATCTCTCAATGTGCGTATTTCTCTTGTCTTAATTATACAGTTTATGATTTTATCAGGAACCATGCTCTGGGTTACAAATAGGACCTCATCAACCATGCATTTCATCTGCCGTTCACACATTATTTTATGGGGACAGCACAATATCTACCTATGGTAATTGCATGCTGGTAATTTATTTTTAATATCTCTCAGCTGGTTTGGCTGTAATTTTAAAATAGATAATAACAGCAGTGAGTCTTACAACAATGTGATTTTTCCCTTTATTAGATACAAAATGACTACCTTTTGTGAAACAGAGAAATAGCAAAAAGAATTATCTGAGACTTAAACATATTAGAAAAATACATTTAACAAATCATTAGATTTTGAGTGCTAAATCTGTCATCTAATTGTTTCATGAATGCATATCTTATTATTTCTTCCTTCTAAGCTGAGTATCAGTTTAGCCTATTTTTTCAAATAAATGAAATTTTAAATAACGGTAATTATCTATAAAATTAAAATCAACCAATTTTAACCCTTACTGGTCTTTTAAATATTTTGGTTATCTTTCTTTTTTTCTTTTTTAATAAATTTATTTATTTATTTATTTGTTTATTTATTTTTGGCTTCATTGGGTCATCGATGTTGGCTCTTCATGGCTGCACACAAGATTTCTCTAGTTGCGGCGAGCGGGGGCTACTCTTCGTTGCGATGTGCAGGCTTCTCATTGCAGTGGCTTCTCTTGTTGCAGAGCTTGTGCTCTAGGCGTGCAGGCTTCAGTAGTTGTGGCACACGGGCTCAGTAGTTGTGGCTCGTGGGCTCTAGAGCGCAGGCTCAGTAGTTGTGGCGCACGGGCTTAGCTGCTCCGCGGCATGTGGGATCTTCCTGGACCAGGGCTTGAACCTGTGTGCCCTGCATTGGCAGGCGGATTCTCAACCACTGCACCACCAGGGAAGTCCCTACCTTTCTAATATAAAATAGCTAGTGCTAATCAGGAGGAAAATGTAAAAACAAAGAGAAATTATTAGGTTAAACTGTTAAGTATGTTTTTAAGCAGCATCAGCACGTGATACTCTATTTAAAGGATGTTTTATAGTACCATTAACAAAAATATATTAAATAAATCAGAAGTATATGGATCAGTTAGATGTATGAGAACCAGGCAAAATATAAAGATATTCCAGCACTTTTATGACTAAGTAGTAAAACAAGCAATGAATATAATAGAGACTGAGTTAAGAATTGACCAGGCATCATCTTGACCATCTTCCTCTTAACCAAATTTTTTCTTGATCAGTACATTTATATCTTTAGTCAAGACCTCTCTCCCAATCTCCAGCACACATGTGTAACTGCCTGCTGGCATCTCCGCTTAGATGTCAGAGGCACCTCAGGTTACACAAACACATCTATACCAGTTATCCTTCTCCTCTAGTGTCTCTTACCTAGTAAATGATAACCTCATCCACAAAACAGCTTGAGCCAGAAACCAGGCACTATATTAACATCTTCCTCTTAACCAGTCATTGTATTATAAGTTCTACTTTATAAATAATTTGTTCCCTCTACTCTCTTGTTTCTGTTTTTACTATCAACACCAAACTCAATAATCTCTCTACTTCGGTAACATTCTAATTGTTTGGGGGAGTTCTTCACTCTTACCCCTTTCAATACAGGAGCCAGAGTATAAATTTTTAAAATTCAAATCTGATCATTTACTCCCACCCAGTATACTTTGGTGACTTCCAACTGTCCAAAAATCCCTACAGGAACTCACAAGATACTTAATTTAAAACCTACTTACTCCTCTAACTCTTATATTCTATCCATGTCTTTTCCTATTCCTTGAATAACTTAAGTTTCTTGGCATTTTCAGAAAATGTCTTCTGCTCTCCTTTTCACCTAGATAAGTTCTGTTCATTTTTTAAGCATCAGTTTCCACATTACTCTTTCAGGAAGAGCTTCCTTAAATATCCCAAACTAAGTTATCCCTTTATTTTCTTTGCCCCCTTTTAAACTCCTAATACCTACCTCTCCTACTAGATTGCCATCTTCATAATGACAGAGATAAATACTTCATCCAGCAGCAAAATAAAACCTTGACATTAAGCTGTGGTGGGTCATTCAATTTATACTTCTCCCACCCTGTGAGAATCTCTGGTCAGTGAACTTGGTAATGAGAACTTCAAACAGCTGGCTGTCTGGAAAGATGGTTTTGTCCAATAACCATTTGCATGTTGAAATTTCTAGTTCTTTCTAGCTCCAGATGAATATGTTTATCTAGCTGCTTCCTGGATATTCCAACTGAATGTTTCCAGTTAATCAAAATCACATGTGTTAAACAAGTACAACTCTTAGAACTAGTAAGAGGGGTCACTTCTCTGGGCCCCTGAACTTTAGGGGTCCCACATACCAAAATCATACTAGATGTAAACTTGCTGAAGAACACGAGTGCCTCTGTAACTCAGAATTTGGCACTCCACGGAATGCCCCATACACTTAAACGTTTATTTTCATACTAACTTATTAACTAACTCTGTGTAGGCCCCAGGGAAATTGTTCTTCACATAACTCACCCTCTGTCCTTAAAACAAAATGTGACTGTGGCCAAATGCAATGACAGCTTGAGGATTTTGCTGCTGCTACCATCTGAGAAGAAACCACTTCAAAGGGTGAGTCCAGTTTTAAACAGTGGCAGAGAAAAAGCATATAAACTAATTTGTCAAATTCTTCCTCTCAGCAAGATTGCAGGGTGTTCCTTCTTAACAAAATACTGTTTGCCAGTAGTGTCAACTATCTGTTATTTGTTTTCCTTCATCTTTCAGTTTATAATTCTAGAAGTACTCAAGGTTTAGCATGGTATTCACAAGGGTTGCACATGTGAGATGAAGCAAATTGACAGTGTTAAACAATTCGTATTGTTCTTTAAAAATACATTAATTCTATAAAAATATGCCTAGTCATAATATGTGTGAAGCGTGTTTTTTATATTTCCATATGGAACTACATATTACTTCAAGAGATGGTTAAAACTGTGATATAAGTGATAATTTTTTATGTAAAGAAATTAAAATAATTTGCAATATTTTTCTGCGATAATAATAATTTACTGTGTAAAATTCTCTTACAATGTTTGAGCTCAGTTTATTTGAAGTCTCAGTATTATTTTAAGAATTTTTTGACAGTTCAATTTCCTAAGTATTCAAAAGAGCAGTTTTGCTAATAAATTAATTTTAAGAAACTACGTAGGAATTATTATGATTCAAAAAAGATCTTATTTAGCATTAGTGTCAATTGGTATTAATGTCAAAGAACATGAATTGTGTGAAAACCATGATTATTACAATATAATTAGTGGATTTGCTGAAATAAAGGCAAGAAAATAATTATAAATAATAAAAAAGTAATTGATTAGGAATTGCATATCTTTCTCTTACCGTGTGTTCAGACATTGCTGTTTATCCACAGAACACCAAGATATGTGTAATAACTAAATTCTCTTGGATATTTTATAAACTTTCAGTAATATAAAAATCATAATTTTACATTTTTGGGGTATTTGTAATATAGTTGTATGTAACAGAGTAAGTTGGTAGAACATATATGATGTGATACTACTAGCTTTACTTAAAATATTTAATTATTAATCATATAGTAAGTTCGCCTCCATTTGCACTCTTCTCAAGTGTTATAAATATTAGGAGCAGGCTTGTCTTAAACTTATCCTTCTGTAACCCCACCTAATCATAGAAAATCACACCACTAATCCTCTATTTGCTCTATCCACTTCTTTTAATATTGAGGACCTCATCTAATCTGAGGGTCTTCAAAAATACTGTTCTCTTCAGTTAGAACAGATTTTACTTTCATTCTCAATTTAGCGAATTCCAATCCAGTTTGAATAATAATGTTTTAGGGATACCATCCCTAATCCATTTGGTTAATCCATTTCTTTTGCAACATACTCTTATTGCACTTTTCGTAATAAATATTTATTTACCATTTTAAAATTTGTCTTCCCTGCAAAATTGTATGTTCCAAAAGTAAGATATGAGTCTAAAATATTCACCATTGTTTTCCAAACACAGTGCAGTGTCTGCCTCATGGCATGTATTTATTCAATTGAATTACATTGGTTTGAATTAAAAGCATTTAATTGAAAGTAGGGCCAAGAATAGAATCATTTCTCTAGAAAATGAGTCCATGATTTAAGTAAAATATGAAAAGCATAATGAAGATTAATAAAATAAGAAATAGGAACATAACTCAGCAAGGAAAGTTGACAAGAGGGAAATCTGAATGCTGTATTTCATATGCTGAATTTACCAACACAACCAGATATCCATTCCAGCAAATGTCATTACAGCTTCTTCGCATTATTTTTCAACTTACTAATGCTGCAAGCCCACTTTTAAGGAGGATACTTTGTGTGTGTGTGTGTGTGTGTGTGTGTGTGTGTGTGTGTGTGTGTGTGTGTGTGACGCGCAGGCTCAGCGGCCATGGCTCATGGGCCCAGCCGCTCCGCGGCATGTGGGATCTTCCTAGACCGGGGCACGAACCCGTGTCCCCTGCATAGGCAGGTAGACTCTCAACCACTGCGCCACCAGGGAAGCCCGAGGAGAATACTTTTAAATCTGTTTCTATAACAGGCTTTCAGTAATTTAGACAAGATGTTCGGACTGTTCACTTAATGTGAAACTTTGATCTAAAGTTGCTTCACTGAAAGAAAAATAAAAGTGTCAGAAATTTGTACAGCTTTTGCATTTTTCATTGTTTAGTCTCTCTGATTGATTCTATGTTCTAAAATTGAAATAGAGGTTTGAACTTTAGAAAGACCTGAAAAAAGTTTCTGCAAGATCAAGTTGCTAAGAAAATAAATTATCTACTCTATATTTATATACTTCAAATTAAATGTTTCTAATTTTAGTACATTCACTAAAGAAAACATTTTCCTTGACTTATAAATAAAAGCATTTTTCTCTGATGCAGACTGGTGTATAAGGGAACACATCAAAATCTTTCCCTAGAGATGGAATGTGATAAACTATTTTTATTGTCATTGCAGTTTATAATCTTGCTGAAGGAATTATAGCTAATAGTCTAGCCATTTTCTCTTTAACACTCACTTATTATATTTTAAATCATTTTAGAGTAGTCATAAAGTACCTATGTTGCTCTTATGATATTTAAACTTATAATAACACTGTACTTATATACCAGTAGACTACCTCGTGGTATACTCAAAGAATGTAATAAACATAAATTATTCAGTAACTATTAAAACTAGAAGACCTACTAAGGCTAAGAGCCATGTGCAATTTAAATCATATCTAAAATATATTTTTACTACATGTGGTACAATTTTTAGAAAATATTCAAAATATAACTCAAAACACTAAATTCTTTCAAGTTGACTCATGATATCTGGGTTTTCTTTAATGCTTCGATGCTATGAAATACCTTCAGTTTGGAATTTAATTGGTAGACAGATTTGCAAGATTGAAAATTATTTTATACTATGTAGAGAACTATGTTAGACCTTTATACTTAAACCTGGCCTTCTTTTAAACTGTATTTACAGGCATACCTCAAAGATATCATGGGTTCAGTTCCACACCACTGAAGTAAAGCAAATATTGCGATAAAAGTCATACAAATTTTTTGGTTTCCCAGTGCACATAAAAGTTATGTTTATACTATACTGTAGTTGATTGTGTGTAATAGCATTATGTCTATCAAAGTAATGTGCATACCTTACTTTTAAAAAAAAAAACTTATTACTGAAAAATGTTAACCATCATCTGAGCCTTCAACAAGTCATAATCTTTTTGCAGTATTTATTTATTTTCTTGGCTGTGTTGGGTCTTTATGGCTGTGCACGGGCTGTCTCTAGTTGTCGCGAGCGGGGGCTACTCTTTGTTGCAGTGCGCGAGCTTCTCATTGTGGTGGCTTCTCTTGTTGCTCTAACCACACGGGCTTCACTAGTTGTGGCACGCAGGCTCAGTAGCTGTGGCTCACGGGCATGGTTGCTCCGTGGCATGTGGATTCTTCCCAGACCAGGGCTTGAACCCATGTGCCCTGCATTGGCAGGTGGATTCTTAACCACTGCACCACCAGGAAAGTACCTCTTTTTGTAATAGTAACATGAAAGATTACTGATCATAGATCACCATAACAAATAATGAAATAATATAATATAATAATAATCATGGTAATAATAATTAAAGAGTTTGAAATATTGTGAGAATTAACAAGAATGTGACACAGAGATATGAAGTGAGCAAATGTCAGAAAAATGGCACCAATGGACTTGCTTAACACAGAAGTGCCACAAACATTCCATTTGTAAAAAACATAATATCTGTAAATCACAATAAAGTGAAGCACAGTGCAAGGAGGTATGCCTGTACATTCATTGTCTATCTCCTGGGAACTCATACACACACACAAAATACCCAGATAAACTAGTTACCCTTACAGGCATAGCAGGTGTACAGTGTCTCCTAAAAAGAAATTATCTATAAAAACTGTCCCCAAATCATTTGAATTTGAATGCCATTTGAATTTAAATGGAAAAATGTCAATCAAGGTATTATCAAGCAATGATTTCTACCAAACTCTGTCATAAGGGAATGCAGAACAAGGAGAATTTTCCAATGTATATTATTTATCAATGAGAAAAATTCCAGTTTCAAAACTGGTACATGCAGTAAAATCTCAGATAAATAATTCACATAGCCTTAATAATAACATATGTGTATCTTTTCATGTGCACACTTGTATATAAACCTATGGAACACAGTATATGATAATTCAGCATAGTTCATGGTACATAATGCTCAAGAAATACTCCTTGAAAGAACGTGTGAATGAATGCAAAACATACTAAATATATGCCTACATGCAACAGCAACAATAGAATTCATGTTCTTAGTACTAATTTTCAGTGTTTCTATCAGATTAAAAGTTTCATATATCTGGATAAATAGATTGATACAGAGAAAGAGAGAGGGATGCTTTCTTCATGAAGAAGGGCTTTAATAGCATTAGTTATTCTAAGAAAAATTAGAAAAAGTTTAAATGCACCAATATTTGTAGGGAGAAATATACCACAGTATATTTACTGTGGAAAATTTACATTCTCTAAAACTTATTTTCTAAAATGTATGACAAATTGATATTTGTACCTTTCTTTCTTTCTTTCTCTCTTTCTTTCATTCTTTCTTTTTTCTTTCTTTCTTTCTGTCCTTTTTTTTTTCTGAGGTACGCGGGCCACTCACTGCTGTGGCCTCTCCCGTTGCGGAACACAGGCTCCAGATGCGCAGGTCCAGCAGCCATGGCTCACGGGCCCAGCTGCTCTGTGGCATGTGGGATCCTCCCAGACCGGGACACGAACTCGTGTCCCCAGCATCGGCAGACGGACTCCCAACCACTGCGCCACCAGGGAAGCCCTTCTGTCCTTTTTTCTTTCTTTCTTTCTCTCTTTTATTGACATATAGTTGACATACAATATTATGTTAGTTTCAGGTGTACAGTGTAATGGTTTGACACTTAAATACATTATGAAATGATCACCATAAGTCTAGTAACCATCTGTCACCATACAAAATTATTACAGTATTATTGACTATATTCCTTCTACTCTTAATACATCCCCATGACGTTTATTTTATAGCTGGAAGTTTGTACTTCTTAAACCCCTTAAACCTATTTAACCTAACGCTCTACTCACTTTTCCTCTGGCATCCACCAGTTTACTCTCTGAATCCATAGCCTATTTCTATTTTGTTTTGTTTATTCATTTTTTTAGAGTTTACATATAAGTGAGATCATACAGTATTTGTCTTTCTCTATCTGACTTATTTCACTTAGCATAATACCATATAGGTCCATCCATGTTGTCTCAAATGACAAGATTTCATTCTTTGTTACTTTTTTATGGCTGAGTAATATTCCATACACACACACACAGACACACACACACACAAACACCATATCTTTCTTATCCATTCATCTATCTATGGATATTTTGTTGCATCCATATCTTGGCTATTGTAAACAATGAGGCAATGAACATAGGGGAGCATAAATCTTTTCAAATTAGTATTTTGTTTTCCTCAGGTAACTGCCCAGGAGAGGAATTATTGAATCAAATAGTAATTCTATTTTTAATTTTTTGAGGAGCCACCGTACTGTTTTCCATAGTGGCTATACCAATTTACATTTCCGCCAACAGTGTATGAGGGTTTCCTTTCCTCCACATTTCTGCCAACACTTGTTATTTGTTGTCTTTTTGATGATAGCCATTCTAAGAAGTGTGAGGTAATATTTCATTGTGGTTTTGATTTGCATTTCCCTGATGATTAGTAATGCTAGTATCTTTTTCATGTGCCTGTTGTTCATTTGTATGTCTTCTTTGGAGAAATGTCTATTCAAGTCCTATGCCTATTTGTAATATATTTTGGGTTTTATTTTTTATTTTTATATTTTTATTTAGTTAGTTATTTTTGGCTGCGTTGGGTCTTTGTTGCTGCACGCGGGCTTTCTTTTTTCTAGTTGCGGCGAGCGGAGGCTACTCTTCCTTGCGGTGTGCAGGCCTGTCATTGTGGTGGCTTCTTTTGTTGTGGAGCATGGGCTCTAGGCACGTGGGCTCAGTAGTTGTGGCTCACGGACTCTAGAGCACAGGCTCAGTAGTTGTGGCACACAGGCTTAGTTGCTCCACGGCATGTGGGATCTTCCCAGACCAGGGCTTGAACCCACGTCCCCTGAATTGGCAGGCGTATTCTTAACCACTGCACCACCAGGGAAGCCCTATTTTGGGTTTTTGATACTGAGTTGTATGACTTCTTTATATAATGTAGATATTAACTCCTTATCAGATATATCATTTGTAAATGTTTTCTCCCATATAGTAGGTTACATTTTCATTTTGTTGATGCTTTCCTTTGCTGTGCCGAAGTTTTTTAGTTTGATGTAGTCCCATTTGCTTATTTTTGCTTTTGTTGCCCTTTCCTGAGAATACAGATCCCAAATTTATTGAGACTTGTTTTATGGCCTAACATGTGATCTGTCCTAGAGAATGTTCCATGTGCACTTAAAAATAAAGTGCATTCTGCTGTTTTTTATGGAATGTTCTGTACATATCACTCAGGGCTATCTGATCTAATGTGTCCCTTAACACCACTCTTTCCTTCTTGATTTTCTGTCTGGAAGATCTACCCATTGATGTGAATGTGGTGTTAAAATCCCCTACTCTAATTGTATTATTGTCAATTTCTCCCTTAATGTCTGTTAATATTTGCTTTATGTATTAAGTGCTTCTGTGTTGGGTGCATAGATATTTACAAGTGTTATGTCTTCTTGTTTGATTGATCCCATAATTATTACATAGTACCCTTCTTCGTCTCTTATTACAGACTTTGTTTTAAAGTTTAAGTTCTCTGGCAGAAGTATTGCTACCTCAGCTTTATTATTGTTTCCATTTGTATGGAATATCTTTTTCTATCCCCTTACTTTCAATCTGTGTGTGTCTTTGGATCTGAAATGAGTCTCTTGTAAGAAGCATATAGATGGGTCTTACTTTTTTAACCATTAATCTACCCTATGTCTTTTTTTTTTTTCTTGTGGTACACGGGCCTTTCACTGTTGTGGCCTCTCGCATTGCGGAGCACAGGCTCCGGATGCACAGGCTCAGCGGCCATGGCTCACGGGCCCAGCCGCTCCGTGGCATGTGGGATCCTCCCAGACCGGGGCATGAACCCGTGTCCCCTGCATTGGCAGGAGGACTCTCAACCACTGCACCATCAGGGAAGCTCCCTACCCTATGTCTTTTGATTGGAGTATTTAGAACATTTATGTTTAAAGTAATTATTGATACTTATGTACTTATTGCCATTTTATTAATTGTTTTCTGGTTACTTTTGCTGTTCTTCTCCTCCTTTCTTCTTCTCTTGGTCCCATCCCTTGTGATCTGATAACTTTCTTTAGTGTTATTTTTGTATTCTTTTCTCGTTATTTTTTGTGTATCTATTATCAGTTTTTGATTTGTGGTTACCCTGAGGTGTTTATATAACAATGTATGTATATAGCAGTCTATTTTGAGTTGATAGTTGCTTCATTTGAGCATGTTCTGAAAGATTATATGATAAATAAAATAAAAATACACTAGAGATAGAGCAGATTAGATGATGCAGCTATGACGGTTCTTTTATATTTTCTATCTCTTTATGGAAATTTTCATTGTGTTCCTCCATTCTTCTGAGTCAAGTGACCATTACTTTGAATTCTTTATCTGGAAGATGACTTATCTCTATTTCACTTAGTTCTTTTTCTGAGGTTTTATCTTGTTCTTTTGTTTGGAATTTATTTATTATTTATTGACTTATTTACTTATTTATGTGTGTCCTCATTTTGCTTAACTCTCTGTGTTTGTTTCTATGTATTGGGTAGATCAGCTATGTCTCCCACTCTTGAAGGAGTGACTTTGTGTAAGAAGGTGTCCTAGAGGACCCAGTAGTGTGGTACCCCCTGGTCACCAGAGCCAGGTGCTCCAGGACTGTCCTTTGTGTGAGTTACTTGTGCCTTTCTGTTGCGGCTGTGCCACAATTGCTATAGGCACACTGGTGTGCAGGGCCGGCCTCTAGTGTGGCTAGCTATAATGCCTGGTCACAACTGTTGTGGGCACTCTGGTATATGGGGCCAACCTCTTGAGTGGGAGCAGCTCTGGGGAGAGGCCAGTGCCAACAAAGGCATCCACTGAATCTGACAGGACAGGTGGCCACTTGATGGGGCAAGCTGAGGGCACCTGCCGGGACTGGCGGGGTGAGGAGCCTACTTTGGAGGAACTCCAGTACTAGCCAAGGTGCCTACCAGGACTGGCAAAAGGGGCCAGTTTGGCAGGGCTCCAGTATCAACTGAAGATGTCTGCTGGGACAGACAGGGCAAGGGGCCTCTTTAAAGGGGCTTTGATGACAGCCAAGAGTGTACAGCAGGACTGGCAGAGTTGGAGAGGTTGTTTTTAATGAGCACCAGCAGGGTCAGACTCACAGGTCCATCTGGAGTGAGGTGAGCAGTGCTAGTAAATTAGATAGGGAGAGTCAGAAAAGGCACCTGCCAGCACTGAGTCAGCTAGGTAGAAAGTGACCCAAAAGAAAAAAAAAAAAAATGGCACCAACCAGATCCTTTGTCCCCAGAAAAAGTTACAACAGATCCCTGTTCCTTGGGCACATGCTCAAAAATTAGTTAATGAATCACCCTCATGTATGACCCTAGCACTTTTCAAACTGCTGCCTCTGTGCTGGGACTTAGATCAAGGGCATCTTCGTGTGTGTCCTTGAAGTTCGGATTCTCAGTTTCCTACAGCACTCTCCCAGGCATAAGCCCTGCCTGTTTTCAAAGATGTTATGGGGCTCTTCTCCCAGTGTGGGTACCCTGGGCCAAGGAGCCCAATGTGGACTTCAAAGCCCTGGCTCCATGAGGAGGACTTCTGAGGCTGTGGTATCCTTTCTACCTACTGGTTACAGTGCTGGGGTTGTGGGTCCTGGCCAGATCACATCTCTGCCCTTTCTACCCATCTCAATGTGACTTTTTCTTTTTATCTTTAGCTGTAGAAAATCTGTTCTTCTAGTCTTCAGGTTGTTCTCAGAGATGGTTTGTAGGGGCCATTTTGGTGTGTTTGTGGGAGGAGGCAAGTCCAGGATCTTCCTATTCCACCATATTGTCTTGCCCTCCTGGCAAATCTAATTCAATATTTTAAAATTACAAAAGTGTATGTATAAGCACAACAGTCTAAAACAGACAAACACAAATGAAATATCCACGTCAACATGTAGACAGTGTAGCATGTTTTGTTGTCATCATTTGGGGATAAAGTTTTCTAAAAGATGTGAGATTGATTTAACTTTAATTTTATTTTATTTATTTTTTATATTGAAATGATTATTTCCCTGTCTGATATCATAAAATATACATAGTTCTGCATCTTACTTTAGCAATTAATATTATCTAGGTAAGTCATAATAATGTTCAAGACAATTTGTGCAGAGTATTGCCAAGATATTTCATTAAATCGTAATCTTTATATAAATTTGAATCCCTAGACTTCTGCCTTTCATAGCTTGATTTTAACTTGTGTGAGGGCTGCAAAATAATGTGTAATAATTTGTTAATCTTTTTTGAAGAAATTACCAGTTCACTATTCTAATTAAGTTGAAACACTAGGTAATACTCAGCTGCCTTATAAATTAAAAACAACTGTTCATTTAATAGCAATCTGTAGAAAATTGGTAAATATAAGATCCATTGATCATTAAATTTCTTTGTAAAATAGAACTAGATAGGTCTGTTTGCCTCATTACTCAATATTATTAATGTTTTAAGAGAGAATTATTAACAATTTGCCTTTCACAAAAACACTAATATTTTCTGTGAACCATGAATATTTGTTTCTGGGAAATTCTACTGAGCTTCCTTTATATTTCAGACAACGAATGATAGATTTTTGACTCAGTAGTTGGGAAAGAAACTTTATTTTGCAATAAATACCTATACTAAGAAACAATATATGCCTCAGGGATTTGTCCTTAATTATATGAAAGAATTATTCTTTGACTCTTTTAAAGACAAAAGGAGAAAACAAGAAGATAATCAAAATTATTTTTCAGATCAGTGTTTTGCACTGGCATTTTTTTATTATTTCTTCAGGCATATTTTCTTTCACAATTGACATTGATTCCAAGTTTCTTTGGCCCTCTTTTAAGGATTTTATATTATTTGGTTACACATTTTATTATAGATAATTTTTAAACATAGAGTACATTAAATAGCATAACAAATTCCTATGTATCTTTTCCACAAATACAAAAATTATCTTTGCTGTATCATTCCTGTTTCATTTATAACTCTTCCCACTCCCTACTTCCTATCATGGAAATGATGATGATGCTGCTTATGATGATGATGGTTACAGTGATTTTGGTGGGGGTAGCATTTACATACATTGAGATGTACAAAACTTAATGTACAATTTTGAAAAATGGATGCCCCCATAAAGAACACATCTCTATCATATTTCTATCTTTCCAGAAATTTCCCTTCCTCCCCAGTCAATCTAGCCGTCAGAAGCATGTTTCAATTCAGATTATTATTGTCTATTCTGGTATTTCATATAAATGGAATTACATAGTATATATTCTTTTGTGTATAGCTTTTTCTGTAGCATTTTTTTCTGTGGGAGTCATCTATGTGATGTGTGTGTCAGTAGCTCTTGTTATTGCCAAGTAGTATTCCATTTTATAAATACACAAAATTGTTACTTATTCTTCCCTTTGTTGGTGCCTATTTTGGTTGTTTCCAGTTTTGAGCTGTGTGTAGAACAGCTATGAACATTCTTAAGCAAGTCTTTTTATAAATATATGTTTTTATTTCTTTTGGATAGATTCCTAAAAATAAAATTGTTAGGTCAAAAAGTGGGTATATATATTATGAACATGCCCAATCTTTCTCTAAAATTATTATGTCATTTTATTTTTTAATGCAAAAGATACTGGTTTTTCTACATTTTCTTCAACTTTAATGTGGTTAGCCTTTTTACGTTTAGCCATTCTGATAGGTGTAGAGTGGTACTGCCATTGTGATTTTAATTTACATTTTTAAATAACTAATCATGTGCAATTTTTCTTGTGTTTTTTGGCCAATCTTCCTTTCAGACCATCGATTCAAATATTTGCCTATTTTCATTTAGATTTTTTTATTACACTATCACTTTTGAGTTAAAGAAACTTTTTTCTTTTTTTTAATTTAAGTACAGTTGATTTACAATATCATATGAGTTTCAGGTGTACAGCATAGTGATTCAGTATTTTTACAGATTACACTCCATTAAAAGTTATTACAAGATAATAGCTATAATTCCCTGTGCTATACAGTATATCCTTATTACTTATCTATTTTATAGATAGCAGTTTTATCTCTTAATCCCATACCCCTAATTTGCCCCTCCCCACATCCCTCTTCCTTCTAGCTCCCACTAGTTTGTTTTCTATACCTGTGAGTGTGTTTCTGTTTTGCTATATACATTTATTTGTATTATTTTTTAGATTCCACATATAAGTGATATCACACAGTTTTGTCTTTCTCTGTCTGAATTATTTCACTAAGCATAATTTTCTCTAGGTCCAACCACATTGCTGCAAATGGCAGAATTTCCTTCTTTTTTATGTCTGAGTAGTAATCCATTGTACCATATCTTCTTTATCCGTCTGTCTGTTGATGGGCCTTTGGATTGCTTCTGTGTCTTGGCTATTGTAAATACTGCTACTGTGAACATTGGGGTGCATCGAGCCTTCTGAATTAGTGTGTTCATTTTTTCCAGATATATACCCAGGAGTTGAATTGCTGGATCATATGGTAGTTCTATTTTTAATTTTTTGAGAAACCTCCATAACGTTTTCCATAGTGGCTATACCAATTTATGTTCCCACCAACAGTATACAAGGGTTCCCTTCTCTCCACCTCCTTGCCAACATTTGTTATTTGTGTTTATGTTTTTTTTAAGGATAGCCATTCTGACAGGTGTGAGGTGATATATCACTGTGGTTTTGATTTGCATTTTACTGATGATTAGTGATATAGAGCATCTTTTCAAGTGCCTATTGGCCATCTACATTTCCGCTTTGGAAAAGTGTCTACTCAATTCTTCTGCCCATTTTTAAATTGGGTTGTTTGGTTTTTTTGCTGTTGAGTTGTATAAGCTGTTTATATACATTAGATATCATGCAGTCATATCATTTGCAAATATTTTCTTCCATTCAGTACATTGTCTTTTTGTTTAGTCAGTGGTTTCCTTTGCTGTGCAAAAGCTTTTAAATTTAATTAGATTCCATTTGTTTATTTTTGTTTTTATTTCCTTTACTTTAGGAGACAGATCCAAAAAAATATTGGTGGGATTTATGTCAAAGAGTATTCTCCCTATGTTTTCCTCTAGGAGTTTTATAGTATTCAGTCTTACATTTAGGTCTTTAATTCATTTTGAGTTTATTTTTGTATATAGTGTTAGAGAATGTTCTAATTTCATTTTTTAATGTTGTCTGTCCAGTTTTCCCAACAACACTTATTGAAGAGACTGCCTTTTTTTTTTTACTGATTTTTTTTAATTGAGGTATAGTTAATTTACAGTGTTGTGTTAATTTCAAGTGTACAGCAAAAAAACATATATATATCCTTTTTCAGATTATTTTCCATTATAGGTCATCACAAGATACTGAGTAGAGTTCCCTGCATAATACAGTAGGTCCTTGTTGTTTACCTATTTTATATATAGTAGTGTTTATATGTTAATCCCAAACTCCTAATTTATCTCCCTCTACAACCCTGCTCCACTATCCCCTTTGGTAATCATAAATTTGACTTCTATGTCTGTGAGTCTATTTCTGTTTTGTATATAAGTTCATTTGTATCATTTTTTTTAGATTCCACAAGTAAGTTATATCATATGATATTTGTCTTCCTGACTTATTTCATTTAATATGATAATCTCTAGGTCCATCCATGTTGCTATAAATGGCATTATTTCTTTTTTATGTCTGAGTAATATTCCATTTTATATATATACCACATCGTCTTTATCCGTTCATATGTTGATGGACATTTAGGTTGCTTCCATGTCTCAGTATTGTCAATAGTGCTGCTATGAATATTGGGGTATGTATCTTTTTGAATTAGAGTTTTCTCCAGATATACGTCCAGGAGTGGATTGCAGGATCATATGGTAACTGTATTTTTAGATTTTAAGGAACCTCCATACTGTTCTCCATAGTGGCTGCACCAATTTACATTCCCACCATCAGTGTAGGAGGGTTCCTTTTTCTCCACACCCTCTCAAGCATTTATTATTTGTAGACTTTTTATTGATGGTCACTCTGAATGGTGTGAGGTGATACCTCATGGTAGTTTTGAGTTTCATTCCTCTAGAAATTAACAGTATTGAGCATCTTTTCATGTGCCTGTTGACCATCTCTATATCTTCCTTGGAGAAATATCTGTTTAGGTCTTCTGACTATTTTTTTGTTTTGTTTTGTTTTGTTTTTTGCGGTGCGTGGACCTCTCACTGTTGTGGCCTCTCCCGTTGCAGAGCACAGGCTCCAGACATGCAGGCTCAGCGGCCATGGCTCACGGGCCCAGCCGCTCTGTGGCATGTGGGATCTTCCCGGACCGGGGCACGAACCCGTGTCCCCTGCATCGGCAGGCAGACTCTCAACCACTGTGCCACCAGGGAAGCCCCTGACTATTTTTTGATTGTGTTTATTTTTTAATCTTAAGCTGTATGAGCTGTTTGTATATTTTGGAAATTAATCCCTTGTTGGTAGCATCGTTTGCAAGTATTTTCTCCCAGTCTGTAGGTTGCCTTTTCATTTTGTTTATGATTTCATTTGCTGTGCAAAAGCTTTTAAGTATAATTAGGTCCCATTTGTTTATTTTTGCTTTTATTTCCTTTACTTTAGGACACAGATCCAAAAAACTCTTGCTGTGACTTATGTCAAAGAGTGTTCTGCCTATGTTTATCTCTAGGAGTTTTATAGTATTCAGTTTTACATTTAGGTCCTTAATCCATTTTGAGTTTATTTTTGTGTATGGTGTTAGAGAGTGTTCTAATTTCATTCTTTTATATGTAGCTATCCAGTTTTCCCAGCACAACTTATTGAAGAGACTGTCTTTTCTCCATTGTATATTCTTGCCTCCTTTGTCATAGTTTAATTTACCATAAGTGTGTGGGTGTGTTTCCTGGCTCCCTGTCCTGTTCTATGTATCTATGTGTCTGGTTTTTTGCCAGTACCATACTGTTTCAATTCCTGTAGCTTGGTACTATAGTCTGAAGTCAGGGAGCATGATTCCTCCAGCTCTGTTCTTCTTTCTCAAGATTGTTTTAGCTATTCAAGGTATTTTGTGTTTCCATGCACATTTGAAAATTGTTTGTTCTAGTTCTATGGAAAATGCCATTGGTAGTTTTCTAGGGAATACATTGAATCTGTAGATTGCTCTGGATAGTATGGTCATTTTAACAATATTAATTTTTCCAATCCAGGACAATAGTATGTCTTTCAGTCTTGTGTGTTGTCTTTAGTTTCTTTCATCTTTCATTTATTTTTGTAGTTTTCAGAGCACAGGTCTTTTGCCACGTAAAGTAGGTTTATTCCTAGATATTTTATTCTTTTTGATGTGATTGTAAATAGGATTGTTTCCTTAATTTCTCTTTCTGATCTTTCATTGTTAGCGTATACAAATGCAACAGATTTCTGTATGTTAATTTTGTATCCTGCAATTTTACTGAATTCATTGATGAGCTCTAGCAGTTTTCTGGTAGCGCCTTTAGGATTTTCTATGTGTAATACCATGTCATCTGAAAACAGTGACACTTTTACTTCTTTTCCAGTTTGGATGCCTTTTATTTCTTTTTCTTCTTTGATTGCCATGGCTAGGACTTCCAAAACTATGTTGAATAACAGTTATGAGAGTGGGCATCCTTGCCTTGTTCCTGATCTTAGAGAAAATGCTTTCAGCTTTTCACCATTGAGTATGATGTCAGCTGTGGGTTTGTCATATATAGCCTTTATTATTTTGAGGTATGTTCCCTCTATGTCTGCTTTCTGGAGAGTTTTATCCTAAATGGATAGTGAATTTTATGAAAAGCTTTTTCTGCATCTGTTGAGATGATCATATGGTTTTCATTCTTCAATTTACATATTAATGTCGTGTATGACATTGATTAATTTGTGGATATTGAAGAATCCTTGCAACCTTGGGATAAATCCCACTTGACCATGGTGTATTATTCTTTTAATGTATATTTGGATTTGGTTTGCTAGTATTTTGTTGAGGATTTTTGCATCTATGTTCATCAGTGATGATGGCCTGTAATTTTCTTTTTTGTGTGTGATATCTTTGTCTTATTTTGGTATCGGGTGATGCTGGCCTCATAAAATGAGTTCAGAAGTGTTCCTTCCTCTGCAATTTTTTTTGGAATAGTTTCAGAAGGATAGGTGTTAACTCTTCTTTAAATGTTTGGTAGAATTCACCTGTGAAGCCATCTGATCCTGGACCTTTTTATGTTGGGAGTTTTTAAATTACTGATTCAACTTCATTACTAGTAATTGGTCTGTTCATATTTTCTTCCTGGTTCAGTCTTGGGAGATTGTACCTTTCTAAGAATTTGTCCATTTCTTCTAGGTTGTTCATTTTATTGGCATATAGTTGTTCCCAGTAGTCTCTTATGTTCCTTTGTATTTCTGTGGTGTCTGTTGTAACTTCTCTGTTTTCATTTCTCATGTGGTGAAGGCAGACAGACTTTACTTACTCCTGATCTTATGTGGACCTCATTCAGTCTTCATCATTAAGTATGTGATTACCTGGAAGTGAACTTCTTTTGGTTGTAGGAAGTTTCCTTCCTGGTTAACTGAGTATTTTTATGAATAATTGTTGTCAAATTGTGTCAAATGCTTTTTCTGCATTTAATGAGGTACTCATATGGTTATTCTACTTTATTTTGTTGATGTGATGAATTGCATTGAATGATTTTGGAATATAAACCATCCTTATACCCTGAGATAAACTCCACTTGGTCACGGTGTATTATTCTTTTTTATATATTCCTGGATTATTTGCCAATATTTTATTTAGATATTTTGAATCTGTGTTTATGACAACTTGTGTATATTACTTTCTTCCCTTGTAATGTTTTTGTCAGCTTTTGGTATCAGGGTAATGCTGGCCTCATGAGTTGAGAAACACTTATTCCTTATTTTTAGTGAGATTTTGTATTATTATATCTTCCTTAAATGCTTAAGAAATTTGCTATTGTATGCATCTGTACCTGGAGTTTTCTCTATGAAAAAGTGTTTAGTACCTAATTCAATTTCTTTGATAAATATAAAGCTATTAATAGTTTCTGTTTTATCTTTTAATATATTTGTCTGTTTCATCTGTTTTTAATTTATTTTTAAATTTAAAAATTATTTTTTTTTCTTAATTAGTCTTACTTGGAGGTTATCAATTTTATTAACCTTTTCAAAGAATCAACATTGGTTGTATCAAATTTATCTGTTATTTTTTCTTTTATATTTCTACTGTTTTTTTTTCATATCCTCCATTTCTCTTCTCTAAATCCTTGAACATATTTATTATATGTATAATTGTTGTTTTGGTGTCCTTGCTTGCTAATTCCATTCTCTCTGTCATCTTTATGTATGTTCTGTTAACTGATATTCCTCCTGATATTATAGGTCACATTTTCTTTCTTCTTTCCATATCTAGAAATTTTGTTTTTTGAAAGTTAGGTATTGTGAATTTTATGTTATAACTGTTGGATATGTATTCTTCCTCTAATGAGTGTTAGACTTTGTTCTAAGTCACTTATATGTTAACTTGGTTCTTTTGAGGCTGGTTTCTAAGTTTTTTAAAGATAAATCTAGATTAGCCTTTATTCTAGAGCCATTTTAACCTTGGACCAACTTCATGGATGTACAACCTGTGTAGTCTCATAGGGGCCTGAATGAAGAAGGGCCCAACACTTGGTTTAGTGTTCCTGTCACTGTCTTGAACTTCTTAATAATTTTATTGTTGAATATGTGCTGCCAGTTAGCCAATGTCTGAAGACAGTTATTTCAGATGATTTTTGCACGTCCCTTGGTTGTTTATAGCAGGAGGTAAGTCCCACAAGGAATCCCATATCCTTCCATGTGAAAAAGTATAGATCTAAAATATAATTTGAAGATATTGGAGATTGTTTTTTAAATGTAAATTTAAAAATTAGTTGTTTTCCATAGACACAGCTTCTGTGGGAATGAAGAACTTACAAATCTTCTTGCAGGTAAAAATTTCCCCAAGAAGAAATTATTGATTCAAAATGCCCATAGTGTTGAAGTTGAGAAACTCTGCTAAAATGGAAGTTATTCAAAGGCTTATAGAGATCAGAATGTTAAAATGTATTTTTCATGGAAGGCCTGTTAATCCATTCACTAACTATATGCCCCGGAAAAGTCCAGAGGAACTCTGTTTACTACATACAGCTATGAGAAATACATTCACAAAGGGGACCTTAGTATCCTTGAAAAGCTCTGTGGTGGCTATTATTCTCTGTATACCAGAAATGACAAAGGGAACTGCTCTTACCATAATAGGCTCCCTGAATTCAAAAGGGATGATGAGATTCCATAGTGGCAGGAATGAATTAGTAGCACTTAATTGCCTGAGAAAAATGAACATGATTGCTGTAATAAGCAACAGAAGTGAAGCCCACATCAGAATATTTAAACTGCCATGGATCTTTAGTTTTGACCAATTGAGTAGAATGTCTATAAAACTGATCAATGATCTAATAAAGCCTTATTTAATTTATATAAATAGAAAAGTTCCAGGTCCTTTAAACAGAATCTGACTTATATCACCACACTAGAAAGTCAAAGCCCCTTCATCAATTCTCACAGACTTGACTAGTTTACAGACCCAGGGCCCTTTAAATGAAAGGGAGGCAGGGTCCTCTTGAAAATATCCTGCTACAATGTCAGAAATTTGTACTGTAAATTTTCCTTTTTGACTGTCTTATGGTCACTAGGATAACTGCACATTGAAAAGAAGGAATAATCAACATTTTTAGTTTGCAGGACACTGGTTCTTAATTAACACTAATTCCTAGAGATTCAAAACACTACTGTAGTCTGACAGTCAAAATAAGGACTTAAAGAGATTAAGTGATCAATGGAATTTTGCTTCAGTAAACCCAGTGTGTCATCAAAACCATCATGTGGTTATTTCCTCTGTTTCAGAATGGGCTTCCTGACCAATGAAGAAAGGGCTATTATGGTAGAAAAGGTCAAGTGTAGGCCACTAGAACTGCTTCTAGCTAACAAATGTTAAACCAGTAGCAATACTACATTCCTTAAGGGATTTCAGTAATTAGTGTAACCATCAAGGATGGAAAAGCACAGAGAGCAATCCATACCACACACAGACTAGATTTCTCTGAGCTCAAGCCTTCTGTAAGAAGGATACCAGAAGAGTGAAATTTTATTATTTCCTAGTTCTATGATCATGATTTCTGAGATTTTCTTCAAAGCAGCACTTCTGATAAGAAGAGTGGGTGAAACATCAAACCTATGCAACTACAGAATTTATTTCCAAAACCCACCCAATCAGAGAACTTGTCAGAGAAACAGAACTGTAGGTCCCAGGAGCTGTTAGAGATAGATGCAAGCCAATCCTTTCCTACGTGGTTGAAGTTATTTTCCTTGGTCAGTATTATCAACCCCTCCCAAAATCCTCCATAATTTTTCCCTAAAAGTGGAGTTAATTCAACTAAGTGTAATTCAGCCTCTAATTTCATTTTAATTTCATTTACATACTCTTTCTGATAGTAATGTTCTTAACATGGGGAAGAGGCCCCATTGCCCCAGATGAAATGAGCCACAAAGAGCCCAACTTCAGTATTTCTTTGATTCCGTTTGATCAATGTCCCAATATTCTTCACTCAGTTCCTAGAAAAACTCCCATTCCACTTACATTTTTATTTTGGTGTGTGTGTGAAAAGCTGTACATGATTCATTCTTGCTTAATTTAACATGCTCTCTGTGAGCATATTCCCTCCTTTATCTTTGAAGTTATTTGTCTGTGTTTCCCTTCTTTATTTCAGGATGCAACTTACCACAAGTATTAAAGTTACTGGTTACCCTCTTAGTATTGTTTTGGCCAAGTCGTATAAATTTTTATATGTGTTATTGTCCTTGTCATTTCTACTTTTTATATTTCTACAATATTTCTTATTAATTCCATTTGTTAACTTTTTGTTGTTTTACTCTATTACATATCTAGGGTCATATCTCTTTTCTTTCTCCTAATATTAGGGTTTTTCCTCTACTCTTTGATCAAAGTTTTCAGAGATTTTCCTGTATGATACTCCTAAAAGAACCCATTCTTATATTCATAAATTCCACCAGGGAGAGGGGCAGTTATTTTGTAGCTGTGTGGTATTTACAATTCTGTTTCGTTAGTTCTGCTTCCAGATTAATTATTTACATCTTACATCTACTATATTTGCAAAGTTTTTTCCTAATCTTGAGTTTAAATCATTTGGTTGTTTTTTTTATTTTTTGTTTAATTATAAAAAGAGATAAAAGCTGTGATCTCTGATTATGGCTTAAACTAAATAAAAGTTTTCTACATATGTTGTAGTTTTAGTTTTGAGTTTCTGTTTAACAAAAAAGCTATAAAGTTTCTTATAATTCTTCAAAGTATTTTTTATATGTTTTTTAATTTCCTGAGAGACTTTTAAATTTTTAACACATGATTTCTTCCAATGCCACATTTAAAGAAATAGAGTACAGAGAAGTCATTTTGCTAAAGATCATACAGCCAGCTTATGCCAAGCCTTTGCATTCCCAGGTCTTTGTATTTTCCATTCAACTGTAGAATATTTGTTTATTTCTTTTATCATGTATTCTTAGTAGTTATGTTTTTCCAGGCTTTAATTTTCCTAGTTAAATGCCTATTTTATTAACATTATCTCCTGCAATATCAATATTATAATTATCTCCTATGAGATCAATGTTGAAATAATTGATACTTTAAAAAATTAATATCTTTCCCCACAACCATAGACACACACACACCCACTCATGGCGGTTTCATCCTTAGACCACCAAGGCTTTGCCAAAAGTAATTCTATTTGCTTTAAAACAAACAGCAAATACCCTCTCCTCAGGTTTTATTTTTGCCTAGATGTTTCAATAACACTGATTCTTAACAGAGATCCTCTATTGAATTCTAATTAACAGATATCTCTTCAATAGAGATCCTCTGTTGAATTAGTTTTGTTAAGTACCCAAGCGTGATCAGAATAAAATAATAGCTAAACTATCAATCTTTTAGGGTCTCCAAAAAATAAGCCTTTTATCTGGTGGCACATACTCTGAAAATTCATCCCATACCCTACACATTGTAAATATTTTCTTTGACAAAAGGGGAAACATTTATAAGGAGAATAATTATATTTCCATTCAGTAGTTTTCAAATCATAGTTAAATTGTTTCTTTGTTGCTGTTGTTTTTATATTCCTTCCTAATAAATGCAACCACAGAAGCTCCAACTGCACAGGAAATATGGCTGCTTTTTCACAGTTATTAATATCAGTAGAAGCAGTTGAGCCCTCTGGAAAAACAAGCCAATCCACTCCCAGCTTTCAGAGACAGAGTTTTGAACAGAGAAGAAGCCAGCCATGACATAAGAATAGAGGAGCACTAGATAATCATTTTCGTCCCCAGATCTACTCAATTTCAGTAAAGAGGCTTCTCATTTGTGGTGAAGAGAAAAATATTCTAATACTACTAATTATGTTAAATTACAATTATCTATTCACATCTTAGAAAACTTGGTTCAGAAAGCAGTCCCTGCTATTTACAAGAGCAGGTAGGCAAGTCTATGACATGAGAGAGCATCAGACAGAAAAGTGGCCAGACATAGGAATGATTGAGTCAGGGGCCCTTGGCAATCTGAGACCCCAGTAGGCAGATTGCCACATGCTTAGAGAGTAGCATATGGAAGGGTGGGGGAGAACGAAACACACTGGACTTTTTAAATTATTTTACCAAGGGTTCTTAACATGTTCTCATCCTTAGTTGCATAATACAATCACCTGGGAAGCTTTTGAAGAAAATACCAGTTTCTGTGTCCCATCTCAGATCAATTAAATCAGGATCTTTGGAAGTGAGTCTCAGCCATCAGTATTTTTAAAAGCTCCTTGGGTGAACCAAAAGTACAACTCTGCTTAAGAACCCCTGAGCTCAGTTCTGGTCATGTTACCCTCAGAGACTTGTTCTTGACGGATTAAGTGCAACAAACAATAGCTACCACGAGAAAATTTGAAGAATTGTGTCTCCTCATCTCTTTAGGTTGCAACTGGTTTGTTTATTAGAAAAGGAAACTTTGACTTGGAGCTGCAGGTTTCGGGCTCTCTTAATTCTTCTAATATGAGGTTGGATTTTTTCAACATTTTATCTGACTATACAGTACTTACATTTCATCCCTCTAAAAATATATAATAGATCCATTTTTGACAATGCTTTCAGCTTCCTAAGTATACTTTCTAGTATTTTCTGAAATTAAAACTAATAAGAGAGGATGCTGTTATATTTCCAAATTCACTAGTTAGACAAGTTATGGACTAAATAGTGGATACTACAGGGCAGAGGATGTATATATGAGACCTCAGGGTTGGTTTGGACTAACAGTGGAAATAGAACCAGATAAGTATAAGCCAGCGTCCAAGGGATGTGAAAAAAGTCTAAGGTCAAAAATTGTGCAAGTAGATGTTTGGTGACAACAATCTAAGACAGAAGGATGAGGTACTGTAGCAGAAGATCACAGGATGTAGAGAAAAACAATGGAGGATTTAAGAGTGTAATATTTGGAATCCAAATAGAAAGTTAATAATGGAAATAGTGTATATGCTTAGCAGACGCCAAGCTACCAGGGCTACACAAGACAAATACTAGGTCCCAGGAATTATTTCTAGAAGAAAAGGGTTATTAAAATAGTCCTTCAGAGTAGGCAAAGAGAGAGATTTGGGGTGCAGCAGCCATGTTAACTAGAAAAGGGCATTGTCTGCAGTGGAGGAATCCAAAATTAGAATAAAATCCAGAGAACTGAAAAATACCACTAAAAACATAGCTTTGACCTTTCTGTAGGATTGGCATTTATGCAGCACCTATTGTAGAACCTAAAAGTGCAATCTCTGGAGCCCACATATCTGAATTTGAGTTCCAGAACTGCTATTTAGTTAGGGTAACTTAACTCCTCTTTGGCATATTCCTTATGAGGGAAAAAATAGACCTATCTTTTATTATTTTTACGTAAATAAAGTTTTAAAACTTAAGAATATCTGAGGATTAAAGTGATATAAACACATAGTGCCCAATCTCCTTTTATCATCCTGAGCATACCCCTAAGTCAGTTCCTTCTTTGGGGGTAAAGACCAAAAAAAAACAAATAAGAAATCAGACTTTTTAAAAATTGCTACCAAGTTTGAGATTCCATAAGATAATGTCCAATTCAGGACTCTAAGGCACGAACGACACTTTCGGTAGCTGTGGTCCTTTATGTAGGCAGGGTCTGTAGGGAGTACCTCTTCAGGTTTTATTATTTCTTGGGGAAAAAAATGAAGGCTCCATCTTTAGTGTCTAACTTAATCAGAGATTTGTATACATGTTAAGAGTAAATATGTGAAGAATATTTTAGATAGAAGAATAATTCACTGTTATTTTGCTCAAACTAAAAACAAAAACAAAAAATTGAGACACAATGGATAGGTGGTATAAAAAAGCCACCCAGAAAAATTTCATTCTAATCCTGGCATGGTAACTACCTACTATGAAACTGAACAGGTCATAGCCCTTTCTTTGAACTTCAATTCCTCATTTGCAAAAGGAAGAGAGGTAATGTTATGCTAGATCTCAATTATCCTCCCCAGGTCCAAAGTTTCATTTCCCTATACAGGAAATTACCTATCAATAAATTCTTATTTTATTCAAAAAGTTTAATTTTACAATATCTTCAATATCAGAAATGGAGGAGGCTCTTTCCATAATGAATATAAATCCTAGAGTTTGTATATCAGTCACACTTAGTGATCAGAGCTATATACAGAACATTCTGTTCTCCAAACTCAAATAGCCTATTTCACCCTGTATAGAGCTACTTTGGGTGAGAAATTATCATCCATTTCTCACAGGCACAGAGGCCTTTTCTCTAAAATCTTAGAATAAAATCTAGGGAATCTAGTCATATAATCCTGTATCATACATTTTTAAAACTTCATATTTTCCTGATGGCTCAACATCTCCACAAACAGGTTGTGAGTACCCATCCAGCTGACCAGGTACACCAGTATGACAAGGCTGGTCCCTGCCACAAGTTCCCCTTCTTGCCCTCCCCTAACTGTGACCTAGTGACATTCAAACTTACTAATGAAATCCCCTCACTCCTTTTGCTTGTGTACTCCACCCTGACCCCCAATAAAGGCACTTGCCCAGGGGTCCTCATTCTCTCTCTGCTCACTGGGAGTTCCTCCTATATGGAACCCTATGTGACATGCTACACCTCCCTCTTCTGGGACCTGTGAGTATAACAAATCTCTTTCACTTTCATAGCCTCTCTGTGGTGTTATTCCATGTCTGCACCAGACTGATCAAATAAAACCATTTTTAAGCAACATAATTATTCCTCATAACAGATTCCCCACTTTCCAGCATCATCAGGGAGCTCAGTCCAGCTGGTGAACATTCCCTTCCTTCACCCCTTTCCCATGGGTTCCTCTATCTCCAGCCCACTACCACCATTCCATGGTGTGCAGTTTGCTGGTAGCCTAAAAGATAAGGAAGGGAAAATGACAGTGGCCACATTCACGAGCCTGGCTCCAAGTTTAATATCTACAGAATGTTTCACTCTGTATAAGATGATTCTTCCTTGCATGATTATTGTAAATTATTATGCTAAATATTTTTTTTCTATCCTGGTTAGTGCCCAGGTCAGGAAAGCAAAATAAAAACCCTGGCCTGCCACATAAGACACAGGATGTAATCATTTACCCATTTATTTTTGTTAGAACACAATAAATAATGAAATAGTCTTTTTTATCTCCTTTTGCATCATGCCATAAATGAACTGCAACAGTGCAAATTCCAAGGAGTCTTAGATAAACCTAGAAACATAATAAACAACGTATGATTTTAATACTTTAGTTGGTTAGATTGTGATTTTTTCTCCATTGCTAAAATACCATAATATTTAGGCGAAGTTACTTCTGTTATTTTAATGTATTGACATTCTGAGTTCATTAAGAAAATGCTTTCTGCTCTGAAATCATGTTTTCATCAAAATTGAAAGCATAAATATAATATGAGAGCAAAACCTTGGGGCACGTTTAGATGCGAAGAGTTATTTAATAGCACATCAAAGTTCAGTGCTAACATGTTTTGTTTCCTTCTTCTATGAGAATTATGGAAGAAAAATAGGCAAGTAAACAATTGTTTATTTTTTAAAAAGAAAGAAGGGGGAAAGGGCTAGAAGTTCATTTTAGAAGGAATGCCATTTTAAATTGTTTGATCAGAAAAATTTCTTCAGTACTGGATATGTTTGTAGGTCATTCACATAGAATGAAGAATATACTATATTAACAATTCTGACCTATAAGACATTAATTCCTTACTTTAACATACCTTGTCTTAAGAAAAGCCACTGCTAGAAAGATGTTTTTTTAGCAAGCCATATTCTATAGCCTTCATTTAATCTAATAAACTAGATTAACTCATTTATTCATTCAATGAACATTTATAAATCATCTGCTAATATGTGCCTGGCATTATCTTCTCTCTAACACTTTCCTGATATATCATTTGGCTTCAAGCTGCTGACTGGGGCTAACCCAAATAACTGGAGATCAATGGATAAATCCAAATTTAAATCAGTAATTTAAAATGAGGTAAAAGACCAAGCATTTATACAGGCCTGTTAGCACTGTTCTTTCTAGATGGGCAAGTTTACAATCATGTAGACCCCAAAATTTCTGCTGTTGCCTGTCAGAGTAACTCCTCCTATAGAATGTGGGACAAAGCTACATACACACTCTTTTAAGCTCAAATTGCTTCTTTAAAATCATATATTTGGGGAGGAAAACAGGGAATGATTCATCTACTTTAAATTACTTCTTCCACCCACCTGTAAAAATGCACAATTTTGCAAAATATTCCTCTATGATCTTTTCCTTTTCTCTTATTCTATAGCCATATGCACCCCTTTCTGATATGCTTTACTCCTATAGATTACTTCGCATTTCAATTGGGTCTTCATCCAGGAACCATTCCGTTTTTGAAGGATGAATTTGTCAATTGCTATCCTGAACTATTACATGTTTATTTTATATTATATTTCTCAGATATTTTTAAATATCTATTTTATAAATGTGGTAACTGAGAATCAGAGGAACCATAGGACTAGCTCATTGACGTTAGTAAATTCCTGAAGGGAATCAGGATCAAAATATTCTTACCTAGAATTTAATGATTTCCCTTTACCTCTTGATACTTCTTCCACATTATGGTAGATATGTGAAAACCCACAGGGAAAAAAAAATGCTATCTAGAGATGAGAAAGAACCCAAAACCAAATGGCGGTGAGTGAGTGTTCACTCTGTTCTAGCAGCATGAGCCATCCCAGACCAGTGTACCTGCTGACTAGGAGTAAGATATCAAAGACCCCCTACCTTTTCTCAGCCTGCAGGCTCATAAGATTGCTCCACAAGAGAGCCTTTGTTTCTTTTCAGGCATATTGGTTATTCTAATTCAGCCTCTTCAGGGGCTGTGGACAGGAGTCAATTCTCAATGTATTGAAGCTTTTAGAAACCTGAAAACCCCACTGCCAGTTTGATGATTTGGCAAGTTCTGAATGAGAACTGGCTCATTCCCGACAACTTACCAATCGTGTAAGCTAACAGTACACTTTATGCTAAAAGCAGGACAATAAAAAATAAATGAGCAAATACATTACCAAGAGCAGATTCTGCTTACTGCAAATATGTGCTATGCTTACTACAAATATGTAAAAAGAAAGATTTACCACCACTTTGTATATTTTAGAAAATTCAAAGGAAATGTGATGATGCAAAATCAAATTTTACATTGCTTTGCTTTTGGCAATTTTAGTTTTTCTCAAGTTATATCTTTAATTTTTTAAAAAATATGTTTTGGGCTAGAATTTTACATTTTACAATTTTCATATCAATGTACAGAGATGCTATTTATTGCCAATAAAGTGAAATAGGGAAAGATTCTTCAGTAATAAATATTGTAGTTACCCAAAGAAAGTGCAATTTAATTTATAAGTTGAGAATTTTTTAATCTGTGAATTGCTAATACTATTTTGCAGAGTTGATGCTACATTACAGATATAGGAATAATAAGAGACAGTTGAGCCAGATTAGCAAAGACGTTTGGTTTTAGTTCTGGAGTAAGTCTACCTGGGTTTGGATCCCAGCCCTCCAACTGCCTGTTTAGAAGGCAATTCATTTGACCTTTTTAAACTTCAGTTTTACAGCTTGTAAATTTGTAACGTGACAGTTCTTCTCTTGTAAGATTGTTGTGAGGGTTTAATGAGGGTAATCCATGCAAAACCTTAAACCCAGCGCTTCTTTAAGTATACACTACTATTAATTCCCAACAATTCTTGGTCAAGTTGTTTCTTTTAAAGATTCATCAGTCAATATTATCATTCACCTACTAACTGGATAATGATTAAAGATATCCACTCTAAATAGGAGACAGTGTTAGTCTGAGTTTTTATTACTGTGATATGGTATCACAGATCATGTCCTGTTGTTTAGATTTCAGCAGAATATCACTCTGTTTCATTTTTTCCTATCAAGGAACCTGACTAATAATAAAAATAAATCTTACCCAAATACAGCAATTTATAATTGATTTCAATTAGGTGATTTGTAGTTTTAGATAAATTATTGTGTATAGAAATAATAAAACTTTTAAAAATAAATATAGCAAATATTTTAAATCACTCATGTCTGTTCCATATCATGGTCAGTTAAGAAAAAGAAAGAAAAGGAAAGGAATAGGGCTTCCCTGGTGGCGCAGTGGTTGAGAGTCCACCTGCCGATGCAGGGGACACGGGTTTGTGTCCCGGTCCGGGAAGATCCTACATGCCGCGGAGCGGCTGGGCCCGTGAGCCATGGCCGCTAAACCTGCGCGTCCGGAGCCTGTGCTCCGCAACGGGAGAGGCCACAACAGTGAGAGGCCCGCATACAGCAAAAAAAATAAGGAAAGGAATAATGGGGAAGAGAAGTGGGAGATTAAATTAAAAACAAAGTATGAGAGATTAAAGAGACAGAGAGGGAAAGAGAGAGAAATGGAAGGGAAAATGTAGATGTAGAGGATCTTTGAGGGAGAACCATATTTGAGGAGAGAAAGATAAACACAACCACCAGAAAAATCATAATGCTCTCAGGTACCCAAGCCAGGGCAGGTATATAGATAAAAGAGGATCTATTGGTCTTCTTACCCTGGTCCATCAAAGTAGCCAGGTTTCCTTCTCATGTCACCAATCATCTCCTGACTCTAGGCCAGATTCCTTCAATTTCCAAGTCTAGACATCTTTCTTGAGATTCCCTTGTTTCCCGTTTGCCAATTTGGCCAAAATTGCTCATTTGCTATCCATCGATGATCATCCATCAACCCCAGGAGCCAAACAAACCCTCTCCATCTTTTATTTGTTATAACCCGGAGTATTGTAACACTGTAAGCCACTCCACTGCTTCTGCCACCACCAGGTTGATAAACTGAACTTTAGAGAATGTCATTCAATTATTCGCTTCTTCTCATCTACGCAACCCACTGAGAGCATTAGATTCCTACTGGGACCTTTCTATCATCAGTGAATGCTTGTATGTGTGTGTAGATCATTAAAGTAAGATCACCTTCAATGACTGCATCTTTGTTTCTGAAAACATCCTGCAGTACTAGAAATATAGTTCAAGACTTCTGGATTGCACAGGCTTGAAATCAGATTGTTGGGAGGAGAAAATATGAAGAGTAAGCATGTAAGAATAAACCTCCCTTAAGCTGGGAAAAATAGTCGACTTTACAACTGAACCTTGCAAATATTTTCTCCTGGTCTGTTGTTTGCCTTTTAACTTTGTTTATGGAGTTTTAAGCTATTCACAACCAGCCTTTGATTTTAATATCAGAATAGTGCCATATTAGGGGTAAAAATAACCACAATCTTTCCAACTTGTTTGGTTTTAGAACAAATGGCCCACGGGCTTTCAGAGTTAGGTTTTACCACTCTCCACAGCCCAATAGGACCCTGACCTCTCTGGGATTGTAGGCATCAGTGATCAGGTTTTTAACAGCTTTTGCATAAAATCAAGCATGTAGAAGACTGAATTAGAAAGAGTCACACAGACATAGGAAACAAACTTACGGTTACCAAGTGGGAAAGGGGAGGAGAGATAAATTAGGTATTTGGGATTAATGGATACACACTACTATATATAAAATAGATAAACAACAAGGACCTACTGACACAGGGAACTATAGTCAATATCTTGTAATACCCTATAATGGAAAAGAATCTGAGAAAGAGTATGTATATATATACATATATATATATATATATATATATAAACTGAATCACTTTGCTGTGTACCTGAATCATTGTAAATCAACTATACATATTTTTTTTAAGAAAACAATAAAAAAAAAGAGAAAATAAAGAACAGGCATACATTTTTGTCAATTCTTTTTTCCAAGTAAAATATTTTCTTTGTAAGGGTGCATATCTGTCATTTAACTCTCCTGTTCATTGGCATCCATTGCTCTAAAGACAAATTCTCAAATATATACTTAACATGGCCTCATAGGTCCTCCAGGATCTGGCCTCCCGCTGGCTTCCCAGACCATCTCGATGATCCATACCCTTCTTTGTTCTTCACTTCTGCTCAAGATCTGTGCACATACTGTACCTGCCACATGAAAATTCTTCCCTCCTTTTGCCACATTCTCTAGAGTCCAATTTAAATATCACTCTTCATAGAGCTAAAATATCAGTTACTCTAGACATCCCGGCCCAGATTAGACAGGCTCCCTTTATTATATGTTTTGATAGCACCATCTACTTTTCCTCCACAGCATTTAGCACAGTGTAGTATGTCTATGTGTGTACATGAGATTATTTGATAACGATAAGCTCCACGAAGAAATAAATCAAGTCTGATATCTCCGTTGTACTCTTTTTTTCTTGGGCACAATGCACATGTGGTAAATGCTAGAATATACTTTAACTAGAAGAGAAATGTTACTATCACTTTTAATTCCTTTTAAAAGGTTATTTAGCACCAAACAGTAAATAAGGCAGTATTAGCAAAGAGAGAGTTTTAAAACTAAACTTCAAACAGCTTAATGAAAAAGTCACTTCTGTTTTTTATCCTAACTAGAAAAAATCTGAATTATGTACTTGAAATTAATCTAAGATCTAACCTTTCTCTGTACTTAGAGACTGATTGTCCCAGATATAAGATACACTTCTTATGAAATTGGCTATAGTTGTCTTAAATGGCAGAGAAACCAGTTTTCATTAACGGAGGATCTTGCCTCCTAGTGATAAGACCCATGTAAAAAAGGGATCCTCTCAATTCCTAGCAGTAGGTAAAGATAGTTTGGACTTTCTATTGAAAGAAATTGAGCACATGTCTGTTGTTTCCTTAGACTGTGCCCACCATATCCCTAGGCCTGTCTTATCTGCTCCTTGACACCAAAAGTTATCATTTGTGTTGATTTATTGATTGATTGATTTGTTTTTTGACTGTCAGTGAAATGTGATGGAGATTGGAGAACTGAGGTATTGAGCCTCAAGTGTGGATTTCTGCTGTAAAATTAAAGTTTTAGATTGAACATGATATTAGGAAGTAGTTAGTCATTTGCCAGTCTATAGTCCCCAAGAAAATGACAAAACATGTATATGATGTGATTTTTGAGCTACTACTACCCTGTGTCTTTTGTTTTTCTAGTATTATGAAGCAAACTGAACATTTGATGGTTTGAGCCAACAGGCACCACCTTACATGATGTAATTAAATTTTTATTGACATCCTATCTGTCATGGTCGAAGAGGTACAGACATCATAAAACTACAAGTAAACTCAGGAAAATACAAACTACACATACACACACACACACATTTGAAAATACAACAGGCCATTTGTGTTATATTTAGATATTGTTATACCCTTGGAAAACAGAACATTAATCAAATAATGTATCTTTCCTACCCCAAAAATGTTGCTTTATGTTTGGGTTTAGCTGTATGTAGCATTTTCAGAAGATTGTTAATATCTTTAGATAATTACCAAAAAGGGTGTGAAAGACATCTGATATTGAAGGATTTCGAACACTCCTGTCTTAAATATCCAGACATAATATCTAACACAGTGCAAGTAGCTCAGCACTACTGGGGGCTAAAAAGGGTCAAGATAATAAGTAATTCTAAAATCTGTCCATACATCACATGGAACTGTCTATAATCTGTTTGGATGTTGCACCTTCATGAACAGATAATTATTTTTAGTAGCAGTGGTTGCGTGGACTTTAGTGAGCTGACAACAGTGACAGTAGAGTGCCAGCAACCTGCCCTCAAATTTATATTTTGGATTTCTTGAATGAGCGGTATTTTCCTCTTTGGGGATTTAATATTATATTTGCTTCTTGTACTGACACTATATGTTTTGCTATAACTTTTGTTTCATATTCTGCATGAATCTAGTCATAAGAGGCTTCATAAAAAAAACAAACCAAAGAGAAGATTGTGGTTTAAGTAACATAAATATGAGATAATTTATTCAGGTCATTATAAATCCTCCCTTAAATAATTACAGGGTCACAACAGACTGTATATGCTGACTGTGGTTGATATTCATTCCTTTTTTGTCATCTCTTGTGTTCTCATGATATGTCTTTGGATCTAAAGCGTGAAGTAGGTTGAAATGTCTAAAATGATATACATTCAAGAATCCATATTCTTATCAGTAAATGCACAGAAAATCTGACTGCATACCTTCCTCTGTGCTATGGTAAGGAAGGTGAAAGCATCTCAGAGGAAATACTGCAATCCTGCAGCTACTTGAAAGTCCATACACTTCTTTCTTCACACAGCAAAGCTGCAGCAAAGACAGGGATACACATTCAAGTCATCTGCATCTTCTCGGAAACTGTGCCATAAACAAAGAGATGTCTTTATGTACCTGCTGAACACTAGGAAATCCACTTTACTTTGATGTTTACCTATGATGTGGGAGTTAGCAAGTTTTTACTCTAGTGAATCAGACTTTGCTTGGGCATCATTATAATATCCTCTGAGAGAGCCCCTATACACCCTATGCCATCATCATACAGAGAAAAGCTAGAAACTTGTGAGAAGTAACAATTGATTGAATTCTTTCAAAGCTGGACTCTCAAGAAATTAGAACAGGAAAGGAAGTAATCATTTGAAGAGACTAAGTATATAAAGTAATGCCCCTGATCTCTCTTGGGAGCAATGAGAGACTATAAGTTCAAGACGGTTAGTCCAAAACCTGGAACTGTGATTGGCAATGTGAATATAGAGGTGGATTGACCTGGTTTCACAAGAATAAATAGAATTCAATGCCTATTCAATTCAAATACTATTCTAGCTGAGAGCTGGTGGATATGTAGATATTAACTTCATAAATGAGGTTGGAAAGACTGGAAAAGCATCCAAGCAATTCAAACAGCATGGATAAAAGCCTGAAGTGAAAAAGAACTCTTAGTTGTTTGTGAATAGAAAATTTATTTTATTTTGAATGGCTCTGGCCCTTAAGCAAAATTCTGTAAAAGGAGTTTGAATTTGCTCTATGTGTTATTGTTTTCTTTCCCTCCATTTCAGTATGTTTGACGTTAGGAGTTTACCATGCTATCCTTTCCATGAATAATCACAATTAAAAGGAGGACTTCTACCTAAAGGCATTGTATAGTCCACAAAAGACTGCCTTATTGATGGAGATATGTCATGCATTGAGGACTTGGCGGGGTATAGGGAGAATCAGGTATTGTTTTGGATGCTAGAATCTTACTGAGTTTTTACAGGACATATTTAGAAAGGCCTACTCTTTATTACAGGAAAACTAGATGAATTTGGGATATAGCACACAAGTTATCAGTTGCAAAACTATTGATGCAGAGGTGGCATCTTCTTCATACAAATAGGTCATGATGTTTGTCGTTCAATGTCCACAAGTAAAAAATACTTTTAATTTTCCCATCATGTCACTACTGTGAAGTGAGTAGTTGTCAGGCGCTGAGGGAAAGAGACTGGAGAGGTTATATTTTGCTCTCTGCCTTATCAGGGTGGCTACAGGTTGACCTCAGAGTCAGACTGACTACTTTTTGGTGCCTTCTAATTCACTCCCATCAAAGCAAAAACCTAGGGAAGCCAGTCATTTGAGAAAAGAACATAGAAGGCCTTACTTGTCTGTGTATAGCTAGAGAACAACTAATTGTTTAGCAATGTCTAGCAATACAATGAACATGGTCTTCACAAAAATGTAATCAGATAATTGATAACTTTTAGCACCTACTATTTGCAAGGCTGACTACTATGCCCTGTGGAGAATAAAAAGATATAAACACGCCTTATTCTCAAGAAGATTGACACCTACTGGGGGAATTGGTACACATTTATACTAACCAAATAATAATAGAAGGTGACATGTGACAAAAGCTAAATTAATCAATGGCCTAGAAAATAAGCACAGTGAGTAAACATTGAATATTAAGTATAGAACATAAAAATAATTCTATCCAGAACATGCTTACAACATTTATATTTCATTTAATTCTGAATGATCATTTAACCTTCTCAAATTTGTATTTCGTCTGCATCTCAGAGCATGAATATCACATATTTTAAACTAAATATGCTGGTACATGACTAGAATGAAACAAACTCTAACATTTCCAAAAGTTAAAGTGTACTTACAAAACATTTATTTATTAAATATCGAATCCTGTGATACCACAAACATATTTGAATATTACAAAATAAAACAGAAAATAAGCCTAATGCTATGCTGCAAAGAATGAGGAGGAAAGAGGCTAAACATATTCAATACCATAAAGAGAAAAAGAAAGAAAAGACAGGTAAAATGCTAGCAGAAGTCTTCCTGATGACAAATACAGAAACCTTCTAATGAAATTTTGCCACAACTAGATTTCAGCAAACAAATGAGCGTGGAATTGAGAATTACGTTGCTGAGCAAAAGTTAGAGCACTAAACTATTAACTGTTTTTGGACAAAGATGAAAAAATTTTAAAGTGATCATTAAAAAGAATAAAGTAAAATTTAAACTATTATGTTTAAACATTTAAATTAAGGGTTACAGTTAAAAGATGATAAAATATTTAAGAATATAATTCTATAGCAGTGAAAATCAATACTCTGAAGAATAGCAAGAATGCATTCAGAAGTCAAAAATAAGCAATTAAAATAACACTAATTACAGGGTAACCTGTGTTATAATTTTTTCAATATTTTTTAGAAAAATAACTAATAAATGTCATTTTTCTATAAAAACATAGAAAGTGTCATACTGATGTGCTCTCATATATCCACCTCAAGAGTATGATTTTCTTGAAAGCAAGGATCTTTCATTATTCATTATTTGTATCTTTACCTCTCATAATAACTGAGGCATAATGGAAAATATTCTTGCTATTATTATGAACACTGTTGGAAACAGAAGACTGGCTAGTTTTCCTTTCTGAAGTCAACATTTTGGATCGTGCATATCCCAATTTCTCTTGATTGATATTCTTTTAAATTCTATTTATTGTTTCTCCTTATTTCATTTTTTTAGGAAAATAGAAACTAATTAACCCATTCCATAAATTAGCATTCCAATTTTAGTTGGTCAACTTGCCTTTGAAAGTCACATTCATTCTACTCTTTAGAGATTAGGCTTATTCTTCTTAGAGGTTTTTGTTTTGTTTTGCTTTGTTTTTAATATAACTTTCATTAGTCTTATTCTAACCTAAAGATCCCTTATCATTTATCTACAACCATATAGCAACCTCTTCTCCACTCCAGTTCCTTTTATTTACCCTTCTCTGGTACTACTTTGTTACCAAGATAATCTGGGCAAAATAGTTAAAATACAGACATTTTAATAAAACGTAGGGCATAAATTTTTTTGATCCAATATTCTTCTTGATTATTCCCAAATGTTATTGGGGAATTACATATGTCAACGTATACCATGAATAAAAAGTGAAATGTGAATCTGGTTTTAAAAATTGTGTGATCAAAAGATTATGAAAGCATAAAAAAGGAAGAATTTAGAAAGCTTCATGGGGAAGTGGGCACTCAGTGGAGCTTTTGGTTGATGGAAGTGGTATGCTTGATGTTTAAAGTTTTAGTTTTGTAAAGTGGAGATCATAATACCTACATCATAGACTTATTCTGAGGATTAAATAAAATAATATCTGTGGAATGCTTAGCTCACTACCTAGCCCACTGGTCTTTAAGACAGTGCCTGGCACATTCATGGCAGCATGTAATTATTCATGGGATAATTACGTTTGTGGTGATGGTAAAGGCAATAGTCAGATTTGAGAAAGAGTATTCCATATCCATGTGAAAACCTAAAAACATTTTGAAGGCAAGAAAGTGTTCAGGTTAAGGAACAGAGAATATTCTGTTGCAACTAGAACACATTATAGAACAAACTTATTCAATAGATTAGAATTTTCCCCTGCGTAGACTTTAACTACCACCATAATTAGTAAACTAATAACATGTTATAATGCTTCCTAAATGGTATAATTGATAAAACATAAATAAATATAGAAAGAAAAGAAAAGTTAATGGAACCATACTTAAATTTATAACAAAATAGCCATGTAAATATCTTGGATTCCAGTCCACAGACAACCATTTATTTTCTTCATAAATCAGTTAAGAATTATTTATCCAACCTGTTAAGTTACAAACACCACTGTATATGCAGGAAGGTGTTCACTGTGATCCAGAAGAAATTGTGTGTCTATACGTGTGTGTGCATACATAAAATGGGGATAATAAGTACCACTTCATACATTTATTGTAAAGACTAAATATGTTAAAATATAAAGTGCTCAGAACAGTGTCAGAAACAGTAATTTTTTCAGGAAACGTTTGCTGTTATTTATAGTGGCATATTAAATGTTGATTCAGTAGATCCCAAACTTTCACATGCTAATATAAAAATAAGCAACTGCATAGATTTTTGTTGAAATATTTGCAATTATTTCATGATCTGTTGGTATCACAGACAGAATTTTAGCTTTGTTTGCCATGTTATGGGTATTTCTATATTTGGCTTCATTGAGACATGATCTTTGCCTATTTAAACCCCACATACCCTTCAAGGTGCATCTAAAAGCTACCTTTTCCATAAAGTTTTCTATGTTTCCAACCCTAACATCCATCTCAACCACTATCAGTAAGCACAATGTCATTCCTACCCCATTGGAATAAAAACTTATTCACTCAACAGTCTCATTCAGTTTTCTTTTCCATTTTGTCTCCTAACTTCATTAGAAAATTCCTTGAGGTCAAGGATTATCACATATCTCACCTTTGTATGTCTTATATTAATGAGCAAACTTTGTATACTAAAGGTGCTCAATAAGACTTTTATGCCTAGTATAATTAACACAATTGACATTGAGGAATAGTAACTGAAACAATAACAACCAAATTAAATTTTCACTGGCAGGGAGCAGGTTTTAATAAGAAAAAAACATATTAGACCATCTGTTATGGTCTGAATTGTGTCCCCCCCAGAATCTTAACCCTCCGTACCTCAGAATGTAATCTTATTTGTTGTTAAGGGCCTTTGAAGAGGTAATTAGGTTAAATGAGGTCATATGAGTGGACTCTGATCCAATATGACTGTTGTCCTTGTAAGTGAAGGAGATACCAGGCATTTGTGCCCACAGAGGGACAACCATGTGAGGCCAAAGCAGCTAGAGGGCATATCTGTAAGCCAAGGAGAGAGGCCTCAGAGGAAACCAATCCTGCCAGCACCTTGATCCTAGACCTCCAACCTCCAGAACTGTGAGACAATAAACTTCTGTTGTTTAAACCATCCAGTCTATGAATAAACCATCTATATCATCTTTTCATTAGATCCACAAAATTAGTCAGTGTGCTTAAATGAAAGAGATTGAATAAGTAAAGCTTACAAAAAGAATTTTATGTAGCCTTACTTTTATAGGTTGAATTATGCCCCCCTTCCCTAATTCATATGTTGAAGTCCTAACCCTCAGTACCTCAGAATGTGACCTTATTTGGAAATACAGTCACTGCAGATGTCATGAGTTAACATGTTGTACCAGAATAGGGTGGTCCTCTGATCCAAAATGACTGGCATTAAGAGTTGGGATGTAGATATTCCTTTGCCCCCACTTTAAACCTCCTATCTTGCTTTAATACCACTGAAAGTGTATTTTGAGAACTAACTGGTAAATATGGTCTTAAGAAACAAGAAAAAGAGGAAAAGCAAAATCCACTGGTCACATGCCTTTGTACTGGCTTTTGCTGAGCATTTTCAAAGGGCACAATTGCAACTGGTTGTGAAAAATTTCCATAATAATTCAACCTAATCTTAGGAGAGGCATTTGCCTACTCATTGACAGAACATTGAACTAATGGGTGAATAAGTAAATGCCTAACTATAAAATGTGTTTATGGAATCAGGCTAGCTAACCATGACCATCAGAAAATATTTGGACTTTCTCTCTGAGAATCAGGAGTTTTTATATGTTCTACCCACATCCTGCAAAAAGATCCTTGGCTCCCTTACAAGAAGCCCTGGGAGTGTGTTTCCATAGTCAAATGCTTTCTGTAATATTTTTGGAAAAATAAATTATATTCTTTTTCCTTAAAGAAGGCCTTCAAAATTGTATAAGCTTCTGAATCCACCTCTGTCTCTGACAGCAATATTCACACTCCCTGTCAAGAGTGTGGGCTTGGAATTTCCTGATTGTAGCTTCAGGTGCAGCTCCTAACTGGGCTAAGCTAAATTTGCCCCATTAAATGCTGATGGGCTCACTCATGGGTGACAGAGCTAAAAGAAGTGCCAATTTTTCAAGCAGTGCCCCAGAAATTGACAGTGGACTCCGTATGATGCCATTAAAAGTTGTTTCGCAACAAGGCCAAATACTCTTTCCATTAGACTGGTCACACTTCAGCTAAATAGGAAGTATATGTCAGAGAAGTCCAGTTGAGGATAGGGAGGTAGATTGGGGGAGAGAGGGAGAGAATTTTGAAAGTAAGTAAATGATATGGGGTAAAACTTTTTTTACAAGGAGAAATCAATTGATGAACTGAAAATAAAGCTTATCTTAGGGCTTCCCTGGTGGCGCAGTGGTTGAGAGTCCACCTGCCGATGCAGGGGACATGGGTTCGTGCCCCGGTCTGGGAAGATCCCACATGCCACGGAGTGGCTGGGCCCGTGAGCCATGGCCGCTGAGCCTGCGCGTCCGGAGCCTGTGCTCCGCAACGGGAGAGGCCACAACAGTGAGAGGCCCGCGTATCGCAAAAAAAAAAAAACAGTTTATCTTAGAGAAATCATAATTGGCATTTAAAACTTAATTGCCTTTTAAAATGTATTCCCTTCCTGAAAAGCTTAAAGAATTAATTTCAAAGCATGTTGGAAAGATAGGAAAACTAAGGAATAAAAATATTCTCAACATGAGTGACACGGAGTAAAGGAGAGGCAATGACGAAAGAAAAACTTTGAATTCCCATTTTGATCCTCATGTTCCTAAAGTCAAGTGGAACTGTTAAAAGTTAAAAAAAAAACTTTATCTTATTTGATTTTCCTTTTTTTCATTTCAATATGTTATACAAAAGGTTGAAAAGTGCCCTATTTTTTAAAATGTCACCAATTGTCCTACTATCAGAAAACCATTATCTGCTGACCTAACATATGAAGGTGATAAATAATCTGCCATCAGTGTGATAAATTAGCTCTTGTTAATCTAGATATGGTAGTTACTGAGTATTTATGGATTGTTGCTGAACTTCAACCAAACGCTTATGAGAACATGTTTTAATTAAACCTAAGACCAGAGTTTAATTACTAATATATTTTAATTAAAAAAATTTAAATCTCACAATACAACTCTGGAAAATTCAACACACAGCGAAAGCATTCCACAATAATCAGTAGGTCTTGGACTATGAATATCAAGTTGAAAAATCGTTTTAAAAATGTTTCTAAACCCCTCTCCCACCCCAAATCCAGAAAACTGTATTTGCTTTTCTGTTCTTTCTCAATTTTCATAAAGGAATATAATGACATTAGACAATGCATCTTTCCTTAAATATTTAATACCATGTCTTTCAAAGTAGTCTTTGGGGATAAATCTATTTTTCTTGATTCTGAAGCATATCTTTTCTGATGAATCATTGTAGCTTAAACTGAGTATTAGCTGTAATATTTAAGTGTCCATAATTCCCAAAAGAAGTTCCCAGAACTCCTTAGGGTATGATCTAATTTGACAGTCACTCAGAAATTCATCTTTATGAGTGGTAACTCTCCTGCACTGAACAATAAAATAGTCTATTGGATTCATTGCTTTTGATTTTATAAACTGAAAAGAAAGTCTGTCTTAAGCTACATAATTAAAATAATCATTTTTCAATAGTATGCTAACTAGTATGGAAGATAAGTACACCAGATTCTTCAGCTAATGCCTGATATTAATGAGAAATCTAACAACAGATCTGTTTAAATCTCAGTTTGTGTGCAACAAGATAGATTCCAGTATGAAAAGATGCCCTTACATATACAATAAAGAAATCAAAATGTTTTCTTTCAGTGGGTTGCAGTTTTCTTTGTTTCTGTCAGGAATAACTGATAATCAGCAGAATGCCAGAAGAAGGGCTCAATTTTCAGGAAGTTGCACCTGTGATTTCAGCTGCTGTGGGTCAATGGTGGATACTCAAACTGAAATTGTAGAAGCTATAAAACTGTTGACAGAAGAAATCAATTTTATTGCCCTCACATTCCAGAGTGAGCACATCAGGAATAGGGTTAACCAATTGCATACCAATCTGTAGACACCACTACCAGATGGAGCCATAATATTTTGATACTCCTTTAACATTTTGTTGTTAATTTTTATTTGAATAATGATAGTTGCCTTTTATTGAGTACTTACTGTGTGTCAGGCATCATAATAAAGGTTTACACATTATTTATAGTTCACAGATGAAGAAAGTGAAACTTCCAGGAGATAAATCATCTGCCCAAAACCTCAAGCCCCTTCCCCATCTACACAATTATTTTAGTTGGCATGTTAGATTGGAAAACACATTACACTATTATCCTTCTCCACATAAGATGGTCCCTGAACCAAGCAGCAGGACTAGGGAGCTTGTAAATCTTGGATACCACATTAGATCTACTGGATCAAACTTTCATTTTAACAAGTTCCTCACATGAGTCATATGCACCTTCAATTCGCAAAGCACTACACAATGTTCTATTTTATTGAAAAAAAATTCAAGAGACCCTTATGGATATCATTTATCTTGCCAGTGAATTAAAATCAGTGACTTACTTGTAAACATTTACAGAAGTTCTCAGCAGTCATACTTTCAGGTGTATAAGTAATGTATAAACTAAGGGAAAGTGCTTGAGGAAAGAAACATGTTAGGGAACATTGCTAGGAAGTACAGCACATCAGATTTGTTCTAATCTAAACTCAAAGGTGTTTCATAATTTAATGTCCAAATCTCAACAGTATGCATTTTCCAGCAGAAATAACAGTCATATACTTTATTTATTTATTTTTTAAAATTAATTTATTTTTGGCTGCATTGGATCTTCATTGCTGTGCGCGGGCTTTCTCTAGTTGCAGTGAGTAGGGGCTACACGTTGTGGTGCGAAGTCTTCTCACTGCAGTGGCTTCTCTTGTTGCGGAGCATGGGCTCTAGGCACATGGGCTTCAGTGGGGGTGGTGTGAGGGCTCAGTAGTTGTGGCTCGCGGGCTCTAGAGTGCAGGCTCAGTAGCTGTGGCACACAAGCTTAGTTGCTCCGCAGCATGTGGGATCTTCCGGGACCAGGGATTGAACCCGTGTCTCCTGCATTGGCAGGTGGATTCTTAACCACTGAGCCGCCAAGGAAGTCCCCATATGCTTTATTTAAAAATCAGCTAAATTTATTCATCTTTTGTTTATCCATTCATCCATTCAACAAATATTTGCTGAATGCATATAAGACTGGGTCCCAGATTTTGCTAGCATCAGAATCACCTGGAGGGCTTGTTAAAATGCAACTTGCTAGGCCCCACCCCCAGAGTTTCTGACTCAGTACCTGTCTAACAAGTACCCAGGTGATGCTGTTGCTGCTAGTCCAGAGCCTACACTTTGAAGATGATAGGCATTGTACTAGGTATTTGGAAGATTATAATGCATTAGATACTATTTCTTTCCTCTAGAAATCTACACTCATGTTGGGCAGCTACAGTGACTACACAAAAATGTGTAAGGTAGAAAGTGGTAATCAAAAAGGAGTTACAAAATAAGTACTACCAGTATTCAAGCCATGGATGGATACATTATTTCAGATGAAGGACTGAAGTGGAATTTGGGGAGAAGTTGATGTGCTTGCAAAAAAAACTGTGGTAGAATTTGTTCTACTAGAATGTTATGGGAAAGATATTCTTGGGGTAAAGAATTATTGAGTATTCTAAACTAAGATAGAAAAATATAAGAAGATGTAATAGAGCGAATAGTTGATTGATCCATCACAGTTTTTTGTTTTGTTTTGTTTTGTGTTTTTGTGTGTGTGCGGTACGCGGGCCTCTCACTGTTGTGGCCTCTCCCATTGCAGAGCACAGGCGCCGGACGAGCAGGCTCAGTGGCCATGGCTCACGGGCCCAGCTGCTCCGTGGCATGTGGGATCTTCCCGGACCGGGGCACGAGCCCGTGTCCCCTGCATCGGCAGGTGGACTCTTAACCACTGCACCACCAGGGAAGCCCCATCACATTTTTTGAGATTGGGAAAAAGGAAAATAAAATTGGAAAAATAGGTTATGAAGAGTGAAGGTTGAAACTAAGTGCACTGGACGTTTATTATAATAAATGGAGTGATAGTTAATATTTTAAAAGAATAGAAATATAATCATTTCTGTGTTTTAGGAAGTTTAATCTAGAAACTTGCCTTAATTCCTACAGCTAATATGTCCCAGAAGTAGAATTCTAAACACTGGTTTTTCTGACCCCAAAATTTTCACTTTCCATTCCCTCATTTTCCAAAAGTTTTAGGGAAAAGGCAAAAAATGTGGTAAAATGATAACTAAATGTAGCAAGTTCAAGGGCAGGATGGATAGAAATGATAGATAGATAAAGAAGATACAAGAGATTAAGTATGTTTCTAACAAGGAGAGAATGAAAAGGAAAAGATTAGGAGAGAAACATGATGAGGTGTAGTATTGAAAAAGGCAGGAAAGAAGGTCAGCAGCGCTAGTGGCTGTCTGAGCTGTGGAAAGGAGGTAGCTTATTCTCCCACTATAATGGCAGGAAAGCAGAAATCAATGCAGGAAGATATAGGTCATCTTTACCATGTAGCAGATAGAGGTGAAAAATGTACATAGGATTTGCAATAAGATTATTTATCTGAACTGGTCTCCTATTCTTAACAAAGTACAACAGGGGGGTATTTGGAAGGGATGAAGAGGAAAGTGTAAAGATTAAAAGATTGAGAAATTTAGAGAATTTAAAATAGAGATGTTTCCAATAGAGGAGACCAACCAGAACTTAGTTGTGTGTGTGTTTTTTTTTAACTCCAAACAAGAAATTGTGTTCTCATAATTCAAGTATTAAAGTATCACCTTCTAAAATACCACATTTCCATACCCATCACCCCATCTCCCTGCTTTCCATCACCCTGTTTTATTACACTCTGTATTTAAAAGTATCTTGTTTATTCACTTGTTTGTGTCCTATCTCTCCACCATCACTAATTTATATAATCCAGGAATGTAGATACTTTGTCTATCTTTCCCCACACATACCCTCAGTGCCTAAAACAATGTTTGGTACATGCTAGGAGCCCAAACACACAACACTTGTTAAATGAATAAATGTTATTTTATGAATTTGCCACATAACTGAGAAATAAAGCATTCTCAAAAGTTGGAGATTGGGATAACACAGGACTAGAGAGTTGTAGAGAGTGTAATTAACGCAAAAAAGTGGATATTTAGAATATAAGAGATATATCATAGAATTGCCTGCTTATGGGGCAGATTTAATCAGATAAGAGATGCTAGAAGAGTACAGATATGGAAGTTATTTTTAGAGCAGTAGTTCTCAAACTGTAGTCCAGAGCAAGCAAGATCAGCATAACTTGGGCACTTGTTGGAAATTCAGATTATCAGCCGCACCTGAGGACTGCTGGTCCATATAGTTTAACAAGCCTTGCAGGTGATCCGCTGAAAGGTAAAGTTTGAGAACCATGGCTTTAGCTGTGAGGAAAGTGCCTAATGATAAAATTACACTTAAAAGAAATTGTTTTACATAGATCAGGAATAATATTCTATGTAAAGCATATATTTCACAATTCTCCCTCTGCTGAAGGTACTCAGGACAAAACTAGAAGACTATTTGTTTACTTTGTTGAAGGCAGAATTCACGCATCTATAAAGTAGAGCTCAAAGCGTATCGTTATTGACCCAATCTTGAAAGTCAGTGATTATCAAACCTTTCACTCTACATTTAGTCCACTGTAGATAAATCCTTAAAATGGAATTTCATCAAATCTGCTCTTTTTAGTCCAAAATAATTCATTGCTCTGCAAATTGCCATTGTCTCCATTAGCTAAGAACTCACAACTGAGAAGTTGAATTAAACTCGTTTTTCTGTATTTGCATGGAGATAAAATTGTCACAGACATCATTTATCTCTATATATTATCTGGTTCTTTTCAAGGAAAATTTGTGCAGTGTCTCTAATTTTTTCACTTGAAAATTACCAGAACAAAAACCCTGTAATGTTCCATGAGAAAAGAAGAAATGGAACTAAATGAGCACAGAAATATCAACCTAATACCTGGAAATCAGAAATACATTCCCAGGACCTTACCTAACAAGTATTGGAAGTTTGATTAGGCTCCCCTGCCCATGAAGTATGGCTTTGCTGTCCAAAAAGAAAATGTCTGTTTAAGATTCTTAACAGCTTTCCAAATGATCTACATTGCCACCACAGATGAAATGCCTCTCTGTCAGCCACATCAGGTTGATTGGGACAAACCATAAACAAGTGCCAAACTGCATTCCCTAATGGATTCTCTTAGCAGAGACATCCAGAGAGAGCAGCAAATTGAAAATTAAATTGGTGACATAACTGAGGCAGATAACTAGGGGGATGCGATTAGAGGTTGGAAGTGTCAGATAGGGGTAGAAACAGGTAACTGTTCTAATGAATGATCTTAAAGGAGATAGACTCAGACTGGTCATAGATAACTGGCCAAAAACTTGACAGAAAAAGCTTCATTTAGTGTAAATAGTTGGGACAAGTAGATAGTTTGATTTAGTTTCACAGTTAGATACTTTCAATCAGGTTGTTATGTCAACTTTGCTTATGGGCAAAATTATATGCTCCTAAAAATCTATAGTTGTAGTAGCTCAGATTTACAAAAACTAAGCAATCCAAAGTATCTGAGACTTCCTGTCTCTGTCTTTGAGGAATGAATGACTTCCTCATGTTTTGATTGGAGATAATCGGATTGACTCTCACAAGAGAGGATTTGAGTTCACCAGAGACGGTACCATTGTCGTCTAGGATGTGTCAAAAAATTTAAAACAATAAGGGCTTCAGAATATGCTGGCCTGAACTGAAGAGGGGGTAAAAATGTAAGATGCACTGTTGTGTACTCTGGTGTCTGCTACATAAACCTGGCTTTAGCATACCTTTGTTAGAAGGTTTAATAGATATTGATTATAACCTTATGATTCTACTAATGTTGTATCTATGATAGATCATTTAGCTATGTAGTAGGCTGAAAAACAATATATTCTATATAAGCATTCCACACTTTTTAAAATGAATATTTGTTCATCACTGTCACCAACCATGAGGTTTGCAATGTACTTAGAATGCTCTGTGTCCTACACCCGCACAAAATGGGGTTCCTCCCTAAATTTTTTTAATCAGTACACCTATCTATAATAAAAATATGCAATTCCCTTTCCAGAATAGTTTTCTTCAAAGAGCATCAACCCCTTCAAATTAATCTCTCAAAAAACTAAAAGCATCTAAAACTTGGTGTTAAATGCTAATATTCTGTTGCCTTTATAGGACATTCTTCACATGTTAAAGCCATAACTATTATGAAAACATGTAGTTCTGTTTGCCTATTCTAGGATGGAGAGAGAAGGAAGATCTAGTGCTTCATTTGTCTGGTGGGCTTACAATGGCCACAGACGTTGATGCTAATAACATAACAGTATGGCATGGTTAGTCATTTAAATGAACTAACAAGAATATGTATTTCTTGGGCTTCCCTGGTGGCGCAGTGGTTGAGAGTCCACCTGCCGATGCAGGGGACACGGGTTCGTGCCCCGGTCCGGGAAGATCCCTACATGCCGCGGAGCGGCTGGGCCCGTGAGCCTTGGCCGCTGAGCCTGCGCGTCTGGAGCCTGTGCTCCGCAATGGGAGAGGCCACAACAGTGAGAGGCCCGCATACCACAAAAAAAAAAAAAAAAAAAAAAAGAATATGTATTGCTTTACCAAGTAAAATTAAGTGCAATTTTATAGTGATATAATGATTGAACAACATTTTTCCTGCTTCCTCTAATGTTCTTTCTTTTTCAAGCTTGAGCAATTAACCAGAACCTTTTGAATAACACTGTCTTTATTGTTGATAAAGTATTCCTGAAATAAATAAAATTTCTGGAATCCTAAGTATCCAAAGCAATTGAGTTTGAACTTGTCAGTCTAATTTTTCATCATTTTGTTTCTTTTTTAGATAATTTTTTCCTTATCCCAAAAGTAATGTATATACTTCTTTGGAAATTTAGAGACAAAGCATATAGAAATGAACTGTTAATATTTTAATGAAAAATGAATAAAATATTCATAGTCCTTTATAGAGAGAAAACACTTGCTTAATCACCTCTGTCCTGGCACTCACTGCTGATTAGCTTGGAGACTGCTGGGAAGGGATATGTTTATTAGGCTGAAAAACTGAGTTGGACAGCAGATAATGTGTCTGGTTATTAAAAATCAAACTTTAATGCATAGGTTACAAAGTCCTCTTATTTGCATTGTCATACAGCATTAGACAATATCTACAAAGTTTCCCAGACAAATTAGTAGTCAGATGTAGAGTTTATAATTTCTGATAACAGGGAACTCTAGGTAGATAAATCATTACAAATTGTTCATTTCTAAATTATACTATATTTTATAAAAGTTAAAAGATTGGCCATTTCAAAAAGAAGATCACAAGCAAATATGGTTCTAGCATAAGCAGCTGTGTTAGTACACACACAAGAAGTGTGATAATGTTTTTGAGTTACATTCTGGAGAAAGTATATCAAGAATGCCATGGCAGTTGACACAGGTTAAAAAGGATAGATACAGGGCAGAAGATAAGTCATGCTTCAATACCTTCTCTCTTGTCTTTATTATCTGTTTCTGCTCTAACTTAACGTACCTGGATTTTGATATAGTACTTAGAAACTTGGAGTAGGATTTCCCCAGTGTGTCATGACTTCTATATTTGCTTGGGAAGGAGAGGGAAGGAAATGAATACTGTGCGCATCCAAATATATGCTCAACATTTAAATACTATAGTAGCACAAAGCAGCTGCTCAGTGAAAATTTTTGAAGGATTAGTTGCTAATTTTTTTCTTCTACTTACTTTGGGATTATTTGGCTCTTCTCTTTCTGGCCAAAAGAGAAGCTTAGAACATTGATTTTACATCTTTCATATTCTCTGCTATAAGGAGTTGGACTTTAATTTCTACCAACAATGTTTTCTCTGTAAAATTTTTGCACATATTTCCTTAGGTTTCCTCTTAAGCAGTTGGTATTTTTCTTATGTTACTATCTTTTAACATTTCATGCTTAAACTTTTTTTTTGCTGGGAAAACAACTTTCAATTTGATTACATACCCCAATATTTTATTCCTCTTGCTATAATTCTAGAAAGAATCTTCTAATAAATATTCATAAGCAATGGTGAATTTTAAGTAAAAGAGCAGATCTCCTCCTAATAGAATAAAAAAATGTTTGTAAGCCCTATAGAACAATAACTTTTCATGTAAATGTTTCCCTATTGAAAGAATTTAAACAACCAAGGAAAAAATACTCATAACTAATAACTACATCCCCCTTTAGCATAACTGGACTTCCTCAACCTATTCATAAAAATGACAACACATTTCTAATAATAATTCAAATTTCTCTAGTTCTTACCCCTGCCTAATACTATTAGAATTTCAGCAACTTGAAAATGGGTCATGCCACGTTCCCTCCCCCAGCTGAGTTATTCTGCAGGTGACCAAAAAGTCTCACAATTAATACACAATACAGCTGTTTCCTGCTAGGTGCTTCCATTACTCTTGCAAGTTGTGCCACAATCCTGCAAGGATAGCTGCTGCTCACCAGATACCACCAGAGACACAGAAGATTTTGTGTGCAGGGAGATGATGTGCTCAGTCTTGGGAGAACTCCTCTCTGAATTGTGTTTTCCACTCTGCTAAGAGGATCTCAAAACTCATGCTTACGCATCAAAATTTTTGGAAAGCTTTAGTTACAATTCCTCTGCACTTTATAGGACTCAACTGGAGTTGAGTCAGAAGACAAATCTAAATAACAGAAACTACGACATTCCCAATTTATTATTGATGAAGATAGATCTTAATAATTACCTATAATTTCCCTTATACTTTTCCAATAGCGTAGACAGATTTTACATAAATGTGTATGATATGATACAAGCTCTGTGCATGCGTGTGTGTGTGTGTGTGTGTGTGTATCAGACAAGGTATCTCATGAGACCAACATAAGCAGATTTTTTTAAAAAACAACAGATTTGTATTGTTATCCAAAAGTTCATATAAGTAGAAAGAAAAGTTTTCAACTTAGGCAAAAATTTAAATACACGCACATACACACACATACAAAACAGATGTTCTTATGAAAAGAGAGATTCAGTTGTCAGTTGTATTCCATAGTTGAAAGATATTGATATGACTTTCATCTCACAATTTCCCTCAAACTGATGTCTGAAGTCCGAGCATTTAGATTCATTTGTCCTAAGCTTTTACAGCTCATGTTGCATTGAATATGAAATGATTGATTAGGAGCACCCTAAGCTACTGTGACCAGGAAGAATATTTTAAAGACTTACAGAGGAAGAGTGATATCAGCCATATGTTAGCTCAAAGAGGGATTCTTCTCTGCAAAGCTGAGTCAGAAGATATTCTCCCTGCAAGGTGGTAGAACACAATGCTATCTAAGGCCACAGCATGGGCAAAATGCAGAGGCAGCAACCAGGGATGGCCCAGGGCTTAGATCAAATGAAAAGACAGCACTCTTTATATATACATAAATGGAAATAAAAGTCAACTCTGTGAAACATGCGGCAGGCAGTTTTAAGAGTAAATTGGAGGGGACAAATGTTCTCTAGATTTCCTCAGATAAAACTCTGGCATTTAAATTGAACTTTGAATTTTTGCACTAAATGGCAATATAATGTCACTTCCTCCTGAAAATCCAATAAATCTATAGTAAAGGGATTTTAAAGACATAACCTGATAAGCATGGGAGAACAGCAAAGTATACAGTATACGACAGAAGACAAAGGAAAGAACAGGTGATGGATACAGAATATCAAGAAAACTAGGCCTTAATTCAGCAAGCAAAGCTGAGAAGTTATCCTGTTAACACCACAGAATGCTCAAACGTTTCATGAATCTATAGCACCAGATACCTCTATAAGGGTGGCAAGGAAGCAGGAATGTCAGGAGGATCGGGTGAAAGTTGTTTGAGTTGCATTTAGATTGCCATCTTATAGTCGTGGATAAAGCCCTCCCCCACCAATTCCTTTACTCCTACTACTTGTTTTCTAGAAATATATTTATTAAAGAGGATATAATGAAGAGTCTTTGTGGCAGAATATGCTAGATACAGTTGAGGATCTGGCTCTATACTGAAAATAGGGGGATTAGTGAACATATGCATTCTGAATGCTAAATGCTGAGGACCCCATATCCCTTCTACAATTTGACACTCAGAGAGATGATGGCCAAACTGTTAGTTTTCACACAGAGCATTAGAAAGTTTTTCTCTGGGAAATCAGACAAACCTTAGAGAAAAGACCTAAAAATACAGACATGGAGACTTGCCAAGTTTCTCACCTAGATTGCCTTAAAACAAGGTTTCTCAATAGTGGCCATTATTAAAAAATAAATAAATAAATAAATAAAATAACAGGTGTTGGTAAGAATATGGAGAAATTGGAACCACTATATACTAATAGTGGGAATGTTAATGGTGTAGCCATTATGGAAAATAGTATGGAAGTTCCTCAAAAAATTAGAAATAGAATTACCACATGATCTGGCAATTCTACTTTTGAGTATTTTATTATCCAAAGAATAGTATTCCATTGTATGTAGATGGACCAGGTTTTTTTCCCATTCATTCATTGATGGAAAAAATAGAAAAATATTAACAAAATACTTAGGTATTAAGGAACACTGTCTTTAAAACTCATATTAAAAAAAATTAAACTGGTATTATGATTCATCTATAAAGAGAAAGGGCTACTCAAGAAACAGGAACCCAAACAACTAAAAATAAACATAGGGCAAGATGCTCAACCCAGGTATTATTCAGGGAATGCAAATTAAAGAAACAAATGTGCATCATATTTCAGTTATCAGTTTAGAAAAATAAAAGTGCAATTACATTTAATGCTGACAAATGAGTAGGACAAAAGTTGTTTTCTTATACTTCACTTGTGGGATTCCGAATTGATACAACTTTTTAGAGAATACACATTATCCTTTAGACCAACAACTCAGAAATATAAATTAATGCTTAAGAATATATTTACAGGGACTTCCCTGGTGGTGCAGTAGTTAAGAATCCTCCTGCCAATGCAGGGGATATGGGTTTGATGCCTGGTCCAGGAAAATCCCACATGCCGCAGAGCAACTAAACCCGTTCCCTACAACTACCGAGCCCGCATGCCACAACAACTGAAGCCCGCGTGCCTAGAGGCCATGCTCCACGACAAGAGAAGCCACCGCAATGAGAAGACTGTGCACCACAACGAGGAGTAGCCCCCACTCGCCACAAGTAGAGAAAGCCCATGCATGGCAACGAAGACCCTACACAGCCAAAATTTTAAAAAAAAAAAAATTAAAAAAAAATATTTCCAAAGCTGTTTCTAGAAACATTTCTGTGGTGACCAAAAAAAAAAGAATAAATAAACATCTTGAAAAGCCATCAATTAGAGAATAATTAAATAAATCGTATCACAGTCATTCTATGCAATATTACTGGCTTATAACAAGATAAGTTTGGAAAAATAACTTTTTCTTTGATTTAGAGGAATATTGATTCTGGTCCATAGAGCTGACAGTCAGAAAGGTGGATGTAAAGCAAGGAAGTTTAAGAATAGACTGAATCTACACACATGAGGTGGAACTCCCTGAGGAAGTTCAGAAACACACGTGAGTTCTTGTTTCACCTAAAAGTGGTAGTATGGGCATTCTACAGAAACTAAGAACCTTTCTCACAAAGCCAGATATCTGTCAGAGAAGTTGAAGGAGGTTGCAGGGAACGGTAGAGCAGTTGCGAGCCCAGCTGCTGATTAAGGCCATCAAAGAGAATCTGTAAATCAGCAGCAACGGGTGTGAGCTACAAAATGACTGTTGCTTCTCTTTTGTCCTCCAAATTTCCCAAGAATCTCCCTTGTAACCCACTTAAATGGAAACATACAAAAGGGAATGCTGAGAAATATAATTTGGTTTAGCCACTTTGCCACATTACAAAGCCACCACAGAAAGAATATGGTATTAGATGGAAGCATGAACTCTGGAGAGGAATTACCTGTTTTCAAATTCCATGACCACCATTCACTAATTATGTGAATTAGGAAAGTGACAATTTTCTCTGCCTCAATTTTCTCAACTGAAAAATCATATTACTTCCCCACATTATGGTGATTGAGCTAGTGTGTGTGAAGTGCTTAGAAGCACAGCTGATAATAATTGTTACATATTATAATTTAAAATCACTTTCAGTAAATGGGCTGCAAATACCCCTTTCAAGTTTTATCAGAAAAAAAGTCTGAATGATATAGTTTTGATTAACATGAAACCTCGTTAGTTTTTGTCTCATTAGATTTTCCAATTTTCCTGACTTTGAAAGAAGAGATATAATATTCTAAGCCATAGGCTAGAAACCTATAACCCATGAATCATCTATACCATGGGGTCTATTGTTTCTGGCCCACAGCTAAAATGGTTTTTATGTACATGTGACCCTTGAACAATGCAGATTTGAATTGTGTGTGTCCACTTATATGGATATTTTTCAACAGTAAATACTACAGTACTACATGATCTGTGGTTGGTTGAATCTGCAGATGCTGAGAAATCATGGATACAGGAGGTCAACTATAAATTTTATTCAGATTAACCCCTGTGTTGTCCAAGGATCAACTGTATTTAAAATATTGTTTAAAAAGTAAAAGAAAAAAAGTGTGACAGAGACTCTATGTGGCCCACAGACCTAATATATTTACTGTCTGACGCTTTACAGAAAACATCCGTCACCTCAAGTTCTAAAAACAAGTGCTCATGAATAGAAATAGGATGTGAGCAATAAATGAGTCATATATGCATTTCTAAATTTTCTAGTAGCCATATTTTAAAAAAGTAAAGAAGAAACAGGTAAAATTAATTTTAATCCATGTTTTTAATTAACCTAATTTATCCAAAATATTATCACTTCAACATGCAGTGAAAAATTATTAACAAAATATTTTGCATCATTTTTATAATAAACTTTTGAAATACATTGTATACTTTACTCACCACTTCAAATTCAGACTACTCAAATTTCAAGTACTCAGTATGCATCTGTGACTTGTGACTACCATATTGGACAGTACAGTTTAAAATCCATTGGGGGGAGGGGTTCCCACATAATTCAAGAATATTCATATAAATACAAAAATATCTAGCACTCAAAAGGGAACATTTATAATGTCTAGCAACCAATCAAAAATTACCAGGTATGCAGGAAAATGTGATCCATAATGAGAAAAAAGAAATCTAGCCAATCAAAACTGACCTAGAAATTAAAGATGTTAGAATTAACATACAAGAAAATTAAAATAGTTATAATAACTATATATCTGTCGCAAAAAATAGAGATAAGGAAGATAGAACGTAAAATATTAATATAAAATCTAAAATATAGAATATACAGGTGTATAATCTAGCATATATATAATCTAGCATTCAAAACTATAATGTTGGAGGTGAAAAATACACTGGGTGGGATTAATGGCTGATTAGACTTTGTAGAAGGAAAAAAATTAATGTATTTGATTATATAGCAATAGAAACTTTCTAAAAAGAATTAGAGAAGAAAAAATAGAATCAAAGAAAATGAACAGAGAGCATCAGTGATATGTAGGACAACTTCAAGAAGCCTACTATGAGTGTAATTGAAGTCTCCAAAAAATTGGGGAGGGGGCTGGGATATGAAAAACATTTTAAGGGAGAAATGAACAATATTTTTCCAAATTTGCTTAAACTAAAAATTCACATCCAAGAAGTTCAATAAACTCCTAAGGAAAATAAGTAGGAAGAAAACTAAAGCAAGGCATATCATAATCAAATTGCTGAAAACCAGTATGACAGAGAAAAACAAAGGCAGACAGAGAAAAAAAGACATGCTACATAGAAGAAAAAGAAAGTTGACAGCAGATTTCTCACCAGAAGTAATGCAAGCAAGAAGGCTTTAGGGTAACATCTTTAAAGTACTGAAAGAAAAAAATATTGCCAACCTAGAGTTCTTCAATAAAAATGTCTTTCTAAGACAAAAGCTCAATAAATACTTTCCAGATACACAAAATCTGAAAGCAGACCTTCCCTACAAGAAATATTTAAGGAAGTTCTTCCGGCAATGGGAAAATAGTAAAAGTTGGAGATGCTTATATACACAAAAATACAAAAAAAAAAAAAAAAAAAAAAACAGAAATGGTACCTAAATGAGTCAATATGTAAGATTTTTTTTCTTATCATTAGAATCTTTTTAAACTATAATTGTTTAAACAAAAATAATGACACTGTATCATGTGGATTGCAACACACGATAAGTAAATATATGACAACCAGAGCATAAAGCCTGGGAGAGACCATATGTGAATAGCTATATCACTTGAGATTTGAGGCTATGAGTTAATTATGTATACTATAAGTCCTAAAAGCAAACTCTAAAACAGGGCAAAGATATATAGCTGACAATTCAACAAAGCATATGAAATGAAATTATTTATATATATAAAAATAATATTTATATATATAAATAATATTTATATATATAAATAAATAATATATATATAATTAATATAAAACTGTCAGAAAATGAAAAAAACCTTCAGGTCAAAGAAATGAAAGAGAAATACCAATATGAGAGACATAAATGTAACAATTTCAATAATTATTAAATGTAAACAATCAGGGGTCTAAGCATCCCAATAACAGGCAGAGATGGTCAGATTGGAAAAAAAAAAATAACACCCAACTATATGATCCTTACAAAAACAAATTTAAAAAAGCTGGATTAGCTTTATATATCAGAGCAAATTCAGAGAAACAAATATTACCAGAGTTAAGGATGTCATGGAGTCAATTTACCAATAGTAGATAATATTTCTAAATACTTATGTGCCTAATAATAATGCTTCAAAATACATGAAGCAAACACTGATAAAATTTCAAGGAAAAATAGATAAAGCCATAACTGTGTTCAGAGATGTGAGTAACCATTTCTCAATAATTGAAATGACAAGTAGAAAATCAATATTATAGGAGACTTGAACAATATTCACAATAAACTTAACCTAATGATGTCTATAGAATATGACATTCAACTATAACAGAATATACATTTTTTTCAAGTGTATATGGAACATTTAACAAGATAGGCCATATTCTGAGCCATAAATTAGTCTTAAAAATTTAAAGAGGTTCAAAATATGCAAAGAATGTTATCCTACATTAAATTTAAATTAACTGGAATTAAATTTAAGTTGATAACACAAATATCTCTGGAAAATTCCCAAATATTTGAAAACTAAATAATACACTTATAAATAAACCATGAGTAGATAAAAAATCAAAAGCTGAATTAGAAAGTATGTTGAACTGAATGAAAATGAAAACAACATATGTGAAATGCCATGAAAGCAATACTTGGGGGAGGGGGAGTTTAATGATATCTAAGAAGAAAAGAAAGGTCACATATCAATGCCCTCAACAACCACTTTAGGAAACTAGAAAATGAAGAGCAAATAAAACTTAAAATAAGCAGAAGAATAGAAATAATAAAGACTAAAGCAAAAATCAATGAAATAGTAAACAGAAAAACAATAGAGAAATAAATGATCCCAAACTCTGGGTCTTTGAGAAGTTTAATAAAATGGATAAAACGCTCACCAGACTTGTTAGGAAGAAAAAAGAGGACATGACTAGCAATACCAGAAATGGGAGACTTGTCATTACTCCAGAATCCACAAAGATTAAAGAGATAAAGGAAATATTATGAATAACTTTATGTCAATAAATTTGACATCTTAGATGAAACAGACAAATTCCTTGAAAAACAAAAATTAACAAAACTCAATGTAAGATATAGGTAAACTGACTAGACTTACATCAATTAAATAAATGTAAAATTAAACTACATTGAAATATCACTATAAACCTATTAGGAAGGCTGGTATATTAATTGTTTATGAGGATGTGGAACAACAGGAACTTTCATACACTGATGTTAGGAATATAAAATGGTACACCCACTTTGAAACAATATGGCAGTTTCTTTAAAAGGTAAAAAAATACACCTAACTTATGATTCAGCCACTCCACTTCCAAGTATTTATCCTAGAAGAGAAATGAAAACATCATATGGCCATTCAAAGACTTTTACAGGAATGTTCACGGAAGCTTTACTTTTGATAGCCAAAAACTGGAAACAATCCAAATGTCTGTCAACATTTGAATAAGCAAAGGATAACAAATTGTAGTATAGTCATACAAGAGAATCCTACTCAGCGATATAATGAATGAACTATTCATACACACTAAAACGTGGATGATGCATCTTAAAATAATTACACTGAGTAAAAAAGCCAGACAAAACATTCTATTAATTTCTAGGAAATGGAAGTGAATTATAGTGATAGAAAGCAGATCCGTTGTTGCCTGGGAAGGGAGTGAAGAGGAGGATAAGGGAGAAATTACCAAGGGCCATAAGGAAACATTTAGAAGTTAGGGATGAATTCATCACCTTGATTGTGAGTTTCATGGGTATAATATCTATGACAAAACTTATTACTTTGTATACTTTAAATATGTGCAATTTATTTTATGTAAATTATATCTTAATAAAAGTTCTATATGTATATATTATGTATATATATGACTCATGGAGCTGTGACTCAGTTATCACATATGTGTGACATATATACAAGTATGTCACATATATACACATGTCATATATGCATACACATATACATATATGGCATATGTGCACAATTTATCACTACGATTTATGTGCCAGATATATATAACGACAACTGTGCCACAGCTCCAAGAGTATCATAATAGAAGGAGCATACATATTTAGGGATATAATATCAGAAGAGCCCCCTTACCATCATCTTTGGAGGTCTTTCTGGAAAAAATATTTTCTCTCTCTCTCTTAAAAGATTTGTTTTTCCTCCTGGAAGCTGTGACATCCATAAATAGCTAAAGCCAGACTTCAAGCTAGTGGGTATTGAGAATAACTCAATATATGATGAGAAAGTAGGCATTGTCCCCTCTTCATAGAAGTTGGAAATACCTGAATCAAATATCAGAATCATACACATTTTCAATTGTGGTGAACCTGAATCATCTGTTTTAACTACAAAATTCCAAATGTGGAATTGTAACACCACAAATCTAAGTTAAGAGTCCTATTTTAAGTTTTAGTCATTATAGAATAATATGAACGCATCATACCTGTAGAACCAGAGCCTCAGAGCACATCAAAAAAATAAACCTTTATGATAGGCTTATAGTGAAAATCAGTGGCAAGGAACAGTATATCTAATTTGTCTGGCCAAACATTGATCATGGGCTCAGAAATACTTGATTTTCAGACATTTAGAAGCTAAATTGCTAGTCAATATGAGAGAAGGATTTTTAAGCATATTCTGTTATAAATGTTGCTTATAATTTGTACTGAAAGTGTAATTTTTTTTTTTTTTTTTGCGGTACGCGGGCCTCTCACTGTTGTGGCCTCTCCCGTTGCGGAGCACAGGCTCCGGACGCGCAGGCTCAGTGGCCATGGCTCACGGGCCTAGCCGCTCCATGGCATGTGGGATCTTCATGGACTGGGGCACGAACCCGTGTCCCCTGCATCGGCAGGCAGACTCTCAACCACTGTGCCACCAGGGAAGCCCTGCAAGTGTAATTTTTAAAATAAATCTACACTTTAATGTGATCCTGGGTCACCAGATACATGTTGGCTCATTCACCTATGCCACTGTTGGTTGGCAACCTGGTCCCCCTGTAGACAGGGAGCAAGGAGAGACCAAAAAAAGAGGCAGGACACTCAAGATTGGTAGGTGGCAGGTTTAATAAGTAAGAGAACCTATAGTACTTACAAGGCCTGTCTTGGGCAGCCACAAGACAAGTAGATCTCTGCACTTGCCCATCAGAATCTTAAAGTTTATAGAGAAGCCTCAACTGGGTTCAGTCATATATACCATGCAGCTGGTCTCAACGACACCTTATTCTATCAAGGCTACACCCTTGGAATAGTTCCCACTATGGGAAAAGCATATATTCCAAGGACAGGGAGGGGGTGAGGATCTTCTAACTGCCCAGTTCCAGCTCATGGGTCAACTGAAGGTTGCGTCCTCTCAGTGACCTCCTCCAATAGCCACATGTTGCTAGTGTCTTGGGATTCTGAAGAACATGAGTGAGCACGGCTTGGAACAGGCAGACTGTATGCCCCTTTATTGCCCTCTTAATGTCACTGGGGAGATTTAGGCCCAGAGAGGGCAAAGGTAGTTTTCAAGTTCATACAGCAAATAGTGATATATCCAGGAATAGAACTCAGATCACCTGCCTTTCCCACTGTTACCTCCTGGGATGGGTAAGTTCAGGAGTTGGGGCAGCCATCCTGGGGAAATCAAGAAACAACCCAAGGGTTCAGGATTCAGGACTGGTTACCCCATCGTGAAACTAATATCTTTTGAAACAGTGGTGAGAAGAAAGATTTGAAAAATATCTTAAAACTATACAGAGAACATAAGAGAAGTAATTCTTAGGAGTACAGCTTCTTCCTTAGTATTCATTATGTAAAAGTTTGATAAATAATCAACCATTTTTAAAATTCTATTTCTCTTATTTGGGAATTTTAATAGGTCACACTTTCAATTTGGTTGTATGCTTAGCGTTAAGTATTTACCTTAAACAAAAATTTAAGTAGTGAAGTAAGATAACTATTTTATTAATATTAATCAACACATCAACATTCATATCTTAACCTATTCAATTTAGTTAAAGTTTGCTTTTGAGCACGTTGAGATTTAGTATAACTCATTTCTTTGGACATTTGGACTGACAAACTCCATCTCTCTCTAAGATACTGCATTTAATTTTTCTTGGTGATAGTAATGATGTAGGGAATTATCTGTTGATATACAGAATGATCAAACCTGTCCCTTCTAAAAGACTTAAGACTCATGAACAAGCATAATTCAAGAAAATGAGATAGGCCATGGTGTCTGTTTATGAATGTATAATACAATACAGAAAAGAAGCCATACTATTAAAAGATATATATAAAAATTTTGTTACCTTAAAAATTGTTACTTTTCTAAGTGTTTTTAAATACTCAGTCTATTAGGGGCTTGTGTCTAAAGCACAATTCAGGTTTACTTTTTACTTTCTTTTTTGATGTTTGTCTCATATTATTTCTCTAATTGCTTTACACTTTCAAGATACTTTTATGCTAATGTGTCTTAGCAATATTCCTTCTTAGAATCAGACTGGACCAGGAATATTATGTAATACTACTAAGGCAGTTTTGGTAAGGCCAAGGCAACTCTTCAAAGGTCTTTTTTCACTGGCAATTTATATTTAATTTATATCTCTCCACCAACCAATACTGAGGTTCATCCTTAGAGTGATAACTATATCTTCTAGTAGCTCAGTGAAAAATGCATTTTAAGTACTCTCAAAAGTACAGTGAAAATAAGTAATCAATGCACAATTGTAGCATTATTCAAATAGTTGTAAACACCTATTCAAGTTTATTCAAACTATAGATTATCCCTGGAAGTAGATATGGTAACACTCTACAATTTGGGGTAAATGCCAAATGTAGTTTTAGCACACCATTTGTAATAACTTCAGAAACCGAGATTTGTAAGTTTGCCACTGAAAACAATTTTTTAATCCTTTTCTAGGCCATATCTGATATTGAAATAAGTTCTTCCAAACTGAACAGGTTTACACCTGATTTAAAAGTTGGGCTTTATAAATATGTAGTGAACTGTGTTAAGAAGCAACATATTTTCCATTGAATTAGACTTTTTTGCTGTTTCTAAGGCAATTAAAGAGAAAACGAAGAAAAGGATAAACCTGAGTAACTGTCTAAAATCTGTCATTAATGTCCAGTGACTCACTGCTGCTTTAACTATGGCTTTCATTCAGGACTGATTTATTCACAGATAATTCATACTAAACTTATTATTGAAATCACAAGACTTTGGGAGAGGTTCTGGAGTGAATAGTGACCTCCAAAAATCCATGTCCATCAGAAACCTGTAAATGTGACCTTATTTGGCAACAGGGGCTTTGCAGATAGTATAATCAAGTTAAAATGAGATCATACTGGATTAGGATAGGTCCTAACCCAATGATTTATGTTCTAATAAGAAGAGGGAACTTTGGGTACAGAGACAGACAGAGGGAGAACACTATATGAAGATGGAGCCACAGAGTGGAATAATGCATCTACAGTGAAGACATGCCAAGATTGCCAGCAACCACCCGAAACTGGGAGAGAGGCTTGGAACAGATTCTCCCTCAGAGCCATGAGAAGGAATCAATAACTGAAAACGTGGTTTTGAACTTCTAGCCTGGAGAACTGGAATAAATATCTATTGTTTTAAGCCAGCTGTTTGTGATACTTCATTATGGCAGCCCTAGGAAATTAATATAGGATAGATACGTAGTTTTGATACACAGAATTGCAGGGACCTTCACTTTTAATTTCAGATTCACTTTTCTCTATTTACTTCTCAGAGAAAAAGACCTATTTACCTTTCTAATTCCCCTTTGTCTCTCTCTCTCTCTCTCTTTACTTATAAAAAAGAAAAAAAACACAGGAAGTATATAATAATGTGATGGTATTGACCTATATAAAAATCTTACCATGGTATTTTATCAAATCAAAAGTTTTCTTTGCAGTTCTTCATCTCCTCCTCCAAAGAGAGTTTTCTAATGTTATTTGATAAATTTAAATTGACTAGATTAAATTTTCCTGCACTTTGTGAAAAGACTTAGAGTTCTGAAATTTTGTTTTGAACTTAAAATTATTTTGCAAAAAGTAAAATATGAAACATGCCTTATTTCATTGTTTACATCATAGAAATACAGCAAAAGTACTCTTAGCCAGAAACCATCTAGCTCACTCTTTTGTAAAATATTCGAGGTGTTAGAAATTTAGCAAAAAGAAACAGAAACAAAAATACACTTAGATTATCTCTTTGAGAAAATAAATATTTAATGCAATCATAAAATATATTATGATATTTGTGATATTATTTAATCCACTAAATTTGGTAAACACAGGGAAAGCCATATTTGTAGGAAGGTAGGTAACATCAAAAACTACAACCATTCTCAGTGATGTCAATGTTCACAGAACAGAAATATGAGACATAGTTCTTATCTTTCTTTCACATGGGTTATTGTTTTTTTTTTTGTTTTTGCGGTACGTGGGCCTGTCACTGTTGTGGCCTCTCCTGTTGCGGAGCACAGGCTCCGGACGCACAGGCTCAGCGGCCATGGCTCATGGGCCCAGCCGCTCCGCAGCATGTGGGATCTTCCCGGACCGGGGCACAAACCTGTGTCCCCTGCATCGGCAGGTGGACTCTCAACCACTGTGCCACCAAGGAAGCCCCACATGGGTTATTCTTTATAGGTTTATATGTCTTAAATTCACAACCCATGAATTTAACTACATTAACATTTTTTTCCTTTTGTTTTAAAATTTGTATCAGGAAGGATTTACAGTCACCTATGAGTAACTTAATACCAGCATGTGCTCTGTATCTGTCAAAGGACTAAGAAAAAAACTCTGTCAGATTTAAAGTCTAACAAAATAATCAGAAAAAGTAAGTTTCTTTCTATACCTATTCCACAAAAATATTACCCTTAACTTCTAGAGAAACATAGTAGAAAAGTACTTTTAAAAAGCAAATAGAGGGTGTGGAGTCAAGATGGCAGTGTGTGAAGATGTCGAGTTAGCATCTCCCCACAACTAGAGCACCTGCTGGCTGCTGGTGGGGGACGCTGATGCCCAAGGAGATGGGAGGAACCCCCAAGTGAACAGGTAGTACATAAGGGCACTGATGCGGGGGGGGGGGGGAAGTGGAGGCCAGACAGGATGGGAAGAGTGGGAGAGAAGCGGAGGGCGATCGCTGGCCCACTCAGGCTGGGGAGGCTGCTGAGTTCCCAGGCAGGTGCCCTCCAAGGCCCCCCTCTCCCCCGCAGCTGCATTGGTCCTGGTCGCATAGAAGGGAGGCCGGGAAGATCAGGAGAGGGGCCAGGAGGGGCCTCCAGGACCGGTGAGGAGAGGAGGGCATTTGCCCCACCCACTCGAGCCTAGGAAGCCTGCTGGGCTCCCAGGTGAGGTCCCCTGCCCTCTGAGACCAAGGGTGGAGGGCATGCCTGAGCCCCTTCTGTTCCTTGAGCCTCAGCCCCACCCCCCACAGTCCCCAGGGCCTTTTTCATCCCTTGGAGTCCTGAGCATAGGCCCCGCCCACTGCTCAAAACTAGCCCTTGCTTAGGCCCTGTCCACCACAGCTAAGGCCTTTTCACCCTTCTTTTTTTCTTTCATTCTTTCTTTTTTTTTTCTTTTCCCTCCTCCTCTTTTTTACTATTGTTGTACTGATGTACCTTCTGGTTGTTGATTCATCTATATTTTTATTTTTATATTCTTTCTTACATGTCTGTTAGTTTCCTAGTCTAATTTTATTTTTTACTTTGTTATTGTTCTCTTTTTTTTTCTTTTTTTTTGCCACTCCACGTGGCTTATGGGATGTTGGTTCACAAGCCAGGGGTTGGGCCAAAGCTCCTGCAGAGGGAGCTCCGAGTCTGAACCACTGGACTAACAGAGAGCCTCAGACCCCAGGGAATATTCATTGGAGTGAGGTCTCATGGAGGTCCTCATCTCAGCACCAAGACCCAGCTCTACCCAACAGCCTACAACTCCAGTGTTGGACGCCTCAGGCCAAACAACCAGTAAGACAGGTACACAACCCCATTCATCAAAAAAAAAAAAAAAAAGGAAAAAAAAATGAGACGGCAAAAAAATATATCACAGATGAAGGAGCAAGGTAAAAACCTACAAGACCAAATAAATGAAGAGGAAATAGGCCATTTACCTGAAAAAGCATTCAGAGTAATGATAGTAAAGATGATCCAGAATCTCAGAAATAGAATGGAGGCATGGACTGAGAAAATACAAGAAATGTTTAACAAACATCTAGAAGAACTAAAGAAAAAACAAACAGAGATGAACAACACAATAACTGAAATGAAAAATACACTAGAAGGAATCAATAACAGAATAACTGAGGCAGAAGAACGAATAAGTGAGCTGGAGGACAAAATGGTGGAAATAACTGCCGAGGAGCAGAATAAAGAAAAAAGAATGAAAAGAATTGAAGACAATCTCAGAGACCCCTGGGACAACACTAAATGCACCAACATTCGAATTATAGGGGTCCCAGAAGAAGAAGAGAAAAAGAAGGTGTCTGAGAAGATATTTGAAGAGATTATAGTGGAAAACTTCCCTAACATGGGAAAGGAAATAATAGTCATCAAGTCCAGGAAGCGCAGAGAGTCCCATACAGGATAAACTCTAGGAGAAACACACCAAGACACATATTAATCAAACTAACAAAAATTAAACTCAAAGAAAAAATATTAAAAGCAGCAAGGGCAAAACAAAAAATAGCATACAGAGGAATCCCCATAGGGTATCAGCTGATTTTTCAGCAGAAACTCTGCAGGCCAGAAGGGAGTGGGAGTATATACTTAAAGTATTGAAAGAGAAAAACCTACAACCAAGATTACCAGCAAGGAGCTCATTCAGAGTCAATGTAGAAATCAAAAGCTTTCCAGATAAGAAAAAGCTAAGAGAATTTGGCACCACCAAACCAGCTTTACAACACAAGCTAAAGAAACTTCTCTAGGCAGGAAACACAAGAAAAGAAAAAGACCTACAAAAACAAACCCAGAACAATTAATAAAATGATAATAGGAACATATATATTGATAATAACCTTGAATGTAAATGGATTAAATGCCTCAACCAAAACACAGACTGGCTGAATGGATACAAAAACAAGACCCATATATATGCTGTCTACAAGAGACCCATTTCAGACCTAGGGACACATAGAAACTGAAAGTGAAGGGATGGAAAAAGATATTCCATGCAAATGGAAATCAAAAGAAAGCTGGAGTAGCAATACTCGTATCAGATAAAACAGACTTTCAAATAAAGACTGTTACAAGATATAAGGAGGAACACTACATAATGATCAAAGGATCAATCCAAGAAGAAGATTGGAAGAATCCAATGTATATGTTCTTGGATTGGAAGAATACTGTGAAAATGTCTATACTACCCAAAGCAATCTACAGATTCAGTGTAATCCCTATGAAACTACCAATGACATTCTTCACAGAATTAGAACAAAAAATTTTACAATTTGTATGGAACCACAAAAGACCCCGAATAGCCAAAGCAATCTTGAGAAAGAAAAATGGAGTTGGAGGAATCAGGCTCCCTGACTTCAAAATATACCACAAAGCTACAGTAATCAAGACAGTATGGTACTGGCACAAAAACAGGAATATTGATCAATGGTACATGAGAGAATGCCCAGAGATAAACCCACACACATATGGGTACCTAATTTACAACAAAGGAGGCAAGAACCTACAATGGAGAAAAGACAGCCTCTTCAATAAGTGGTGCTGGGAAAACTGCACAGCTACATGTAAAAGAATGAAATTAAAACACTACCTAACACCAAATACAAAAATAAACTCCAAATGGATCAAAGATCTAAATGTAAGACCAGACACTATAAAACTATTAGAGGAAAACATAGGAAAAACACTCTTTGACATAAACCACAGCAAGATCTTTTTTGACCCACCTCCTAGAGTAACGGAAATAAAAATAAACAAATGGGACTTTAAGTAAACTTAAAAGCTTTTGCGTAGCAAAGGAAGCCATAAACAAGACAAAAAGACAACCCTCGGAATGGGAGAAAATATTTGCAAATGAAACAACAAAGATATTAATATCCAAAATATACAAACAGCTCATGGAGCTCAATATCAAAAAAAACCAAACAATCCAGTTAAAAAATGGGTGGAAGACCTAAATAGACATTTCACCAAGGAAGACATACAGGTGGCCAAGAGGCACATGAAAAGCTGCTCAACCTCACTAATTATTAAAGAAGTTGAAATCAAAGCTACAATGAGGTATCACTTCATGCCAATCAGAATGGCCATTATCAAAAATTTTAGAAACAATAAATGCTGGAAAGGGTGTGGTGAAAAGGGTACCCTCCTGCACTGTTGGTGGGAATGTAAATTGATACAACCACCGTGGAAAACAGTATGGAGCTTACTTTAAAAACTAAAAAGAGAACTACCATATGACCCAGCAATCCCACTACTGGGCATATACCCTGAGAAAAGTATAATTCAAAAAGAGACAGGTACCGCAATGTAAAATTGGAGCACTATTTACAATAGCCAGGACATGGAACCAACCTAAATGTCCATCAACAGATGAATGGATAAAGATGTGGCACATATATACAATGGAATATTACTCAGCCATAAAAAGAAACAATTGAATTATTTGTAGTGAAGTGGGTGGACCTAGAATCTGTCATACAGAGTGAAGTCAGAAAGAGAAACACAAATACTGTATGCTAACGCATATATATGGAATCTAAAAAAAAAAATGGTACTTATGAACCTAGTTGCAGGGCAGGAATAAAGATGTAGACATAGAGAATGGACTTGAGGACATGGGGTGGGAGGGGGAAGCTTGGGCGAAGCTGAGAGTAGCATTGACATATGTACACTACCGAATGTAAAATAATTGGCTGGTGGGAAGAAGCAGCATAGCACAGGAAGATCAGCTCAGTGCTTTGCAATGACCTAGAGGGGTGGGATAGGGAGGATGGGAGGGAGGCTAAAGAGGGAGGGGATATGGGGACATATGTATGCATATGGCTGATTCACTTTGTTGTACAACAGAAACTAACAGTATTGTGAGGCAATTTTACTCCAATAAAGATCTATTTTTAAAAAAGCAAATAAAAATCTGCAAGTATTAGATATTTTAGAAACATCTTTTACAAAGAAAATTACTTTCAATATATGTAAAACTGGAACTATTACATTTCAGTTACTTTACATGCCTGAGAAATAAAATGTAATAGAAGGCAAAAATATTTATAAGAAAACATAAATTCCAGCTGCAAAATTTCCAAGGAATCAATATTTAGGATGATTTTTCTCCAATTCTATTCTGAAATGGAATAAAGGTATTAAATATTTTTGTGTTACTTGTAAATTTCATATGAAATGTAAGATCTAGTTTCAGTGATCTATAATTTCAGAGAAATAGGAATAAAATTTCCAATAATAAGTTTCTCTTTAACCTGAAAATCTTTGAAAGAAGTGATTGGTTGGTTGATTGATTGGTTGGTTGACTGACTGGTTTTTATGAGTAATGATAGTTTTAGGACTTTTTTTTAAACCGTTACTCCTTTTAGGAGAAAACTCACTTAAGAAAAATATCACAGGCTGGGAACAGACCATGTAGTTTAGGAGTCCTCATTGGTTCACTGATTTGCTAGAAAAACTCACAGAATTGAGAAAGGCCATTATACACATAGTTATTGTTTGTTACAGTGAAAGAATTCAGATCAAAATCAGTAAAGAGAAGAGGTGTATAAGGCAGTGTCTCAGAGAGTTTCAGGCATGAGCTTCCCATTGTCTTTCCCAGTGGAGTCATGTGGACAGTGCTTACTTCTCCCAGCAATGATGTGTGGTAACACATATGGAGTATTGTCAGCTGGAGAAACTCACCTGAGCATTGGTGTCCAGGGATTTTATTGGGGGCTGTCATATAGGCATCAATGACTGCCCATAGATTTGTCCTAAGTCTTCAGCCCCTCCAGAGGTCAATCTACCACTGCATGGTCCAAAGCCTCCCCAATAATTACATTGTAAACACAGAGTATCTGTCATGGCCCAAGACCCCAACTCAATAAAGACACTCTTATCAGGCAGGGTATTCCAAGGGCTTAGAAGATACCTTTCAGCAACCAGGGGCAATGGCCAAACTTTTAATGTGCAAAGTGTGGATCACACAGACTTGATGACTGAAAAAGAGAAATTTGAGTTAAATGACTAAAAAATACAATATTAATAAATTTTTTTATTGTAAGAGATAAATTTCTGATATACAGTAATTTCATAGCTCATTTTACATAAGAAATGTAAACTAGGAAATTTTAGAGTATATTATATTTGAAAACCTTTTGGGGACTTAGGAATAAAATGTCAAAGCATTTTATTGTCTTATTTGCATCTTAGGGAAGTTATCTGAATTATGTATTCAAATTTCTCAAATCAAAACAAATTATTAAGTGAATCCTTAAGTAAATTCTAAGGTAAATTCTTGCAAAAACGATACTGACCTACTTCACCAGGTTTTATAAATAAATTAGTAAATGGTTAAATATTAATACTAACATAAATTACTTTAGAATGGCACACATTGATAAAAAGACACAAGATAAAGATAGAATAAAACAGAACAAATCATTTCTGCAAACAGAATAAGCAGAAGACAGGCTAAGAAGGAATACATTATATTCTTTCCATAAATACAGGTATCCCCTGCTTTTTGAAAGTTCACTTTATACCACTTTGCTTTTATGAAAGACCTACATTAGTACCTGTTTTTACTAACCAAAAGAAATTCGAGTAGGATTTTCATTTTTCAGAAAAAAGGCAAAATGTGAAAATAACATTCAGCGTTTGCTTTGCAGGGAGCCTGATAGAGGCAGTGTGCACCCAGCAGCAAGAGTGGCACCGCCAGCTCCTTCTCTGGGAACTACACTCAGCATCTCAGCCTCAAGCCACCATAGCTTCAAACTGTGTCTGTGAGCATCTGTGCTTTATCTTGCATCCGTTAGCAAGATGTCTCCTAAGGTAATTGCTTCTTTGCTTTAAATCATTTTGGCTTACAGAATTTTTCATAGAAACGTTCTACTTTCAGATAGCTAGAGAAACTTCTAGTTTTGAATACATCATTATATGTATACTAAATCTCAACTCAAAATGATCTCATCAGAAGATTTCTTTTAAAAGGAACTTAAGATACTGTAAGAGCAATAAAGGTCATCATCCTGTGGTTTTTGCATTAATAATGTCCCCAATTTACACTTCTTAAAACCGTTTTTTATTTCTTAGAACGGCCTTGAAAGTTTTAGTTCTGAAAGGGAAATCAATGATATCTCCATGAACTCACTTCTTTGTGATAAAAATGCATTTGAGGGCAGATTAAAAAAAAAACAACACAATTTCTCCTCTCATTTCAACTAAGAGTGTATTTATTAATTTCTTCCATAGTCTCATCTCAATTTACAAGTCCTTAGACCTGTGAATTTTTACTGCATTTACTCAACTCTAATCAAAAACTTAAAACGTTGGTTGTTTGTTATTATAAAATATTTGGAATGCATCTCTAAGCAAAAATCTTTATCCTGAAAAGATTATTTAGCCCAGAAGTTTCCCCAGCCACTGATAAGTTATTTCTTAAGAAAAAATAATAATAAACTAGGTTTAAGACTGTTTCTGATAGTTATTTGTTAACACGGGTATATAACAATCAGTTTTTTTCTAGGATGACAAATAACCATCAGAACACATCTTAAATCTTAACTCCATCTAACAAATCAGCAGCAGGCATACTCCAGTAAACCTGAATCTGAAAGCAGTCAATTAACAACATTCTCTTCGGAGTTTCCATACTTCTAAAGTTTACCAATTCCTGAATACCATGCTTCCCTCAAAACCATATGTAAGATCAATTCCTTGCTCTGCTTGAGAAGACTGTGCCAACCTCCCATAGCAACCCTTACTTAATACGCAATAAATTCATCTTCGTGTTTTTGTATTGGTCGTTGAATGGTGGTCTCATCATTTGATACTCATAGTTTGACAGCAATACTAGCCTTGACCCTGGTCTCTTTTCTCACAATTTTCTTAAATGCGATCTTTATTTCTACAGTATTACCTTATTATCCCTTGTCTATATATTTTCCTTCTGTTTCTTGAAGAATTTTTAATGACCATCTTTTATTCAAGTAATCAGTAAAACTTCCCTTTATAGTTTGGCCAGTCATATTTCCATATAGTCTAATTTCCATACACACAACTTGCCAGGTTATTCAACCAATTTGAATAAGAGCTTCCAATTAAAACTAAAAATATTTTGCTTTTACAGAATTTCTTTATTACCATTCATGTCAAAGTTGATTTGCAGTTGCACAACCACTACCGAGCAGAAAAGAACAATCACATCCCAGAATAGTATTTCTGACTAAATTTTTATTGAACATTTATTTAACTGAATTGAATATAGTAATTCAATTGAACTTAGTAAAATATATCTAAAATATTTTATGTCTGCCAAAATTTTCAAGAATTGATATTGGAAATGAGGAGGGAAAAACCACATTTGATAATCAACCTATTGCTGCCTAACTTCACACTCTGAAATGACTTTTTAAACTATTTCTCCAAAATAAGTTTTGAAAAGTATGAAGATGTTCTCTTTGGTACAGTTAATATTGAACTATTAAAGAAATAGAATGGCAAATGAAAAGATCAATTTATTCATCTATCTATCAGAAAAAATAAAATCAATTATTTTCCTCAGTACTGCCATTAGAATTAAGCAAGAGAGATTCTTGACTTGGGTCCTTTGGCTTTTAAGAGTCCCACATATCATACATATCATTTATTAAAGAAAACATGGATTCTGCCTCACAGAATTTAACACTCACTGCTGATAAGACCTGTAACACTAAACACCAGTTCTCACAACTAACAACTCTTTGGGCCCCAGGAAATGGCTTCTAACCATCTTTTGCCCCATGTCCTCCAAAAGGAATGGTGATTACATCTAAATGCTAGGAAGGTTTGTGGATTGTGTGTCTGACTGCTTCACTGGACATGGAAATAGTGAGAAGAGGATGTAAGTGGCAGAAGTACCTAAGTAGGAAAAAAAGACAATATAAATACTAGTCAACTCCTTCCTGTCAATATGAATGGAAAAATTCTTACCCAGCAAAGAATTTCCCACAGATACATAAAACCTCAACAGTTGCAGAAGGTAGCTGAGATAAATTTACTATATTAAACAATTTTTATTACTCATAAATTTGTATGTATGTGGGTATACACTTAACATGATTTTGATACACTTTAGTATCAGGTGTGAATTGAATGCTACAGTTGCAAAAAGTTTTATTTTATAAAAACCACTAAATTAAGAATTTCAGTCTTATTAAAATAATTTTGAGCTAACTTTTTAGTTATTTATAAATGATATTTCACATTTTAATTTCAAGAAAAAAGTTTTTGAAAACAAATGTGAAAATAATTTTATTTTTTATTGTTACTTTAATAGATTTTGCTTAAAATATACTTAATTTCTTGCACTTTGAAAACAAGTGCATTTTATTAGATAATTAAACATGAGTTCAAGTTGGAGTCCTGATAAGATACACAAAAGTGGAGCTCAAAAAGAAAGCTGAAAAAAATGTGAAAAACCTTCGTAGTGGTAGTTTGTTTATATTTTTTAAAAGCTAAAAAAATATAAACAGACTACCTTTTTTGTTGTTGATTTTTTTGGTTTTTTGCTGTACGTGGGCCTCTCACTGTTGTGGCCTCTCCCTTTGCGGAGCACAGGCTCCGGACGCGCAGGCTCAGCGGCCATGGCTCACGGGCCAGCGGCCATGGCTCACGGGCCCAGCCGCTCTGCGGCATGTGGGATCTTCCCAGACTGGGGCACGAACCCGTGTCCCCTGCATCGGCAGACAGACTCTCAACCACTGCGCCACCAGGGAAGCCCCAGACTACCTTTTATTTAAGTATTACAAACCTAAATTGAGCACGCAGGACCCTACAAATGATTAATTTAATGAAGTTTTAATTTCTTATGAAAATAAGAGAATTATCTCATCAAATTCAAAACTTGAACGGGTCAGATGAAAACCATGTAATTTTGTTTAATCATTCTTGATTAAAATAACTTGAAGCATATCACTTGCATACAAAAAAAGAACATGTGCAATTCTTAGAACCAAAAGAAGGCTGAATAAATAAATACCAACTCATAGTATGCAACAACTGCAAGAAAATGCCAATAAAGAATTCTGGCTTGAAGTTATTTATGCATTATTTATCAAGTGTGACAGTGATATTGTATACAATATTTACAGAAAACAGTAGAAAATATCTAGGTATAGTAGAAATGATTTCAAAATGTGATGCTGGAGGGACTAAACATGCACATATGATATAAATAATGAAATAATCATTATCTAGAATGAAAATTTCTAAATGAGATTAACTCATTGTGTGTGTGTGTGTGTTTTAACATCTTTATTGGAGTATAATTGCTTTACAATGGTGTGTTAGTTTCTGCTTTATAACAAAATGAATCAGTTATACATATACATATAGCCCCATATCTCTTCCCTCTTGCGTCTCCCTCCCTCCCACCCTCCCTATCCCAACCCTCTGGGTGGTCACAAAGCACCGAGCTGATGACTCATTGTGTTTTAAATAGAAAAAAGAAACCAAAATAAAATAGAAATAATTAGAAATTAGTTGATTCAACTAGAGTACTTGGAACAAGAGTCATGTGGAACAAGAAACATTTGTACACATTGTTGAACTGCTCAGAGAAGAAAACAGGAGATCAAAATTAATAAATGTTTTAAAGATCTTACACTAATTTTAAAAGCACAAGTGGTGAACTGAAGAAATGAAATTTAATATTAAACCTTAATTTAAAAGTGAAAGTAGCTGTCCAAGATGGCAGCATAAGAAGACCGTAAACTTACCTCCTCCCACAGATACACGAATCTATACCTACATATCCAGAAATTCCTTCTGAAGAAGAACTGAGGGCTGATTGAACAGCTTTTGCACAACAAACAACAGGAGGACCACAGAGGGACGAGTAGGAAAGAGGGAGACACAGTATCCATGAGAACTCCACCCCCGACCTGGTGACCTGCAGTAAGGAAAGATAATACTGAGAGGCCCATGTACAGACTTGCCCACCCTGGGGCACAGTGAAAAAAACTGCAGTTTAAAAAGCACCTAGACTATACATGAAGAAAATACATTTATTAATCCTAGAGCATCTGTCAAATGAGTGGAGAACTGTTGGAACTCTCTGGGATTAGGGGAATTGGAGAGTGCCATTTTTTTCTTCCCTCTCTATCTTATTACCATGGTAGGAAAATAGTCTAGGTGCTCTAGCCAGTCTGCTAAAGCTGTCCCAGTGCACCCCAGGCTACCAGCTACAGTCATACTTCTAAGGCAGCCCTGGTGTAACTGCCCAAGCTCCAGCCATCCCACCAAGATGACCCAGGTGAAAAGTACCATGGGACCCCCCCATCCCACATCCACCCTGGCTCCAGCCATCCTGCTGAGGCTGCCCAGCATGGCATGACCTGGGACCCACCAGCCCATGCCCACTCCAGCTCCAGCTATTCCATCAAGGTGGCCTGGGTGCAAAGCACCCTGGGACAACACTCCCTAGACCTACACCTGCTCCAACTCCAGCCAACCTGCCAAAGCTGCCTGGCACATGCAGCCTACATGGAAAATGCTCCTTCACAAAACACACATTTAAGCCTGGGAGAGAAAAAAACACACACTTGAAAACAAAGAAACTCAGAAAGTTAAACAAAATGAGGTGACAGAGTAATATGTTCCAAGCAAAAGAATAAGATAGAACCCCAGTAGAAAACATTAATGAAATGGAGATAAGTTACTTACTTGATAAAGAGTTCAAAGTAATGCTCATAAAGATGCTCGCAGACTCAAGAATGGAGGAACAGAGTGAGAACTTCAATAAAGAGTTAGAAAATATAAGAAAAAAAAATCCAAACTGAAGAATACAATAATTAAAGTGAAAAAGGCACTGGAAGGAATCAATAGCAGAATAGATGATACAGAAGAATGGATCAGTGACCTGGAAGACAGATAAGTGGCAATCACCCAATCAGAACAGCAAAAAGAACAGCAAAAAGAAAAAAAAAAGTTTTTAATGAGGATAGTTTAAGGGACTTCTGAGACTACATTAAGTGTACTAATATGTACATTATAGGGGTCCCAGAAGAAGAAGGGAGAGAGAAAGGGGCAGAAAACTTATTGCAGGAAATAATAGCTGAAAAGTTCCCAAACCTGGGGAAGGAAATAGATATCCACATCCAGGAAGCACAGATAGTCCCAAAAAAATGAACCCAAAGAGATCCACACCAAGGAATAATTAAAATGTCAAAACATAAAGAGAGAACTTGAAAAGCAGCAAGAGAAAAAAAGTAGTCACATAAAGGGAACTCCCATAAAACTATCAGCTGAGTTTTCGGCAAAAACTTTGGAGGCTAGAAGGGAGTGGCATGATATATTTAAAGTACTGAAAGAAAAAAACTTACAACCAAGAATACTCTACTCAGCAAGATGACCATTCAGAATTAAAGGAGAGATAAAGAATTTCCCAGAGCAAAAACTAAAGGAGTTCATCATCTAAACTGGCCTTAAAAGAAACAGTAAGGGATCTTACATAATTGGGAAAGAAAAGGCCATAGAAATAAGAAAATATATGAAAGAAAAAATTTCAATGATAAGGGCAAATATATAGTAAAGGCAGTGGATCAGCCATTTAATAAGCTAGTATGAAGGTTGAAAGACAAAAGTAGTAAAAATCAACTATAACTACAGTAAGTAGTTAAGAGATACACAAAATAAAAAGGTATAAAATGTGATGTGAAAACATAAAATGTAAAATGTGCAGTGTGGACAATATAGTCCATAATAATGTAATATCCTTGTATGGTGACAAATAGTAACTAGATTTATCGTGGTGATCATTTTGAAATGTATAGAAATATCAAATCACTATGTTGTGCACCAGTAACTAACATAATGTTGGAGGTCAATTAAACTTCAAAAACAAACAAACAAACTCATAGAGAAAGAGGTTACATTTGTGGTTACCAGAGTAACAGGATCAGGGAAGAGGGAATGGAAGAGGGCAGTCAAAAGGTACAAACTTCCAGTTAAGATAAATAAGTACTAGGGATGTAATGTACAACATGATAAATATAATTAACACTGCTGTATGTTATATATGAAAACTTTTAAGAGAGTAAATCCTAAGAGTTCTCATCAACAAGGAAAAACTTTTTTCTTCTTTTATTTTGTATGTATATGAGATGATGCATGTTCACTAAACATACTGTGGTTATCATTTCATGATGTATTATGCTGTATACCTTATACGGTGCTGTATGTCAATTATATCTCAATAAAACCCAAAGGAAAATGTTAATGAAATTATTCTAAAATTGTTTTTAAATGTGGCATGGAGAGTAAAAAGGTAGTGGTTTTAGAATGCACTTGAACTTAAGCAAATATCAGTTTAAAATAAACTGCTCTATATATAGGTCATTATTCATGACTTCATGATAACCACAAACCAAGAACTTACAATAAATACACAAAAAATAAAGAGAAAAGAACCCAAACATAACACTAAAGAAAATCATCAATCCACAAGGGAAGAGACCAAGAGAAGAAGAAACAAAGAACTACAAAAACAACCAGAAAATAAGTAACAAAATGGTAATTAGTACATACCTAGCAATAATGACTTTAAATGTCAGCAGACTAAATGCTCCAATCAAAAGACATAGTGTGAAAAAAAAAAAGAAAAAGAGGGTGGATAGATGGATAAAAAAACAAAACCCATCTTTAGATGCTGCCTACGAGAGACTCTTCAGATGTAAAGAAACACACAGACTAAAAGTGAAGGAATAAAAAAAGATATTCTATTCAAAAGAAGCCAAAAAAAAAAAAAAGTAGGGTAGCAACACCCATATCAGACAAAATAGACTTTTAAACAGAGACTATAACAAAAGACAAAGAAGAGATTTACATAATGATAAATGTGTCAATCCAAAAAGAGTATATAACATTCATAAATCTTTTTGCACACAACGTAAGAACACCTAAATATATAAAGCAAATATTAACAGGCATAAAAGGAGAAATTAACAGTAATGCAATAATAGTAAGGGACTTCAATATCCCACTTGCATCAATAGACAGATCATCCAGACAGAAAATCAATAAGGAAACACTGGCCCACTGGCCTTAAATGACCCATTAGAGAAGATAAACTTAATAGATATATACAGACATTTCATCAAAAAGCAACAGAGTACACATTCTTTTAAAGTACATATGGAACATTCTTAGAGAATACATGCTAGGCAACAAAACAAGTCAATAAATTAAAAGACTTAACCATATCAAGCATATTTTCCCATCATGACTCTATGAAACTAGAAATCAAATACAAGAAAATGGAAAAAATACAAAACTGGAGACTAAACAACCAGTGGGACAATAAAGAAATCAAAGGGGAAATTTTAAAATACCTGAGAAAATGAAAGTGGAAACACAATGTTCCAAAATTTATGTGATGCAGCAAAAGCAGTTCTAAGAGTGAAGTTTATAGTGATAACAGGCATACCTCAAGAAACAATAGAAATTCCAAATAAACAATCTAACTACACCCAAAAGAACTACAAAGAGAATAACAAAGCCCAAATTTAGTAGACAGAAAGAAATAATAAAGATCAGAGTGAAATAAATGAAATAGAAACTAAAAAAATAAATAGAAAAGATCAATGAAACTAAGAGATGGTTCTTTGAAAAGATGAACAAAATAGATAAACCTTTAGCCAGACTCATCAAGAAAGAGATAGGGCCCAAATAAATAAAATCAGAAATGAAAGAGAAGTTACAAGTAATACCACAGAAATACAAAGGATCCTAAGAGACTACTATAAACAATTATATGTCAACAAATTAGACAACGAGGAAAAAACAGATAAATTCTTAGAAACATACAATCTTCCAAGACTGAATCAGGAATAAATAGAAAACGTGAACAGACTGATTACTAGTAACGAATCAGTAATCAAAAATCTCCCAACAAACGAAGTCCAGGTCCCAACTGCTTCTGTGGAAAATTCTACCAAATATTTAAAGAAAAATTAATACCTGTCCTTCTTAAATGATTCCCCAAAACTTAAGAGGCAGGAACACTTCCAAACTCATTCAACAAAGCCAGAATTACCCTGATACCAAAACCAAACAATGACACTACCAAAAAAATAAATTACAAGCCAATATCCCTGATGAACATAGAAGCAAAAATCCTCAGCAAAATATTAGGAAACTGAATTCAACAATACATTAAAAGGATCATACATCGTGTTCAAGTGGGATTTATTCCAGGGATGCAAGGATATCTAGAAATCAATCAACATGATACATCACATTAATAAATTGAAGAATAAAAATCATATGATCTTTTCAATTGATGCAGAGAAATCATTTGAGAAACTTTACATCCATTCATGATAAAAAAAAACTCAACAAATTGGGTATAGAAGGAACACACCTCAATATAATAAAGGCCATATATGACAAACTGATAACTAACCTCATACTAAATGGTGAAAAACTGAAAACTTTTCCTCTAAGATCAGGAACAAGACAAGGATGCCCACTCTTTCCACTTTTATTTAACATAGTTTTGGAAGTTCTAGCCATAGCAATCAGACAAGAAAAAGAGATAAAAGCCATCCAAATTGGAAAAAAAAGGAAATAAACTGTCACTATTTGCAGATGACATGATACTATGCATAGAAAACCCTAAATACCCCACCAAAATACTATTAGAACCAATAAATGAATTCAGCAAAGTTGCAAGATACAAGATTAATATACAGAAATCTGTTGCTTTTCTATACATTAAAAACAAGCTATCAGAAAAAGAAATTAGGAAAAATTCCATTTACAATTACATCAAAAAGAATATAATACCTAGAAATAAATTCAACCAATGAGGTGAAAGACCTGTGCTCTGAAAACTATAAGACATTGATGAAAGAAATTGAAAAAGAGACAAATAAATAAAGATACACTGTACTCATGGATTGGAAGAATTAATATTGTTAAAATGTCCATAGTACCTATAGCAATCTAGTGGCATTTTTCACAGAACTAGAACAAATTGTCCTAAAATTTGTATGGAACCAAAAAAGACCTTGAATAGCAAAAGCAATCCTGAGAAAGAAGAACAAAGCTGGTGGTATCATGCTTCCTGATTTCAAATTATACTACAAATCTATAGTAATCAAAACAGTATGGCACAAAAACAGACACAGATCAATGGAACAGCATAGGGAGCCCAGAAATAAACCCATGCTAATATAGTCAATTAGTCTATAACAAAGAAAGTTAGAATCTACACTAGGGAAAAGACAGCCTCTTCAATTAATGGTATTGGGAAAAGTGAACAGTTACATGCAAAACAACGAAACTAGCCCACTTTCTTATACCATATACAAAAATAAACTCAAAATGGATTAAATATAAGACCTGAAACTGTAAAACCCCTAGAAGAAAATATAGGTAGTATTCTCTTTGACATTGGTCTTAGCTATATTTTTTTGGATCTGTCTGCTCAGGCAAGGGCAAAAATAAACATATGGGACTACATCAACCTAAAAAACTTTTGCACAGTGAAAGAAACCATCAACAAAATGAAAAGGCAACCTACTGAATGGGGAAAAATATTTGCAAATGATATGTCTAATAAGGGGTTATTTTCCAAGTATATAAATTACTCATACAACTCAATATCAAAAAAGGAAACAATCTGATTTAAAAATGGGCAGAGGATCTGAATAGACATTTTTTCCAAAGAAAACATAGAGATGGTCAACAGGCACATGAAAAGATGTTCAACATCACTAATCATCAGGGAAATGAAAATCAAAACTGCAATGAGATATCACCTCACACCTGTCAGAATGACTGTTATCAAAAAACAATGAATAAGTTTTGTCGACAATGTGGAGAAAAGGGAACCCTCATGCACTGTTGGTAGGAATTTAAATTAGTACAACCACTATGGAAAACAGTATGGAGACTCCTCAGAAAATTAAAATTAGAACTACCACATGACCTAGCAATTCCACTTCTGAAAAAAAAAAGAAAGCACCAATTTGAAAAGATATATGCACCTCTATGTTCATTGCAGCATTATTTACAATAGCTAAGATTTGGAAGCAGCTTAAGTGTCCATTGATAGATGACTGATAAAAAAGAAGTGATACACACACACACACACACACACACACACACACACACATACAATGGAATATTATGCAACCATAAAAAAGAATGCCATGTGGTCATTTGTGAAAATCTGGGTGGACCTGGAGGGTATTATGCTAAATGAAATAAATCAGACAGAGAAAAACAAATACCATGTGATTTTACTTACATGTGCAATTTAAAAACAAAACAGAATGAGAAAAATACTCATAGATACAGAGAATAATCAGTTGCCAGAGCAGAGGGGGTGGAGGTATATGTGAAATAGGGATGGTGACTAAGAGGTACATTCTCAGTTATAAAATAAATATGTCACAAGGATGTAATTTACAGCATTACAGTGTATATATTACAGGGAATATAGTCAATAATAATAACTTTGTATGGTAACTGATGATAACTAGACTTATTGTGGTGATCATTTTGTAATGTATAAAAATATCAAATCACTATATGGTACACCTGAAACTGATATAATATTGTAAGTCAATTATACTTCAATAGAAGTTGAAGTGGACCTGCATTATCATCTACAAATGTAAACTAGTAATAAAGTAGTGCATACCTATTCAGGATAGGGAGACAAAGGAAGTAAATCTAGAACAGCTATGGAGTTAATAGGTTTATGGATATAGGTGTAGCACTGAAGAATAAAGGTGGGAGTTAAAGGAAAGATTAAATTCACTGCGTAGAAGAGTGTCGCTAGTTCACGTTCAAAATGATGAAAGAAAATTTTGAAATATTTCTTAAAAAATTAATTTGTGGTTTGCTTGAGAGAGCTATTTTTTCTCCTTAGCTTCTTCCTCAGAAGCTATTCCCGATGACTTTTTTTCTAACCATCAATTCCTTCAGCAGGTCAGATCAGCTATCTCTGGCACCTCATCTCCAAAGAGAGGCCCCAACATATTCTTGGACTCTCTAGGTACTGATACAGTTTGTACCCCACTCGAAATTCCTACTTGATTCCACTGACTGACCATAATATAAATCAGCTTGTTTTGAGTTGTGTTCTCATTAAAAGTCCCATTGGAAACTTTCCAGCAGATTATAACATGTTGGCTACCTTTGGGTCTGACAACCTTAATGACCCTTTTGAGCTACAATTTCTATGACTGATAATTTTGCCAACTGAAGTCCCTAGCAATGGGAAGTAGTCTCTCCTTGGAGGTCTCTCTTAAGGCTTTGGAATCATTGTTGCCCTGACACAGCTACTAAATATAGCACTTTTTTTTTTTTTTTTTTTAGATTCCACGTATAAGTGAGACCATACAGTATTTGTCTTTCTCTGTCTGACTTATTTCACTTATTTTTTTTTTACATCTTTGTTGGAGTATAATTGCTTTACAATGGTGTGTTGGTTTCTGCTTTATAACAAAGTGAATCAGTTATACATATATATATGTTACCATATCTCTTCCCTCTTGCGTCTCCCTCCCTCCCACCCTCCCTATCATGGACATAAATATAGCTTTTTTTTTTTTTTTTTTTTTTTGTGGTACGCGGGCCTCTCACTGTTGTGGCCTCTCTCGTTGCGGAGCACAGGCTCCAGACGTGCAGGGTCAGTGGCCATGGCTCACGGGCCCAGCTGCTCCGCGGCATGTGGGATCTTCCCGGACCGGGGCACGAACCCGCGTCCCCTGCATCGGCAGGCGGACTCTCAACCACTGCGCCACCAGAGAAGCCCAAATATAGCATTTTTGATAAACAGCTATCAGCATACTATTGGGCTTGGTTTGAAACCAAACACCTTTCCCAGAAAGGCCTCATGAGTCTCTGGCATAACATCCCTATTTTGGAGTCAACTCAGAGTTCACCAGTATAAAATAAAAATTTAAAAAATTCAGAGTCCACGACTAACATGATAAAGCTTGCTCAACAAGCCTTACTTGCCAAGTGGAAATGGCATATTCATCCAGCCCCAGCGGCATCTTAGCTTTACATGAGAAAGTGGCATCTGTACCTGTGAGGGGCACTTTGTTTCCCACTCCACTGCCTGATGAGAAGCTACCTGCTCAGAGTCCTCTTGCCACTGAGATTCCCCAAAATGTCTGGCTCCGACTTACTGACAGCTCTGTTAAACTGAAAACTGATGGTGCGCACAGGACTTCTGCAGGCTCAGCCTCAGACCAGCTGAGCCAAACTGAAAAGGGACTATGTTTATTCTACACTAGGGCAGATCTCAAACTGTTCTCCTAACTCAGATGAACGCTCCCTGTGATGAACTCTGTTTTATTTTCAATGATTTTAAGCTGTTGCATGAGGCCTAGAGGTTTGGTCAGCCACATGGAAAACTACAGACTGTCAGGTTAAAGACATCTTTCTTTGGGGCCATGAAGTATGACAATGAGGCTTAAAATCAAACTATCTGGGCCACTTGTACAGATGGCTGTGAAAAGGATTCATTCTCTGATGAGGCCAACTGGACTCATACCGCCGATTAAGCCTGTACTACCCAGATTGTCATAATCACTGCATAGATTCATCACTATATGGGATATAGCAATCCATCCACCATCATATCCTGGATACAGGGGAAAGGATTCTGTTTCTGATGAAGAGGCTAATACCACATGCCAGTCTTGCCAAAGGTGGGCCTGTTGTCTCAAGGGGGGAGGAACCAAATTGCTTGGGACTTGACCCCCACCCGGTGCTTAAAGATTGATTATATTAGCTCCCTGATCTCCTTACCCAGGCTAGTAATGGTGCCTCAGTGTTGTCAACACATTTTCAGGTTATGGAATTGCTGTCCCACTCCAGACAGCTGATTCCAGTCATACCGTTGTGACTCAAAATTTAATCTCAATTATGTGTTTGACTTTCTGGACCATTTGCAGTCTGACAATGATGCTCCTTTAATCACAAAAGTCATTAGACAGTGTCCACAATGCCCTGATAGGTATATGATGGATCTTCCACACGCCTACCATCCCCAGGCATCCAGTATTTTCGAGTATTGGAAATGTCTTCTAAAAACCAGGTCAAAAAGTTTTCTGAGTCTACTTCCCTCACTGCCTCCTAATCCACGCACACCTGAGTATGGCAGTTTGGTCACTAAAGGAGCATCTGATGGTCAGGATGAAAGTGGTGGGGGAATATGTAGACCTATTTTGGAAATTTGGGACTCCAACCAGACCAATCTTGATCATTATGTTTCTTTTTTTTCCCTTAACAGCAACATCAGGCTGGATGAGTTAATGTATTCCTCAAGTAGCAACTGAACCAAAAAAGGTCTTAGAGGATTCAGACTTAATTCTGGCCCAGCTACCTGGATTCTCTTATTGAATGTACATGGTTTTAGAACATAATAATAATGACTCTTTGGTTGAACACACTATTCAACAAACCCCTTACTGTAAACCCACATGGCCAAAATAGGGAATATACTGGGTCTCTGAAGGCTTTATAAAAATGTCTTATCCCTCTTGTACCAGATCCCTCTGGATAATAGTAGAAGATGGTTGAAAAAAGGTGACATTATAGCTACTGTGATAGGACATACAGATTTTATAGTAGTGGAAAGAGTGCCACAAACCTGGCACCTTAGGAGGGAACACCTTAGACCCAGGAGGTGTGAGAGAGGGAGGGATCTTAATGATCCTTTACATTTCAGAATTGCCCTGGAAGGCTTCTCTGTAAAAGACAATGCCCTGCCATAACTCTCCCAAATGGTTGCAAACACCTTGAATTTAACTGACTGCTGGGTTTTCTATCCATACCAGAGATCTTTGATGATGCTTTGATCACCATTCCACTTAACCATCCAAGAAGTCAATTGGAAATAGCAGGGAAAGGCCCTATATCTGACATCTCCCTCATAAAACACTTAATACTTCTGGATGTCTTTCCCACCCTTATTCTTATAGCTATTGCTCTACTGCTCTACAGGACAGACAAATATCGCCCAGCTGGTGGCATGCAAGAACCAAACAGATCAGCCAGACTGCCTCTAGGAAGTCTCTCCAAAAATAAGAATTAGACTCAACTTATTCAGAATGAACTGGGAACTACACCAGATGGCTGAGAGATGCTCTGAGAGACACTGCCAACTTGTGTCCCCTGGCCAATGTAGGTCTTACTTGGGGAAATTCTTATAATTATGAACACTACCAAATGCAAAATGGATGGCTAGTTGGAAGCTGCTGCATAGCACAGGGAGATCAGCTCAATGTTTTTTGACGACCTAGAGGGGTGGGATGGGGGGGTGGGAGGGAGGCTCAAGAGGGAGGGGATATGGCGATATATGTACAGGTATAGCTGATTCACTTTGTTGTACAGCAGAAACTAACATAACATTGTAAAGCAATTATACTCCAATAAAGATATTAAAAAAATAATGAAAAAAAATAAACAGCACTTTCTTTCGAAGTTTACTTTACCTCATCCTCCCATGGTATTTCTTATGCAGAAGCCACCATTAACTTTCTTCTCTCCTTCAAGTGTCTAAGGGAACTCAACCTATAATTGATGTAGCCTTCGGATGACTGTGAAGATATCCCCAAAATGGCTACCCTCAATTCCTTAGGGGAGCTTCCCAGAGAGATAACTGACACATGATTCATGAGTACTAAGTTGACAGTTTTACCTCCGATGGGAGTCATTCCTTTAGGAAAGATGGTACAGAATTGTAAGATTAAACTGCTGCATGTAGGCTTGTTCACATCCCCTCATAACCAGTCATCAAGGTCTAATACAACTCACCACTGACTGTGTCCTTTCATGAGTATAGGCATGGCAATCAGATAGTCTCTCTGAAAGACATGGGTTCATATTCCAGACGTGCCACTTAAGAAAAAATGACCTTGAGAAAATCAGACCACTTCAGTCTTTTGGATTTTTTTTTTACTTCTGAAAATGTGGATAATATTACCAAAATTGACAAATTACATGAATTTTTCTGGCACAGTTACTGGCTCAAATAATTGAAGGTTCCCTTCTTTTCCTTGCTTCAACCGAAATATTTTTTCACTATTTTTCTTTAGTCATTTTATTATCTGAGACTTTAAGCTACTGACTTTCTTAAAGAGAAAAAAATCTTGCCTATACTATGTGATGTGCTGAAAAATAATTGAACTTCAAAATCTACAAATCTAGATACAAATTGAGGTCCCATCACTCTTTATCAGTGTAATCTTAAGCAATTTACTTAAACTCCTGGACTCGAAAAAATTTAGGGGTTTGAACTAAATGATCATTACTGTGCTACAAAGTTCTGAGAGAATAAATGTCTTTTTGAACTAAAGTATCTTTTTCAAAGCATTGAGATCTATTTTAAAGAATTTTACAGTGCCATATTTAAAAATGCATTACATATGTTCTTACTTTCTTTAAAAAAAGTACTCAGAATACACTTAACCATTTATTGATAAATCAAGATTATTATCGTCATTAAATATAATTATGTGCTGTAAATACTGAAGAGTCAAAATATTCATGCCTCATGATTTTTAGATTTAGAGCTTCAGATATGTGGGCAACACCCTTCCAAAATCTGAGAAACATAAACTCTTTAAAGAAAAAAAAATCAGAAAAGAGTTGGTCAAATTTTCTTTTCTTTTCAAGGGCAAATTAAATAAGACAGGGAATTTGTTTATCCTAAGTGAAAGGCTCTATCTAAATATATCTTTAATAAGACTTCCTGTCTTATTAAATTTATTTATAGAAACAATTCACATTTCACGTCTTTATTAAACACTAACCTAGTATTTTTAAATATATACAGGGAACAATGGGATTCTAGTTGCCAGAGCTCTAAAATATACGGACCATGTGACATTCTGAAAGGCGTTAGGTCCCTGTCAGTGAAGTGAAAGTGCTCTAAGTACTATTCCAGCTCACTGCCAGCTCAGGCCCCATGCACAGATTTTCACAAATTAATTCTTTCAAGCATGAAGTGTATTTTGGTAGTTATTTTCAGATACACAGCCAAGGAATGAAATTAGTGTCTAGGGGCTGTGTTGGAGCTTTGGAAAAAAAGATGAATATTGTGTGCTACATCATTTGAGCCCATTATCTCATTGTTTACTTATTTATTATTCAGATTCATTCAGAAGCAGATAATCATGTTTCTTAAAACATCTAATTGCCATGAGTGTGACATTTGAGAGACTGTTCAGGATGGCAAAACCTTTTGCAGATCACAGTGATCTGAAGTCTGCATGTAATAGGAGACAAAACGATATGAATGGTGCTCTCTACTTGGATATTGTCCTATTAGCACAAGGTGGTCTTGTTTTAGATAGAAAATTTAAATGTTGAAAATTAATCAATACGTTAAATATTATTGTTTGAAGCAAGATAGGTGCTTATTAACATTCTCTATGCAGTGTCTTTTTTAAAAATTGAAGTATAGGGCTTCCCTGGTGGAGCAGTGGTTGAGAGTCCGCCTGCCAATGCAGAGGACACGGGTTCGTGCCCCGGTCTGGGAAGATCCCACATGCCGTGGAGCGGCTAGGCCCGTGAACCATGGCCGCTGAGCCTGCGCGTCTGGAGCCTGTGCTCTGCAATGGGAGAGGCCACAGCAGTGAGAGGCCCGCGTACCGGAAAAAAAAAAAAAAATTGAAGTATAGTTGATTTACAATTTTGTGTTAGTTACAGGTGTACAACACAGCGATTCAGTTATATATACATATTCTTTTTTCAAATTCTTTTCCTTTATAGGTTATTACAAAATATTGAGTAGGGTTTCCTGTGCTATACATTAGGTCCTTGTTGGTTATCTATTTTATATACATAGTAGTGTGTATATGTTAATCCCAAACTCCTAATTTATCCCTCTCCCCCTCTTCCCCTTTGGTAACCATCAGTTTGTTTTCTATGTCTGTGAGTCTATTTCTGTTTTGTATATAAGTTCATTTGTATCATTTTTTTTAGCTTCCACATATAAATTGTATCATATATTTGTCTTTCTCTGTCTGGCTTACTTCACTTAGTATGATTATCTCTAGGTCCATCCATGTTGCTGCAACTGGTGTCATTTCATTCTTTTTTATGGCTTAGTAATATTCCATCGTACATGTATACCACATCTTCTTTATCCATTCATCTGTCAATGGACATTTAGGTTGCTTCCATGTCTTGGCTATTATAAATAGTGCTGCTATGAACATTGGGGGGGGGGGGTGCATGTATCTTTTCAAAGTACGGTTTTCTCTGGATATGTGCCCAGGGGTGGGATTGCTGTAGCATTTGGTAGCTCTATTTTTAATTTTTAAGGAACATCCATACTGCTCTCCATAGTAGCTATATCAATTTGTATTCCCACCAACAGTGTAAGAGTTTCCTTTTTCTCCACATCCTCTCTAGCATTTATTGTTTGTAGATCTTTTGATGATGGCCATTCTGTCTGGTGTGAAGTGATACCTCATTGTAGTTTAGATTTGCATTTCTCTAATAATTAGCAGTGTTGAGCATCTTTTCATGTATGCAATGTCTTTTTTTACAGCGCTCAAAGCATTCTGCTGCTCACACCTCCTCAGTCAGATAGAGTCACTGAAGGAATCATCTGTTTGAATAGATTATTTGGTCTTCTTTATGAGAACTATAATTGTGTCTTCCCAGTTCCCCATCTGTATGAAATAGAACTATTTCTTTGTCTCAGGGAAAGTATTGAAATTATTTTACCACTTTTCCCTTATATCTTCAAAGAATACCTTATTTAATTCCAGAAGCTCAAGGTATTTTTATTGTTTTGCTGAAAGATATCCACCTAAAATATCAAAGCAGGCATGTAATCACAAACATTTTAAAAAGAACTGATCAACATTTTACCTTCTTTGTTTTATATATGAACACTCACTAAAGGCCATTTGGAGAGTGATTATGTATATGACAATTGTGTAGGTAGTGGCAGTTTTATTTGTTTTGCATAGAAACTGCATTTCAATAAGCAACAGGACATCAATAAGAACATGAAGGAAGCAGTCTAGACTTCCTAGCTTTCCAAAATTCTTAAATACCCTAGAAAATGGATAAATTACTTTCTCTAGGAAAAATTCTAAAGTAGTATTCTCTTTATATAAATAATGGAAGGGTTTCAGTGAATTGTGGAAGTTATTGATGAGGCATTTATTACATTTCTTCCTTTAAAGTCTATCCACTACCTCACAGTCCTGGCTACTTTCTCTACTTGTGGCTCCTAAGACATTTCTGAAATCATCTCCCCTTTCATAATTTACTTTCTCTGCAGAACGACTACTTTCTACCTTCGCTATTCCTTCATAGAGCCTTGTTTGTCAAGTGCAAACATGAGAGACATTTCTAGGGAAGAATCAATAGGATCTAATGACTTATTTGATATTGAGGACAAGGGAGATGATGGCATTTTGATACGGAGAATCTGAAGACTTTGATTGCCAGCAGAAATGGAGGTAAGATATTTATTTATTCTTACAAGTGAGAATCATTAGCTATACTACCCCTTTACTGAAATGTTTGCTGCCAGCTTGGGATCTGGGACATTTACCAAGGTTTATGCTACTTTCCCCCAACAATCAAGAAACTGAGAGTGAGAAATCAGAACTTTCTTAACCATCCATTCCAAGTTTTCATCTATTTTAGAGTGCTTCTTGTCCCTATTTGCCAAAACAGTGTAGATTTTTTCTCTCTCTGTGCTGCCTTACCTGAAAGTAGTTCTTTTCTTCCAGATCTTGACTATACATTTGAAACTGGAAACCTGAAAACTTTTCACTGGAAAGTATATTTCCCTTTGAAATGTGCTTATGCCTAAAGTGTTAGAGAAAGTGGCATTTCTTGTCCCTGACTCTAATGAGCCTTATGTACTATGATGCCAGACATTGTATTAGTATTAAGGATTACAAGGCAACTGAGGAAACTTCTCCGATTCAAAAGGCTTAAAATTCAAGCGTGTTGAAAATAAATAAATGCCATACAATATGGCCAGTGTATTGTAAAAGGGAAGGGAGGAGAAGTCCAGGGGAATTAACACATTCTACCTAGGGAACGAGGCATCACAAATAGCTTCATAAAGGGGATGTCTCTACTCACCTTCAAACAAGGAATAAGAGTTTGCCCTTCATGCAGAGAGAGCAGATGAGTATAGACACAGATGCAGTAAACAGACTGCTGTGTTCAGAGAATGCATAAAACCTTATGCATAAAACCACAGTGAAGACAAGCATTCCACAAAAGATAAAAACAGATAGGCCAGCAGGTCACTTTACAGAAGACCTGTGACATCTCTGGGACATAGTGATTGTCTGTCCTACACCCACCCACTCTATCTCCATTATATGGCCGCTATGTGAGTAAGATCACTCCACCCCAAGTTCAGGGGTGGACCATGATTGGTCTCAACCATCAAGGTACTCCCACTCCCCTTGCCACAGTGGTTGGTTCAGTAAGAGACAATAACCAAGGCCTAAATGAATCAATGCACTGCAATTCCTTATCCAAAAGTATTTGTTCAAAGAAGACCCAATTAGCATGAAGCTACAGGCCTTTTTTAAATGGTTGTGAGAACTGATTGGAGGTGCCCTTCTGAGGAAGGAAGATCCTTATCCCAGTTGCAACTGAACAAAGAGAATGAAGCTAATGAAGTGGTAGGGAGAGTTAAAAGAAAAGCACGAAAATATGCATAAGGCTCACCCTGTATTTTAATGGGATGATCCAGTTAATTTACTTTACCATTTAGACATAGTGTTAAATTTTCTTTTTTTTTAAATAGCAGCATTATTATTATTTTTATTGAAGTTGATATAGTTGATGTATAATACTATATATTACAAGTATATTAAATAGAGATTCACAATTTTTAAAGATTATACTCCATTTACAGTTATTATAAAATATTGGCTATATTTCCTGTGTTGTACAATATATCCTTGTAGCTTATGTTTTTAATTTTTTTTAATTAAATTTTTTTTATGTAGCTTATTTTATACCTAATAGTTTGCACCTCTTAATCCCCTACCCCTACATTGCCCCTCCCCCCCACACTGGTAACTACTAGTTCTCTGTATCTGTGAGTCCGCCTCTTTTTTGTTATACTCACTAGTTTGTTGTATTTTTTAGATTCCACATATAAGTGATATCATAGTTTTTGTTTTTCTCTGTCTGATTTATTTCACTTAGCATAATGCCTCCCAAGTCCATCCATGTTACTGCTAATGGTAAAATTTCTTTCTTTTTACAGCTGAGTAGTATTCCATTGTATATATATACATATACCACTTCTTTATCCATTCATCTGTTGATGGACACTTAGGTTGTTCCATATCTTGGCAGTTGTAAACTTTGCTGCTATGAACATTGGGGTGCATGTATCTTTTTGAATTAGTGTTTTTGGTTTTTCTCAAATATATACCCAGGAGTGGAATTGCTGGGTCATATGGTAATTCTATTTTTAGTTTTTTGAGAAACTTCCATACTGTTTTCCACAGTGGCTGCACCAATTTACATTCCCACCAACAGTGCCCAAGGGTTCCCTTTTCTACATATCCTCGCCAACATTTGGTATTTGTGTTCTTTTTGTTGATAGCCATTCTGACAGGTGTCAAGTGTTACCTCATTATGGTTTTGATTTGCATTTCCCTGATGATTAGTGACATTGAGCATCTTTTCATAGTGTTAAATTTTCTGATACAGCATCCTAAAGGAGTCATTGAACTATTTTAGTTAGAGATATAACATTACCAGTTTTATGCTTTAGAAAGTCCATTCAAGATACAGGTGTAGAAAGAATTCAAGAAGCACATGATTGAGGTCAGGGGACTCTTAAAAATCTACTTTGGTAGCTATATGAGAAGCTATGATGGATTCAAGAGTCAGATATCAGACATAATAAGAAGATAGAACCCATAAGACTTAGTGATTTTTGGCCTGGGGAGAGGGGTCAGGAAAGAAGATGATTATTCACAGTGATTACTAGGTTTCTGGGTTTTGGATACACCAACTCTTATTATACAGGAAATTCTGGAGGTGGAATAATTCTTCAAGAAGATCTGAACATGCTGATTGGAGCAAATGTAGGAAATATAAACGGATGTGTCAAGTAAGCCTTGGATATTCTCAAAGTAACTTTTTTGATAGCAATATAAATTTGAGAACCACAACAGCTATAGGGGAATACATTGAGTGAGAAGAAGAAATAATAAAAGATAAAATTCAGAAAGAAGACTAATATTTAATATGTGATCCAATAAAGGAAGTACAGGAAATGCCCAGGAAAGTAATATGAGAATGGAGACAATGGTGTATCAGAAACCAAGGAGGACAAGAATGATCTGAAGAAAATGAGGAAGAAGTTGAAAATACCACAGGAAGTAAGAAAAGATATCACTCTTTCATTCACAGGCATTTATCACCGCTCTGACTTTGTGCCAGGTGAGGTTGTGCAGGTTGCGACAGACAATGCAGGAGGCAGAAAGAGTGCATATCTCATGGAGCTTGCAATCTACATGGGCCATTTCCCACTGTAGACAAGGCAGTTTCAGTGCAGCACTCAGAATAAAACCCAAATTGCAAGTGTGGAGAAACGAGTGGAATGAAAGGAAGTAAAGTCCTCAACTGTAGGCCTAAGTGTTCACTTCATGGTAGTGAAACTGGGAATAGTTGTGGAGTGGCCCATGACAAGCCATCTTTTATTTTTAAGATGCGGATGAGCATGTTTAGACTGTGAGAGAAAGAACATAGAAAGAAACATTTGAATATATAGATAAGAAAGGGAAGAATAAATGTTGCTCGAAAGGTCCTAGAAGAGGTGGGGTAAGTTTGAATCAAGAGCTCAAATGGAGACGTGAGCCTTGAATAAGATAGAAGATGTGAAAGCAGGAAGGTGGTTGGCCATCCTTCCACCCACAACTCCCCCAACAGATTGAGGGACTCTGCTCCGTGATCTTGCAGAGCCACCCACATACATCTATTTTCCTGGTGTGATTATTTTTAAGTGTTTTTCTCCCCAATACACTATGAGTTCCGTGCAACCCGCAGTGGTGTATATCATCTGTTTGTTCAGTGAGGACAGCAGTACCTAGAACATGTCACATGCTTAACAAGTATGTGTTAATAACAAAATGCTACCAGAGTAGAACTGAGCATTCCCAACTTAAAGGACTATATTCTAAAGGTAAATGAACTTCCAAGTAACTTCAATTAGCTCTCACTTTATTTCCATGAGTCCTCAGGCATCAGTAACATAAAACACTTCAAAGTTATAGTGGGGTTTTCTTTACAGCTGTTATTGGATTTTCTTACCATCATAGCTATAAATAACATATACAGACATCTCCATATGCCTTCAACCTACACCCATGACAATTGTCATCTACTTTTACTGAATAAAGGCCCTCCAAATGATAGCAGCTTATTTGCAGGTAACTCTTTCAAAAATGTGGAAAATGCTCATGTTATGAGACCTCATAATTAACACTACTACTTAATGTTGTATACTACTAGTACCTCTAAAGCATAAATAAATATAGACATCTCATAGAGTTCTTTGTATTGATAATAAAACCAAAACTGGTTTTTAGTTAAGCAAGATTCCCTAATAACTCACATACCCAATGTTCTCTATGAAGAAATGGGATTGAAAACACAAATTGGAACTTTCCTTTTATATGACAGCATATAATTGCAATCACTATGCTTCGCCTGTCTCTTTCTTCCCAAAATGTCTCTAATCTTATAAACAAAGTATCATAGTTCATGATTCAGTAAACAAGAATAAAATGCCTTACTTTTGAATCCTATTTCAAAGAATCCTTCAATACCTTCAAAGTTCAAGTAAACTTTCTTTATCCCTAGTTGATAAACTTGTTTTTAGTTCTGGAGGAAGGGATAGTAGGAAATAAAAAATAAAATGTTAATGTGTAGCCACTATCATTGATCTCTACAGAAGAGATTATACCCTCTATTAAAAATAAATTCTTGACATTTTGTACCATATTTCAAACCCAATTATAATCAAAAATTAATGTGGTAATGATTTCCAAGCTCTTACCAATGACCCACTTAATTCGCATGAATGTTAGGAGTACAAAATTTATTCTGTAAGTGTTGGCTTTAATTTATGTTACTCTGTTACATCCCTATTGATTCTTCTGTGTATGTGTGTCTACTAGGAATTTGTTCCACTGTAAGTGACGGATAACCCAATTTATAATGACTTACACTAATAGGGATTTATTTTTCTCATATAATGAGAGGTTTGAAGGTAGGAGGTGGCTATAGTCAGTTCAGTTGCTCAATAACATCGTCAAGGAATAGCTCTTTCTGTCTTTCTGCTGCACCATCTTTAGTGTGTTAATTTGTTTCTCATGAAAGCCAAATTATGCTCGCAATATGTCTGCTGTAGGTCCAGATACCTGTCTTTTTTCAATGCAGAAAAAAATGGGAACAAATGCTGCTGGCCACCATTGTTCCCTATTTCAAGAAAGGAAAAGCCTTCGCAGAAACCCCTCCATATACTATCATTTCGGTCTCACTGGCCACTCTTAGATGCAAGAGAGATCAGAAAAGCAGAGGACAGGACTCTAGAGATTGGATTAAAACAAACAGTATGCATGGCCCAGGACTGTGCTACTTGTTGCTCCTAACAAAATAAGAGAACAATAATAGCAGAAAAGGGAGGAGATAGATTTTGGTAGACAACTAACAATGTCTGCCAGTGTACATAATAAAATCTCTCTTATCTAGATTGCTCACAGAATACAATTGTACTTTTTCTTACTTATTCTAGTTTTAATAAAAGGTATTAATAGCTCTATTATAAACTCCTCAAGAGCAGTGACTATGATTTTTCATTACTGTGTTACAGCAAATACAATAACTGACATATAGCAGATATCCAATAAACATTTGTGGGTAGATGTATAAATAAATAAATGCATGAGTGAATACATAGGTCAATTACTGATTTTCAAAAACTTGAATGCCATAACATCATTCAGTACTAAAATTATATTGAATAATAGATGTTTTATGATATATCATATAGTTGTGATCCTCTCATGTTTTTAACTTCTTTTCTTTTATAATTTTATTATTTTTTCCAGCTTTATTGAGTTGACATAAAACATTGTGTAAGTTTAAGGTATGCAACATGTTGATTTGATACACATATATGGCAAAGTGTTTACCACTATAGTGTTAGCTCACACCTCCATCATGTCACGTAACTACCATTTCTTTTTTGTGGGGAGAATATTTAAAGATCTACTCTCCTAGCAACACTCAAGTCGATAATTTGTATTATTAACCACAGTAACCAGGCTGTATATTAAATCCCCAGAACTTATTCATCTTATAACTGGAATTTTTGCTCTTTGACCAACATCTCCTCATTTCCCCAACCCCAGCCACTGGTAACCACCATTTGACTGTTTCTGTGAGTTCAGCTTTGATATTACAGTGTATCTCTGCCTGACTTATTTCACTTACCATAATGCCCTCAAGGTCCACTCACGTTGTCACAAATGACAGGATTTCTTTTTTTTTAATGGCTGAATAAAACTACACTGTGTATATATACCATGTCTTCTTTACCCATTCATCTGTTGATGAACGTTTATGTTGTTTCCATATCTTGGCTATTGTGAATGATGCTGCAGTGAACACAGGAGTGCAAATATCTCTTGGGGATCCTATTTTCATTTCCTTTAGACATATACCCAGATGTGAGAATGGATCATATGGTAGTTCTATTTTTAATTATTTTTTCTTTTTTAAAAAAAATTTATTTGTGGCTGTGTTGGGTCTTCGTTTCTATGCGAGGGCTTTCTCTAGTTGCAGCAGGAGGGGGCCACTCTTCATTGTGGTGCGCGGGCCTCTCACTATCGTGGCCTCTCTTGTTGCGGAGCACAGGTTCCAGACGCACAGGCTCAGTAGTTGTGGCTCACGGGCCTAGTTGCTCCACGGCATGTGGGATCTTCCCAGACCAGGGCTCGAAACTGTGTCCCCTGCATTGGCAGGCAGATTCTCAACCACTGTGCCACCAGGGAAGCCCCTATTTTTAATTTTTTGAGGAACCTCCATACTGTTTTCCATAGTGGCTGCACCAATTTACATTCCCAACAACAGTGCCCATTCCCTTTTCTCCACATTCTCACCAACATTCTCTTGTTATTTCTCGTCTTTTTGATAATAACCATTCTAACAGCTGTGAGGTGGTTTTGATTAGCATTTTCCTGGTGCTTAGTGATGTTGAGCACCTTTTCATGTACCTGTTAGCCATTTGTATATCTTTGGAAAAATGTCTCTTCAGCTCCCCTGCCCATTTTTTAATCAGATTGTTTGGTTTTTTGCTATTGATTTTTTTGTTAACATCTTTATTGGAATATAAATGCTTTACAATGGTGTGTTAGTTTCTGCTTTTTAACAAAGTGAATCAGCTATACACATACATATATCCCCATATCTCCTCCCTCTTGTGTCTCCCTCCCACCCTCCCTATCCTGCCCCTCTAGGTGGTCACAAAGCACCAAGCTGATCTCCCTGTGCTATGTGGCTGCTTCCCACTAGTCATCTAAAAAAAAAAAATGTTCTGAAGAACCTAGGGGCAGGACAGGAATGGACTTGAGGACACGGGGAGGGGGAAGGGTAAGCTAGGACAAAGTGAGAGAGTGGCATGGACATATATACACTACCAAATTTGCTATTGATTTTTATGAGTTCTTTATATACTTTGGATATTAACACCTTATCAGATATATAATTTACAAATATTTTCTCCCATTCTGTAAATTCCTTTTTATTTTGTTGATGGTTTTCTTTGCTATACAGAAGATTTTTAGTGCTGTAGTCCCACTTGTTGATATTTGGTTTTTTGCCTTTGCTTTTGGTGTCAAATCTGAAAAGTCATTGTCAAGACCAAAGTCAAGGAATTTACTCCCTTGTTTTCTTCTAGGAGTTTCATGGTTTCACATTTTACTTTCAAGTCTTCAATCCATTTTGAGTTGATTTTTGTATATGGTGTAAGATAGGGGTCCAGTTATCATTGTTTTGCATGTGGCTATCCAGTTTTTCCAACACCATTTATTGAAGAGGCTACCTTTTCTCCCATTGTTTACCCTTGGCTCCTTTGTCATAAATTAATCTGATCTTTGTCATTTCTTTCTTTTGCTAACTTTGGGCTTAGTTGGTTCTTCTTATATGTTTTTAAGTTTTGCAAAACCATATGAAATTTAAAGGCAGTTTCCTTTCTCCAAAGGGAGATGCTAAATTATCTATCTATTAAGCGTATTAAGGATAATAGAGTAAATGTCCACAGTAATGGGGAAGAAGGAAGGAAGTGAGAGGGATGGAAGGAGGCAAGGAAGGCAACAGTAAAAAAAGAAAAAAGAAAGGAAAGGAAAGGAAATGAAAGAAACACTCAAGCTATCAAGTGATTGTGAAGGTTTGGATAGCAGTTAGAGGTCCAAGAGTAAAATGCAACATCATCCAAAGTCCTGGAAAAGGCAAAAAAGTATAGGTTGATGTAGCTGTGTCTTCTCAAGTCTAAAATGAAAACCAGAATTAGATTAAATTATCTTTGATAAAAAAAAATAATGAAAAAGACTCAATTATACTGGCGCATTAGAAGCTCTTTAAATAACACGAAAGTCCCCTACATACGAACGAGTTCCATTCCATTCCGAGAGCACGTCTGTAAGTCCAATTTGTTCGAAAGTCCTGCAGTTAGCCTAGGTATGCACCTAACACAATCGGCTATATACTGCTGCTTTTACGCTTCCTTCTGGACATCTTGGGCTTGAAATAAAGATACTGTGCTATGATACTCTATAGAGTACTATACAGTAAGGTACACAAAAGCACAACCACTTGTAGAGGATGCATGCACGTGACAGCGTACACCAGACAGATGAACTAACTTATGCGATTGGACACACGAATGCATGTTCACATCTTTGAAAGTTTGCAGCTTGAACGTTTGTATGTAGGGGACTTGCTGTACTCAGAGTGATGCTTCTATCTTTTTCAACAGAATTAAATAGTAATGAGGAAAGCAAGGATTTTCTTTTCCCTGTAAATCCTTTCTCTATTGTCCAACCCTCTCCTCAACTTTCTACTTTTGGCAAAAAGGAGTCATTGGTTAGATAGAGAAGAGCCTCCTAGATTGCCCAGTACCAAATGAAGAAAATCAATAGGAAAGGTAAAGAAAGTTTCACATCATTTTCTGGACTCCATATGAGCCTGTAATAGGTAATAATAAGCATGTTTTCCTTCTGGAAACAAACTACTTACACAACATTGTAGATGGTGCAAATGAGAAGCTACCTTTTTTGCAGTTATATTTATGAGATTTTAACTTTTACGCACAAAAAAATAGAATTAAAAAGTATCCAATAATCTATTACACTTAACTACACATGAAAAGACTCATTAAGCTGATGGGACTGTGCCCTCCCAGTGAGAGTTATGTTAATGCAATTTAAATATGTAGGAGGAAACAAACAGCACCATAAATATCATAATTCTGTGCAAATACAAACCAGTCAAATAATGGTAAATTCAATGAAATCATAAAAATTTAAACCAGAATAAGACCTTAGAAAACAATGACTCCAACCTCTTCATATTAATATTTAAAGCTATATAACTGGATGACAGAGGTTGAACTAAACCCAGGTATCCAACGGCATGTGATTAACCCATGATGTACACTTTGGGAAAGAATATGGCTGTCTTTTGATTAAGTTTATCATTATGATCATCAGATATGCAAGCAAATTAATATGTAAATAGTTTAAGTTAATCCAAAAACCAGTCTGACAGATTTTCATTGACTACCTTGATTTGCCCAGTGGCTAACAAGATTATGAATTTTTAAATTGTCCATATTAAGTGGGTGTTCTTGGCTTTTACTATGCATAGATTATTATGCATATAAAATTATGGAAGTTTATGTATATACTGGCCTATCAAATTCTAATATACATAATGCAGACATTAAACGGGGGGAAGTCTGGCAAAGCTATGCTGCAGCTCGTGAATACCAGTGATAAGCCTATCTGTCTTCAAGTTAATTGCAAATAATTTTACCTGAAATAGAAAAGTATTGCAGTTTTACATTCACTTAAAATTAGTGGAAACTGCATATGTTGTTGCCACAGACTAGAAATATGTGTTAACCGTCTGACATGGTACGTGCTAATCACAAATATTGTCCTATCATGCCAGCTTTACTATTTGTGTATCAAACGTTTTCTTAATTACAGGTTATTATATGAAGCATGACAAAATAAATATCATGGCCATGCTTTTATTTAATTAGTAATATTCAATTTACTGGAAATTAGGGTTGTTTTGGTTTGTTTTAAGGGTATTTCTGAACACTTTATTCAGAAGATTGGCTGAACATTATCTTATTGAAATATCAAAGCAAGACTGATATATTTTATTCTAACAAAACTACAGCTATTTTTTGTGAAGTTATCTTGTTTTCTAAAAATTTAACATCAAATACTTTTATATTATCATATACGCCATTCTAAAATTTCTTAATTAGTTTCTTAAACAATAGAAATATACTCATTTTAAATCCTTTTCTGCTTCAAAAATTAATTAAATATTTATTTTGAATGAGGAGATAGGAAGGTATGCTCTATACTTAGCTGCCTTCACTGTACAAAGAGAAAAATACATGGTGGTTGCATCTGGTAGAGGAAGGTACAACCTAGAGATGCATCAAGCAGACCTAGATCATGGTTAGCAGGGAGGAGAACAGAGACCACATACGAAGAGAGGAAAATGAGAGAATATGATGGAAAAAAAGAAAGAAGCAAAGTAACTGCAGACAGTGGCATACACGTAGCAAACAGGGTTAGATTTTTAAGTCGAGGGTCAGTTTTATGACAAAGGAAAACAAATTTTAGCTCTCAGCATTGTGTGCAGGGAAGGACAGGAAGACAAAGAATGACAAGTGTCCTAGAACTAGCCAGAGCAAGGGAGCAGAGTAGGAAGGTCTTGAGCTCACCTCATCCCACAGACACACCAAAACTACAACTACATATAGGACAACTGTCTCTGAGAGTGACCTGAAGACTAGTAAAACAGATATTCTACAACTAAAGATATAAAGAAAAGACCAATTTGAGACATGTGGGAGGGGCAGAGATGTGGTCTAGTCAGAACCCACACCTCCAGTCTGGCAACCCATAAGCGGGAGAGATATCACAACGGTGGAGGTTTCCCCTGAGGAGCGAGGAATGTGAGGCCCACATCAGTTCCCCAGACTGGGAGACCTGCACCAGGAAGATAAGCTCTCATAAGGTTTGGATTTGAAAACTAGTGGGGCTTACACCCAGGAGAGCCAGATTGTTGTGGGAAACTGAGACATAGCTCTTGAAGGACTCATGCACAAACTCACTCTCTCCATGGTCCAGCTCAGAGGCAACAGCTTGAAAAGTGCCTGGATCATATGAGAAGACTGACCCACTAATTTTAGGGCTTGTGCAGAGGGACAGGGACCTGCTGGAACTTCCTCTGAGGATGGAAGCACTGGTGGCACCTTCTTACTCTCCTTCCACCTAGCTAGCTGGTGTTGGCTGATACTGTTCCTGTCACTCCCCCTCAACTAAGCTAATACAATGCACCCCACCCCAGCTGGGGACCCACCCTGCCCAACTTGCCCACAGCAGCTGGCCTTTCCAAAGCAGTTCCTACCTTCCCCATCTGGCAGGCCACCCCAGCTAGCACCAGTGCCTCTCCAAGGTGGCCCCCACTATGGTGTGGCCAGCCCTGCCCATCAGGGCACCTGCAGCAGTCATGGCTGAGCCATGTACTAGCTGCGCCAGGAGCCAGTGGAGCTTACTAGGATTCTGACAGCTGTTGTGGCTGAGCCTTACAGCCAGCCAGCCTGGGAACCAACTCTGCCTACCTGTGTACCTGCAGCAATCACAGCCCAACCACAATAGGAAGATGCATGCAGCCCATGCAGGAAATACTACTGGAGCATCTAGCCCTGGTGACCAGGGGACATTGTGCCATTGGGCTCCACAGGACAACTTTTACATAAGGTCATTCTTTCAAGACTAGAGGATGTAACAGATAAACCTAGACATAAAAACAAACACAGAGACTTAGGCAAAATGAGAAGACAAAGGAATACCTTCCAAATGAAAGAATAAGACAAAACTTAGGAAAGTAACTAAATGAAATGGAGATAAGCAATTTACCAGGTAAACAGTTTAAAATAACACTCATAAAGACACTTGCCAAACTCAGGAGAAGAATGAATGAATTCAGTCAGAATGTCAAAAAAATAAAAAAGAACCAATAAGAAATGAAGAATATGATAATTGAAATGAAAAATACCGTAGAGGGAATCAACAGATTAAAGATGTGGAAAAATGAATCAGTGATCTAAAAGACAGAGTAGTAGAAATCATCCAATCAGAAAAGCAAACAGAAAGAAGAATTTTAAAAAATGAGAATAGTTTAAGAGACCTCTGGGACAACAACAAGTAAACTATCATTCATATTAATGGGTCACAGAGGGAGGAGAATGGGAAAAAGGTACAGGAAAGTTACTAGAAAAAATAGTGGCTGAAAACTTCACTAACCTGATGAAGGAAACAGACATCCAAGTCTAGGATTCAGAATCCCAAACAAGATGAATCCAAAGAGACCCACACCAAGACACATTATAATTAAAATGTCAAAAGTTGAAGGTAAGAGAGAATCTTAAAAGCAGCAAGACAAAAATAACTAGTTACAGATAGGGGAGCACCTATAAGACTATCAGCTAACTTTTCAGCAGAAACTTTACAGGCCAAAAGGGACTGGCATGATATAGTTAAAATGCTGAAAGAGGGCTTCCCTGGTGGCGCAATGGTTGAGAGTCTGCCTGCCAATGCAGGAGATGGGGGTTCGTGCCCCGGTCCGGGAAGATCCCGCATGCCACGGAGTGGCTGGGCCCGTGAGCCATGGCCACTGGGCCTGCGCGTCCGGAGCCTGTGCTCCGCAACGGGAGGGGCCACAGCAGTGGGAGGCCTGTGTACCGCAAAAAAAAAAAAATGCTGAAAGAAAGAAACTTACAACCAAGAATACTCTACCCTACAAAGTTATCGTTCAGAATTGAAGTAAAGATAAAGACTTTCCCAGACAAGCAAATCTTAAAGGAGTTCATCACCACTAAACTAACCTTACAAAAAATGTTAAAGGGATTTTTTTAATGAAAAAAAAAGGTTAAATCAAGAAACAAGGAAATTATTTTTTTAAATCTCACTGGTTAAATCAAACATACAGTAAATATAGTGGATCAACCACCTATAAATCTAGTAAGAAATTGAAAGACAAAAATAGTAGAACCATCTGTATCTTAAAATAATTAGGCAATACACAAAATAAAAAGATATAAAATATGAGGTCAAAAATATAGAATGGAGGGGAATAAAAATGTAGTGTTTTAGAATGAACTTGAATTTAAGCAATCATCAACCTAAAATAGACTGCTCTATACATAGTATATTATGTATGAACCTCATGGTAATCACAGGCCAGAAAATTATTACAGATACACAAAAAATAAAAATAAAGGAATACAAATATAACACTAAAAAAAGTCATCAAATGACAAGGGAGGTGAATAAGAGAAAAGGAAAGAAAAAAAGAAAGCTATAAAAACAACCAGAAAATGATTAACAAAATGGCCATAGGTACATACCTCTCAACAATTACTTTAAATGTTAATGTACTAAATGTCCCAATCAAAAGGCATGGGGTGACTGAATGGACAAAAAAAAAAAGCTCATCTATATGCTACCTACAAGTGACTTACTTCAGATCTAAGAACACACACAGACTTAAGGTGAAGAGATGAAAAAAACTACTTAATTCAAATAGAAATGAAAAGCCAGCCTAGCAATACTTATGTCAGATGAAACAGACTTTAAAACAAAGACTGGAACAAAAGACAAAGAAGGGATTTACATAATGATAAAGGAATCAATACAACAATGGGATATAACACTTATAAATATCTATGCTCCCAAGATAGTAGCACCTAAATACATAAAGCAAATATTAACAGGAATAAAGAAAAAATTGACAGTAATGCAATAGTAGTAGAGGACTTTAACACCCCACTTACATCAATAGATAGATCATCTAGATGGAAAATCAATAAGGAAATATATATATATAAAGCATTCCACCCCCAAAAGAGGAGTATACACATTCTTTTAAAGTACACATGGATATTCTCTCAGATAAACATAAACCATATGTTAAGGCCACCAAGCAGTTCCCAATAAATTTAAGAAGATTGAAATCATATCATGCATCTTTACTGACCACAGAGTATGAAGCTAGAAATCAATTACAAGAAGAAAACTGGAAAAATTACAAACACATGGAGGCTAAACAACATGTTTCTAAACAGCCAGTGGGTCAACAAAAAAATCAAAGAGGAAATTAAAAAATAAATGAGACAAATGAAAATGGAAACACAATTATCCAAAATCTATGGAATGCAACCAAAGCAGTTCTAACAGGAAAGTTTATAGCAATTCAAGCTTACTTCAGGAAACAAGAAAAATCTGAAATAAACAATTTAACCTAACACCTAAAGGAACCAGAAAAAAAGAACAAACAAAACCCAGTTAGTAGAAGGAAAAAAATAAAGATCAGAGCAGAAATAAATGAAATAGAGACTAAAAAAAAATTAGAAAAGATCAATAAAGCTAAAGCTGGTACTTTGAAAAGACAAAATTAATAAACTTTTTCACCATGAAAAAAAAGGACCATGAAAATAAAGAAAAGACCCAAATAAATCAAATCAGAAATGAATTAAGTTACAACCAATACCCACAGAAATACAAAAAATTATGAGAGGCTGCTGTGAACAATTATACACCAACAAATTGGACGACCTGGAAGAAATGGATAAATTCCTGGAAACACAAATCTTCCAAGACTGAATCAGGAATAAATAGAAAATATGAACTGACAAATTACTAGTAGTAAAATTGAATCAGTAATCAAAAAACTCCCAAGCAATAAAAGTCCAGGACCACACAGCTTCACAGGTGAATTCTACCAAGCATTCAAAGCATCCTTCTCAAACTATTCTAAAAAATTTAAGAGGAAGGAACACTTCCAAACTCATTTTAGGAGGATGACATCACCCTGATCTCAAAATCAACAAAGACACTACAAAAAAAATTACAGGCCAATATCTTTGATGAACATAGATGCAAAAATCCTCAAAAAAATATTAGCAAACCAAATTCCACAATACAGTAAAAGGATCACACACCATGATCAAGTGAGATTTATTCCAGGGATGCAAGGAAAGTTCAATATTCACAAATCAATTAACATGATACACCACAATAATGAACCAAAGCATAAAAATCATATGATCATCTCAATGGATGCTGAAAAAGCATTTAACAAAATTCTACATTCTTTCATGATAAATACTCTCAACAAAGTGGGTATAGAGGAAACAAACCTCAAAGTAATAAAAGCCATATATGAGAAACCACAGGTAACATCACACTCAAAGGTGAAAAGCTAAAAGATTTCCTCTAAGATCAGGAATAAGGCAAGAATACCCACTCTTGCCATTTTTATTCAACATAGTATTGAAAGTCCTAACTTAAGCAATCAGACAAAAAAGAGATAAAAGGCATCCAAATTGGGAAAAAAAGGAGTAAAACTGTCACTATTTGCAGATGACAACATACTATATATAGAATAGAAAACCCTAAATACTTCACCAAAAAACCTGTTAGAATTATTAATTGAATTCAGTAAAGTTGCAGGATACAAAATTAATATACAGAAATCTGCAGCATTTCTCTACACTAATAACAAATTGTCAGAAAGAGAAATTAAGAAAGCAATCCTATTTACAACTGAATCAAAAAGAATCAAATACCTAGAAATAAATTTAACGAAGGAGGTGACCTTGTACTCTGAAAACTATGACATTGATGAAAGAAACTGAAAAAGGCACAAATAAATGGAAATATAGTTCATGCTCATGGATTGGAAGAATTAGTATTGTTAAAATGTCCATACTACCCAAAGCAATTTACAGATTCAGTACAATCTCTATCATAATACTCATGGCATTTCCCACAGAACTAAAACAAACAATTCTAAAATATTTTTGGAACCACAAAAGACCTTGAATAGCCAAAGCAGTCCTGAGAATGAAGAACAAAGCTAGAGGTATCATGCCCTTTTATTTCAAATTATACCACAAAGCCATAGTAATCAAGCCAGTGTGCACTGGCACAAAAACAGACACACAGATCAATGGAACTGAATAGAAAGCCCAGAAATAAACCCATTTTAATATGGTCAATTAATTTGTGACAAAGAAGCCAAGAATTTACCATGGGAAAAAACAGTCTGTTCAATAAATGGTGTTGAGAAAACTGAACAGCTACATGCAAAATGATGAAACTGGACTTTTTCTTACACCATATACAAAAGTAAATTCAAAGTGGATTAAAGAGTTAAATTTAAGAACTTAACCCATTAAACACCTAAAAGAAAACATAGGCAGTACACTCTTTGACACTGGTTCTAGCAATATTGTTTGGGATCTGTCTCTTCAGGTAAGGGCAACAAAACAAAAATAAACAAATGAGACTACATCAATCAAAAAGCTTTTGCACAGCAAAAAGAACCATCAACAAAAAGAAAAGGCACCCTACTGAATGGAGAAGATATTTGCAGGGAAATGCAAATCAAAACCACAATGAGATATCACCTCACACCTGTTAGGATGGATATTACCAAAAAGACAACAAATAACAAGTGTTGTCGAAGATGTGGAGAAAAAGGGAACCTTCCTACATTGTTGGTGGGAATGTAAATTGGTGCAGCCACTATGAAAATATATTGAGGTTCCTCAAAAATTTTTAAATAGAACTACCATACAGTCCAGCAATTCCACTTCTGGATATTTATCCAAAGAAAATTGAAACACCATGTCCACAAATGTTCATTACAGCATTATTTACAGTAGCCAAAATATGGAAGCAAACTAAGTGTCCATTGATGAGTAAATGGATAAGAAGATGTGGAATGTATATACAGTGGAACATTACTCAGCCATAAAAAATGAAATCTTGCCATTTTCAACAACATGGGTGGACCTGTAGGGCATTATGCTAAGTGAAATAAGTCAGAGGAATACAAATATTGTATGATTTCACTTATATGTGGAATCCGGAAAGCAAAACAAATAAACAAAACAGAAACAGACTCATAGATACAGAGAACAAATCGGTGGTTGCCACAGAGGAGGGCAACCACCAGTTTGCATTTTTAATTGAGTTAAAATTGGTACATAGGGCTTCCCTGGTGGCGCAGTGGTTGGGAGTCCGCCTGCCGATGCAGGGAACACAGGTTCGTGCGCCGGTCCGGGAAGATCCCACGTGCCACGGAGCGGCTGGGCCCCTGAGCCATGGCCTCTGGGCCTGCGCGTCCAGAGCCTGTGCTCCGCGACGGGAGAGGCCACGACAGTGAGAGGCCCGCGTACTGCAAAAAACAACAACAACAACAACAACAAAAATTGGTACATAACATTATATTAGTTTGCAACATAATAATTCAATCTTTGTACACACTACAAAGTGATCAGCATAATAAGTCTAATTACATTTTAAAGTTTAAGAAACACTGGGATAGATTTTACATATCCTCCAGATTTAGATAGGCATATTTGAAAGAGTTTATCAAATATAACAGAAGTAAGTTTATGACATGAACCTCTGAGAGGGATTAAAGCAACAAATGAAAGTTAGGGAGCTCTAAGAAGTGAAATTTTAATTGGACAAATAATCCTGATAATAAATAAAAGAGTGTATGGTACGTAAAAAAGCAAAAACAATACCAAAATGGTGTTGGGCAAGGAGTTCTCTGGAGTCCGGTTTTTTAAAGCAACAAGTATGATGCCTAATATTTAACTGGAATTTTGTTATATACCAAATGTTTTTGGTATATACCATATACTAGGCTCCTTATATGACTTAACTAATTTCTCCCTTGTATAATAATTAATGTAATAATTAATTACATTAAATCTGTACAGTGGGAGGAATTTCTGTCTCCACTGTATAGAGGCAAACACCGAGAAATGAAGAAATTGAATGAATACCCCAAATATAGGTAGGTAATAAGTTGTGGTGGCAAGTTTCAAATCCAAGAAATCTCTCCCCTACGAAAATCATAAGATACTTTAACTGAAACGTGACTATGGCATTTTTTAAGAGCTAAAACTCTTAGAAGACGATAAAAAAGTAAGTCTTAATGATCATGGATTAAATAAGGTCTTCTTAGATATGACACCAACAGCACAAGAGACAAAAGAAAAAATAGATAATTTAAATTTTATCAAAATTAGAAACTTCCCAGAACACCAAGCAAGAAAGTTAAAAAAAAAATAGAATGGGAGAAAAATATTGGAGATAATATATCAAATAAGGGACTTGTATCTAAAATATATAAAAACTCTTACAACTCAATTATAAAAGAACAAATAATGCAATTAAAAATGGGCAAAGGATACAAATGGATACTTATCCAAAAATATACAAATGGCCACTAAGCACATGAAAATATGCTCAGCACCATTAGCTGCTAGGAAAACGCAAATCAAAACCCCAGTGAGGTCCCATGTCACACCCAGTAGAATGGCTATAATCAAAAAGACAGATAATCACAAGGGTTGACAAGGATATGAAGAAATTGGAACCATTGTATTGAATGTAAATGCTGCAGACACTTAGAAAAACAACCTGCCAGTTCCTGAAAAAGTTAAATACAGAATTATCATATGACCAGCAATTCTACTCCTAGGTACAGAGAAATGAAGTAAACACATGACTATGCAAAAACTTATACATTAGTGCATGGCATCATTATTCATAAAAGTCAAAAACTGGAAACAACCCAAATGTCCTTCACCTGGTGAATAGATAAAATGTGGTATATTTAATTCTGCAGTGAAAAGCAATGAAGTATTGATATATGCTTTAACCTGGATGAACCTTGAAAACATGCTAAGTGAAAGAAGCCAGTCACAAAAGACTACATTATGTTCCATTTACATTAAATGTCTAGAATAGGCAAATCTATAGAGCTAGGAAGTAGATTAGTGCTTACCTAGGACAAGGGGATGGGGTGGGGGGAAATGGGAGTGAGTGCTAATGGGCATGGGGTTTCTTTGGGGGGATGATAAAATACATTCTAAGATTGATTATGATGGCTGTTGCACAACTCTAAATATACTAAAAACTGAATATTGTAAACTTTAAATGGGTGAATTTTATGGTATATGAATTGCATCTCAAGGAAGCTGTTAAACAAAAAAGCCTATAACTAGGGTATAAGATTGTTAGTGAAAGAGCAAAGAAGCAAGGAAAGGGTAGAAAGGAGAGAAGAGGCCTAGGGACAGGGCTGAATAACAAGGTACAGGCTAGAATTGGAGTTGGTAGGCTTATCCTAGAGATTTTATAAAAACACAAACTCAAACTTTAAAATACATACTATACAGGACCACACAACTACTATTAATAATACATTTGATTTTAAAATTAAAATCAATATACACAACTGTTTTTTATTAATGGTGTTTTGGGAGGAAAAGCATACTTTGGAATTGGTCATAACATGAATTCAATCCAATATATGCCACTTACTAGCTGGTTAACCCTATAAAAGTTATTTAGCTTCCCTAAGCTCTGAGGCTTTCTCTATTTGTGAAATAGGGACACTGATATATTTCTCTTAGTCTCACAATACATGTGAGGTGCTTGTGCCCAACATGGTGTTGGACTCAAAACATGGTAGCTGTTAGTAGAAGTAATAGTAAAAATCATTATCATTTAGTGATGATTACTACCAATTTGCCATATTCTACTGAAACTTTTGCCAACAGAATAATCCAAATTTTGTTACTTAATAAAGTTTTGGCTCTAGATTCTACAACAGGTAGCTAAAAAAAATCTTTCTATTTCATTTATATCAAACAGCTATAGAATAGTAAATATTTTTCATTATACAGAAGAAAACATAAGAAAAAACGATAAGCATAAATAGCTGACCTGAAGCCCAACAGTATGTTATTACACAATAACATAACCCTCTCACTGTGGTATCACCACTTAGAAAAGAAAATTAAAGTAAAAGGAAAACAGAGCTATATGTATAGAAAATAGGAGACTAATAGAAATTGGAGTCTCAAAAAGAAGGGAAAGAGCAAGAAAAGTATACATATGCAACTGAGGGCAAATAATTCTTTATTATTATTATTCTATCAACTTAAATGGACAGTTTCAGTTTTGACAACAACATAGAAAAGGAAAAATGACATATAAATTTTGTATGTTGTAATATCATATTGTAACATAGCATAGCATATAATAATGTATAATAATTAGGGCCAAACATTTATCTATTCTACAGAGATCCTCCTTTAACTTTGAAAGATTAGGTAAACATGTATTTGTGCATTTATCCATAACACCCCTGCTAAAATGGTAGTTTAAAAATACAATGGCATTAAGCCACAAGGAATGAAACAACAGGAGAGCAGACATGAGATTTCCATATTTTACTAGGAGATGGGAAAACTGAAAGCAGATAGGTGAGTGGTAGCTGGCCCCACTACACCCATGAGAGGCTCAGAACTGGCACAAGGCATCTCAAGTGCTGAGTGTAGCACAGTGCTGAAGTCTTGTGTGTATAATGGAAAACTATGCCTAGGTCCTGTGACTATGCATTGTAGCCAGGCAGTAATTTCTCTATCCTCACCCCATGAAAAAGACTGGAAATTTATTCTCTAGGAAAATTGCACCAGAGATTTTCTGCACAGAAAACACCAGGCACAGAGGCACAGCACAGAAAGATTAAGTGAAATTTTGTATAATAAAGAGTGGAATCCTCTGTTACCTTATCCCGTACTACTCCCAGAATGCCTCCATAAAAGAGACTGGAAGATTCTTCTCTGTAGTAATTGAACAGTCCCAGATAATAGATACATTCCAAGGAATCTGCAGTTCACTGACCCATCAATTTTAATGCAGCCCACTCTTAGGTAGGTACAACTTGGCACACACAGCTTCTATACTCCACTTTTAAATGTTAATGAACATCCAAAGAACACCAGACATTTGAAGACACCTCCAACATGAAAAGCAGAGAGTAACAGTGAGGAAAGAGAAAGGAGGTGTATTTTATACAGCATCATCAGATGACTCTGTAAAAGACATGGAATAATTTAATAAATACCTTTTTTTTTAAGATGATGTTGGGGGTAGGAGTTTATTAATTAATTTATTTTTTCTGTGTGGGGTCTTCGTTTCTGTGCGAGGACTGTCTCTAGTTGTGGCAAGTGGGGGCCACTCTTCATCGCAGTGCGTGGGCCTCTCACTATCGCAGCCTCTCTTGTTGCGGAGCACAGGCTCCAGACACGCAGGCTCAGTAGTTGTGTCTCACGGGCCTAGTTGCTCCGCGGCATGTGGGATCCTCCCAGACCAGGGCTCGAACCCGTGTCCCCTGCATTAACAGGCAGATTCTCAACCACTGCACCACCAGGGAAGCCCAATAAATACCATTTTTGAAAGACAGAAGTTAATAGGTTTTATTTAATATAGAAGTTAAAGATATGTACCTAATATATGTTTCATGCATATGTTTAAAAAATTACTGAGCATCTTCCAATTTCTAGGCATGAAGCAAATTACCAAGGGTAAGAAAAGATGAATAAAACAGTTTCTTCTTGAAGTAGCTCAAAGAAGAAAAGAGAAGAGAAATACACAGACATGAAATAATTACAACAAAATGTGATAAATGATAAAATAATAGGATGAATACAGTGTGAGGTATCATATAGGAACAATAATTACATGTTTGGGAGAGTATGCTTCTGGAAGTATCATTAAGTTATACTTTAAAACAAACCCACCAATCCTATTACATGTGTAAATATGTGCTTACGTAATATAAGGAAAAATTGATAATTAAAAAATGTTGAGAAACTGTTTTCTCTTTAAAAACTGAAAACTTTATGGGTGAACCATATTTCAAAGAAACTGTCAACTTCATCCAATGTACTCAGTAGGACTCCACTTACAATAGTGGGCCTACTCAAATTAATCAAGCACTGCACTGTGCTCTCTATTTTCAACTCTGGACTCTGACTATGACGGCACTTTAAATGGTTACAGAATTGGCATGGAGCTTTGGACAAATTGTATTAAAATCCTGTGGGAGGGACTTCCCTGGTGGTGCAGTGGTTAAGAATCCGACTGCCAATGCAGGGGACACAGGTTCGAGCCCTGGTCCAGGAAGATCCCACATGCTGTGGAGCAACTAAGCCCGTGCGCCACCACTACGGAGCCTGCACTCTAGAGCCAGTGAGCCACAACTACTGAACCTGCCTGCCACAACTACTGAAGCCCGCACGCCTAGAGCCCATGCTCCGCAACAAGAGAAGCCACCACAATGAGAAGCCCGCGCACTGCGAGGAAGAGTAGCCCCCCCTCGCCGCAACTAGGGAAAGCCCCCGTGCAGTAACAAAGACCCAACACAGCCAAAAATAAGTTAAATAAATAAATTTATTAAAAAAAATCCTGTGGGAATTGCACTTAATTAAGCAATAATAATTTATCAAAAGCTTTACTAAGCTGTTAGTCTCATTTTACATTCATAAGAAGAAACATATGTATAAAGATATAATAAATATATCATTTTATAAATAATCACAATTTGTTCTCCGTCAAGGACACAAATTAATCAATCTTTTAAATATTAATGTTTTGGGATAATTTTGTTCCATTATAACCCTTGGAGTCTACTATTTTATCCTAGTAAATTTCCATTAACTACAGCCTGTTTTATGTATATTATTAAGAACTGGCAATGATCCAGGTATAGGGTCTTAAGTTGATTTTTCAAAAGCATCCTTCTTTTCATTGACATTATCTCTATAACTACATCTATGTAGAAATAACCACACGACATAGGGCAAAAACCAAAGACCTGTTTATCTTAAGTACATACTGACTTTTTTTATGTTCCCATTTTATACTACAATTGCTTGAGTACTCACTGGTACAAAGGCATGCAATGCACCCTATCTGGATGTTCTGAAGTTGTTTAGTTGCAAATTACATTTCTATGAAATATCTTTACTTTAAAATTTAGTTTGTATGTGTTGACAAGATTCTGATCAAATGGTTAGCAAACTTGATGATACATTATTGTGTCAAAACCTAATGGTTTTGTTCTGATTTCCATTCTAACTTTCTTCATATAAATTTGATCTTATATTGTGTATTTGTTTACCCTCTCTATGGAAGTTCATATAATATATACCCTAATATACTCAGGGTAATTGCTGGAGAAAGATTTGGCATTATTCCCATACGAAATTTTAGGAGGATGAAATTTGAAGAAATTAGATGCCTTCTTTTAGGTCACCAAACTGGTTAATGGCTAGATGAAATTAAGAGTTGTTAGTTGAATTCTAATGCAAAGCTCCTTCCTGATCTTTATGCCTAGTTTTCTCATGAATGCAAAAAGATAACTGCAGTTTTCCTGTTGCCTTAACAAATACAGAAAAAATGAGAAATTGTGAAATTGTATTGAAAATATTAAGACTAATATAAACAACGGCTGTAGGTAAAACATGAACAAAATAGCATCTAAATTATTAAGAAACATGAACTTATCGGTATTATCTCTTGAGATAACTCAAGTTTTTAGCTAGAGTTTGATTATATAGTAGTTTATTGTTAATATCTCTTTAACTGAATCTGATCAACTGATATTTTCCTTTCATACCATCATAGTAAACTTAGTAACTACCAGTTTTACACATCACATATTCTTCAACATTTTTGCTCAGCTATATTACACATTATAGTGTGCAAAACACCATGCTGCCATTCTTTCAGTTGTGGGAGCAAAGAACAATATGGCAACAGATAAGAAAATCATTTAAGTGTTTGTGTGTATTTTGTTCACTACTCTTCAGTCCAATTTTAGAGATGAACTAACTGTGTCCCAATTCACAATCCCATAGTGACAGACCTAGAACATTGTAGTTAAGTGGTCTATCCACTCCATCATTTTGCACATGTTTGGAAATAACTCATGGATTTAGCTGGCTAGAATGGGAATTTTAATGATTTACATAGAAGAATGTATCTAAATTAGGAAACCAATTTTTCTGTTGGTATTTAGTTATGATAGTATTCTCTAGAGACTAGCCTAGGCATATCAAGGCATATCTTCTACCTACAAGGAAATAATTGTTACTTTATAACAGGGATTATTTCCCAATCCAGTCTTCCCCCACATATTATGGAATTATTAAATTATATTTATTCAACCTCTTCGTACCTTTCTATTTGACTTTCTTCCAAAAGAACTGAGCAATCATCTGATGAATTTAATGAATGAATAAAGTCAATCCAAATGATTACAAAAAAGAAAAGTGCTTCCCCATAAACTTAGGGAGAGGTGACTTATTTTATTGATTTAATTGGCATTAGGAGTTTTTACTCTGAAGTATTTTTTCCAAAGTTAAAAAAAAAGGTACTTAAAATAATGCTCTTAAAAAGTGACATTTTAATGTCATGGAATGAGTCAGTGGATCTTACGTGTGACGTTTATGAGGTCAGGTTAATCTTCTGTAGTTAGCCAAATAACTCAAGGAAAACATAGCCATTAAGGAAAGGTTACATTATTTAGGTCTGCCCTACTTGTGTACTTCTACATTACTTACATTCTTTTACAATTTCCCAGCTTTTTTGTTAATTTTGCACCTGACTTTTACAATTATCTTAGTGCAGTCAGTTTAATTGAAAGAAACAAGAGAACTTCAACTTCGTCTTCACTAAGATCAATATTATTATCAAAATACTTCAGTTCAATGAAAATGCCTTTCTGGCAAAAGATCAAGAAATAGACTATTAGTGTCTTGTCTATTAATACATATAAATATCCCTGCATATTTAAGATTAAAAATAAACTAGACCTTTAAGCACTGACACTTTCTGGATCTTTCATCTAAGCTTTTGAAAGAACTTGTCTGTGATGGCTTAATTCATTCAAAACAACTTAAAATCTGTGAACTTAAAAACTGACTGAGAATCTGGCCTCTTTCTCTCTGAGAATCAGGCTTTCAAAATGTAGTAAGATTTCAAAAGAAGCAGCCTAGTTACTCATCCTCTGCTTACTCAGAGTAGCCCTGGCTGAATGCTGTGACTCTGTCGTAACTTCTGGGTTAAGTATCTGTGTACTGAATAGCAAATGGAGGATCTCTAGGGCACAATGTCGTGTTGCATCATGCAAGGTGCATTTTCAGCACTGATACCGAAGCAAATTTTTTTGCTGCAGTAGCAATAGCAGAAGCATCTGAAAACTTACAACCCCTTCACATCATAAGTGAGATCTTTCACACATCTTCACTTAATATACTCTACTCTCCCAGATGTACTATAGAATTATTAGCTCCAATTGTGCAAGTCCAAACATGGCATCTGGAAACATCCCTCTGTGTAGAGGGTAGATACGTTCCTAATCTGTTGTTTGAGGTGGTATAAACTTGGACTCTCTCCATGGCTGTCATCTACAAGATTTGTTACAAATTACTCTGGGAACAAGTGTAAAATCCTCGTGGTCAATGTCATATCTTCTAGGGAAATTACTGTGTTCTATTAAGAAAGTTATAAATCTTGACTTCCTCTGGGATTATTTTCACTATACTTTCCTAAATGTGTAGCCATAACCACATAGTCAGATATTTATAAGAGATAAGGGCTGGAACCATGCAAATCATGGCACAGGGAATCGAGGTTTAAGAATTATGTGGGAGAATAAAAACATGAAGTAAATGCTAATGATAATCTGAAGTCATTACCCATAATAGTTCAGCTAACAGTTCTTGAGTACTAAATGCCAAGCATTATGTTTAGTATTTTATATACAAGATCTCATTTAAATATATGATGCCAGAGAACAAGGATGAGCTCACCAACAGAAGAAAGATGGGCTGGAAAATACAAGTTTAGTCTATAAAAAAGATTTATAGAACATCATCTTTCGATGGCAGAAAGTTTTGTGAGGTGATAGAGCAGAAAGGAGCTTTCAATGACAGGAGTTCCTTTCTGGGAAAAGGACCTAGGACAGCCAGACTCAGGGTAAACTCAGGTCTGGGTGAGTCCATGTGTGCTCTGTACAAAATATCTGTCCCACCATCCCAGCATTGGAGACCTGTTCCAGTGCTGGAAAACTGCCACCTTCTGTTAGAACCAAATTTGGGTCCATGCACACACGTGCAGTGAAGCCAATCTACTACACTGGGTTGTGGTGAGGGAAAGTGCAGCATTTATTGCAGGTTACCAAGTAGGGAGTCCTGCTAATGCTCAAGAGACCCGAACACCTAGATGGCTTTCAGGGGAAGGTTTTTTACTTATTTTTCTTTTTTTTTGCCATAGCTTGCAGCTTGCAGGATCTTAGTTCCCTGATCAGGGATTGAACCTGGGGCCACAGCAGTGAAAGCACCAAGTCCTAACCACTAGATCGCCAGGGAAATCAGGATGATTTTCCATAAAGACAGGGTGAAGGCAGGGGTTGTGGGGTGCTGTGATCAGCTCATGGACTTTCTTCTGATTGGTTGGTGGTGAGGTAATCAGGAGTCAACATCACCAACCTTCTGGTTCCAGTTCGTCTGGGGTCTACCTGCTTGTGTGCAGCATATAATTAACTTCCTCCACCTGGTGAGGGTTTCAATATCTGCCAGACGGCTCAAAGGATATGGCTTAGAATATTGTCTGTAGCCTTGAGGAGGAACTAAAGGTCCGAAACTTTGTTTAATGGCTAAATTATTATTACTTTGCTTTGCTTGACTGTTTTCCTTTCTTTCTGCATTTTCTCACTTCTCCAATTAAATTTAGCCTTTGGAACTCAAGGAAGGCCTAGGGGGCTAAAGTTTTTCTACAGACAAGAGGCAGGTGGAGGACATAGGAGAGTCTGTCCCAGGAAGGCCCCATAGTGTGCTGCTCTGTTCACTACCAAGAAGCACTCAAGTGTCTAGGGTCAGTCAGAGCAGGTCTTTGGAGTTCTGGTAGGCTGCAACTGAAGGGGGTCAGTCTACTGAGCTATAAAAACATTGGTTTAAAAAAGAGATTTAAGGGCTTCCCTGGTGGCGCAGTGGTTGAGAGTCTGCCTGCAGATGCAGGGGACACCGGTTCGTGCCCCGGTCCTGGAGGATCCCACATGCCGCTGGGTGGCTGGGCCCGTGAGCCATGGCCGCTGAGCCTGAGCATCCGGAGCCTGTGCTCCACAGCGGGAGAGGCCACAACAGTGAGAGGCCCGTGTACCGCAAAAAATAAAAAATAAAAAAGAGATTTAAGGCCAGGAACAGGAAGGTCAAGTATTTTACCAAGATCAAATCCAGGTCAAAACACTAGAGGTGCTACACTGGTGGTGCAATGGTTAAGAATCTGCCTGCCAATGCAGGGGACACGGGTTCCATCCCTGGTCCGGGAAGATCCCAGGTGCTGCGGAGCAACAAAGCCCGCGTGCCACAACTACTGAGCCTGCGCTCTAGAGCCCGCGTGCCACAACTATTGAAGCTGGCGCACCGCAATGAAGAGCCCGTGCTCTGCAACAAGAGAGGCCACCACAATGAGAAGCCCACGAACCGCAATGAAGAGGTAGCCCCAACTCGCCACATCTAGAGACAGCCCGCGCGCAGCAGTGAGGACGCAACGCAGCCAAAAATAAATAAATAAATTTATTGAAAAAAAGAAAAAGAAAAAAAACACACACTAGAGATGTATTCTAATGCATCTAGGGAGTAAACCACTACAGATAGCTTGGAATAAAGCCTTAACTAAACCCTGGCCCCATTACCCTGCCTATCTCCCTTCTCCTCTCGCCCCTAACCTCATTTATTCTTCAGGAAATGCCTGCTTCGCGAAGTTGTGGATAAAGAGATCTCTGGGCCCTCTCAGTAAATGGGTTTCAGTCCCACTTCCGAGGACCGTTCCCTATTACTCCCTCTTCCCTTTCTGTATCTGACCTCCAGCCAGGCAACCACTGGGAAGAAGACGTAAAGAAGAAAAGGAAAAGGAGACTAAAGTCGTTTTTATAACATTTTAGATGCTTTTAGAAAGGTTGTTCACGTCATTTCCAGATTCCATGAACAGATCATCAAGGTATCACTCAAGTTAAAGACACAGGACTTTTTCCCTCCCACTCCCTTCTCCACGCATCAGTGGAAGGGGAGGGAGAAGGGAGAGAGAAGAGGGAAGAGGGGGAAAAGTGAGAGAAACAAGATGAGAAAGGGGTGTTGAAGGAAGAGATGAGGGCAAGAAGAGAGGAGTGGTCGGGGTGGTAGGGAGCTCGGGGCGTCTGCCCACCTGCGCTCCGGACCCGCCCGGGAGCGACGCCCGCGTCTCGCAGCGCGCAGCCAATTCCGCGGCCCCGAGAGCAGCCAGGACGCGCTGCTCTCCGCCCGGCGGCGGCCGGCGCCCAGCACCGCAGCGCCTGCCCGCCCTCCCGTTCGCCCCCGGGCCGGGGAGCCACCTTTCCTGCTGCGGACTGCTGCGGGGAGTGCTCGCGGTGAGTGTGGGGCTCTGCGCCTGGCAAGGGAGAGCGCGCGGTGCCCGCAGCAGGCGCACAGGTGGGGAAGGGGCGCGGGGGAGCCCCGGGCAGCGCCTGCAGTGGGCAGGAGGGCCGGGAAGCCTTGCGGGGCTGGGGCCGAATTCCTTTCCTTCACTTATTTGGCGGCGAACGTGCAACTCTGGAATTCCAGAGTCGCCCTTTCGCACTTCGTCCGTAACCTCTGCTCCCCAGGGCTGAAGTTGCGGGAAGCAGGCGTGGCCCAAGGCGGAGCAGGTGGTCCAGGCTGGGAGGCAGGGGTCCGGCTCCGTCTCCAGGGCGAGGGGTGGCGGTCCGAGCCGGCGACACCCTACTTCGGGGGTAGGCTCCCGGCGCTCACGCCTTGAGGAGCTGCTGTGGTGGAGAGAGAAGGGGCTCAGGACAGAATCCAGCCCTGGAAGCACAGGAGAGTCTTGACTCCAACCCTTGGTGGGATCTGGGGAGGACTCTGGGGAAAGGGATTAGAGAAATGTGAGGAGCCAGGCAGAGGCGTAGATCGGGGAAAAAAAGAGCAGTTTTCTAACTTGATTTCCCAAGGGTACGAACCCCTGAGGTAAAAGGGCAGGAGAGAGCTTCCACCTCGCGTTGGCAAAGTGCCTGGGCTGCTGTGGGTCCTGACCGTCGAAGGAAAGGCGCCCTGTTATTTAGAGGCGTGGTTGAGCAAAGAAGGAAAGGGGATTGGAGTGAGGGTTCATCCTCAATGTTCCTGTTCCTCAGGGAGCTGGGAGAGCTGCATCTGTGTGCCCAGAAAATTAAAGAATAAAATTGAGGAGATGAGAAGGAAGAATACATATGGAGATTAGCATTTTGGGTGCCTCAGATGCTGGATTTGGGTTTTGGGTTATTTCCATTTGTATGAAAGAGGTAGCCCCTCATAAGGCACTGGGTGGGAACAGAAGATGCGCTGCCATGACCTTTGGAAGAAACCTTGAGAAGACTTCTTTTTCTACATGTAAAGTACTTCCCAGGCACCTTGACGACTGTAATATAGTGAAGCTGATTGTTAAGTGAACATTTAAGATGACATAGCAGGGAGCATCACCCGCCCCTCCCCTCAATTTTTCTAGAATACCTTTGTTATCATTGCAGTTTGATTAAATTTTAGGGGGTGTGCTGTACCAAAAGCCAGTAAAATGGAACACATTCAAAATGGGTTTCTCCTGGTTCCATTTACATACAAGTCTTTGAAATTTGATTTGTTGATCAACAAGCTAATGACCTTTAAGTTTGAGTTGCCCCAATGTCTATGTGTTAGTTGAGGGAGGTGGCCTAGACTCTCAGCTGGCTTTCACTGAGGGAGTGGGAGTGTTAACAGCCAAAGCAAACCTAAGGAAGACTGGGCCATCTCTCTGGGCTCGCAGATGCTCTTCCTTCTCTTTCCCTTTCTCCGTCTTCAGACTCATAAGCAGGTTCAAGTATTATCACTTTGTGTCTCCTCCCAGGAAAGTGTAGTTCTTGCGCCTCTCCACCCCATTCTAATCTGTGAAAAGTGGTCTTCTATGCTTTGGATAGATTGTTCATTAAATTCAGATGTTTGTAGAACAAATATTATACTTACCTGTATTAGCTTAGGAGTTCCCAGATATGAAAAATAACTTATTTTACTTATTTTGTCCAAGAAATTTTAGTGCATTTTCCCACACCTCCTTTAGTCAGTGTGAATCATTTGTCAAGCTTCACCCACTGAGGTTTATTACAAAGCTGATGAGCTTCAGGTGTATCAAGGGGTTGTTCTCTCTTAACAATATATAAAGTTCTCTGTTGGAATGAAGATTTAAAGAATAATGCAGTTTTTGCCACTTTACCTCATTAGGCAAGTTTTATAGGTGGCTGGGATTGAGCAATTGTAGCACGTTTGTAAAGGAAGCTTTTTCATTGTTTTAAATACATAAATATATGACTGAGCTACTTTTATAAAGTTTTTAGGCATATTGTTCTTATGAAGACTTACATAAAGATGCTAATAAAAATAATACAACATACCCATATTCCTTAAGAAATTTTAAATTTAAAATTGGGTGCATGTCTCTTTTCAAAGACTTGCACAATTCTTAATTCCAAATGAGAGGAGTGATAGTTTGAATTTTCTAATCTAGTAAATGTGGTCCTTTTGAATTTGATTAACTAATATTGAAATTATTTCAAAGATTTTTTGAAGAGTACTTTCTGGTATATTAGTAATAAATGGCTAATATAAAACAACATGGACATGGTAAGATTTGAAAGGCCATGGCAGGGTTCTGTTTTTTCAATATTAGTTTAAGAGGCGGGAAGGATGCTGTTTGAGGCAATGTAAACAAGATGTGGCATGTTACTTCCTGATTGCTATGAACAGAAAACACTAATAATCCTTAGGTGATGGAGTCCTGAGACCCCTAGGGAGGCTTCTGTAGTGATCTGATATAGAGTCACAGTCCTGTACCCCACAGTGGGAAACCTTGCTTTCCACTCCCTCGCCTTAAATTAGACAGGCGAGAAATACTAATTTCTGTGCTAAAAGTGAAGACCCATGAAGTGCAGTAGGGAAACTTGGATTTGGCATCTGTTACAGAAATTACTACTTCCACTTGAAAAAGTATAGAGAAATGTTTTAGAGCCTAGGAATGAACATAAATAGGCAAAGATCATATTAATGAGTACACACCAGTATTAAAGAGGAATGACTGTACTGACCTGATAATTTCTTTAGTTCCCCGGTGGTGTTTCCTTCTCTCAGAAGTAATATGTGGCCTGTTAGCCCATGGTGCGGAGTATCTGTTTTCTTCTCTGTACAATGGGAAGCCATTAAAGAATTTCTGGTGGGAAACTGTTTTACCAGAATCCTCTTGCTATTGTGTCAAGATCATCTCCTGAAAGACAAGAGGGGAAACAAGGAGGCTGTTAAGAGGCTACTAGAATTTCTTAGCCTAGTCTTTAACCAGAGTAATAGCCGTGGAAATGATGAGAAGTGGCAGGATTCTGGATATATTTAGAGGTAAAGGTGCCAAGACTTGGTGATGGATCAGATGTGGCTGCTGACAGAAGGAAAGAAATCAAGGCTCATGTCTAGATTTATGACCAGAGTGACTGGAAGAAAGCAGTTGTCACCAACTGATACGGGAAAACTAAGGAGAAGCAGTTAAGTTTTGAGCAGCCTATTAGATATTCAGGTGCAGGCACCGGTGCATAAATGGTATTTAAAACAATAGGACTTCACAAAATGATTTAAGGAGAGAATGTATTTAAAGGATCAGACTGAGAAGGATCAGACAGCTCAAAATATGGACACTGAAGAGAACAGGAGCCAGAAAAGGAAACTCAGAAGTAGCAATCAGTGAAATAGGGGGAAATCCAGAAGGATATAAGATCATGGAAGCCGTGAGAAGAAAGTATTTAAGAAGGAGGAAGTGATGATTAGCTACATCCAATGCTATGGAAGAGTTAAATTATGTGAGGACAAAGAATTACCTTGGAATTTTATCTGACCTTGATAAGAGTTATTTCAGTTGAAATGGTGGTGACAAAAGATTGACCAATAAGGACTGACTAAAGATTGGTGACCTAGTGATTCCAATCCTAGGAATTTATCTTACAGATATATTTTTACATTGGAAAAATAATATATGTTCACACCTATTCCCTGAAGCTTTTTATATTAGTAAACAATTGAAAACAATAAATACTTGTAAATAGAAAACAAGTAAAATAAACCATGTACATCCATTCAATGGAATATTATCTAGCTGCTAAAATTATTAAGGCAGCATTCTGTATATTAATATGAAAAGATCTTCAAAGTATATTAAGGAGAAAAAATTGCAATGCAGTGTGCATGAGTTATCATTTATTAAGGAACAAAAAATGAGCCTATTTATGAAAGTATATACCATAAAAATGGATTACAGTGGTTACCTACAGGGAGGGAAAGTGAATGGTAGGGTACAATATTGGGAGGGAGATTGTCTTATATAGATTAAGTCTTATATAGACTTTAATACTTTGTTATGCACACATAGATTAGCTATTTAAAATATTAAATAAAATCTATACATAAATCTGAAAAAAATATTTATAATTTAAAATAATGATGATAAAAGAAGTAATGGGAAGTGAGGAAGTGAATGCTCTGTATAAAATAAGTCCTTCAAGAAGAGGATTAAAAGTAGCTGGAGCAGGACATGGAGATTTGTTCTTAATATGGAAGCTTTAATGTTGGAATTAGACAAATGAGAATGAACTAGACAGAAGAAAACATTGGTTTTTAAAAAAGGGGACAACTATGGGAGCAAAACTCCTTAATAACTGGTAAAGATGGAATTCCAGAAACTAGTCAACGATGGTACTAACATGACCGGGAAAAGGACCTTTTCCCACAGACCCCCAGATGTGGATCAGTCCTCTGATCAGCCTCTTACATTCCTAAAGCGCTGCCTGGGACATTGATATAAACTATTCTAATTGATACTGATGTAGTCTTAGTTCTAATGTCATTTGGACACTCAACCTCTCATCATATCTTTTTTTAACCTTTTTTGGGGGGTGGGCATCCTCTGTAGTTCTCTCCAGCAGCTGGAGCACAGCTTGCCACCCTTCTCAAAATTAACTCTGTCTCTGCCCCCTTCACTCTTAGGATAATTCTTTCCTGGGAATACAGAGACTCCCAGGAATGAAGCTCCCTCACCACTTCGAACTCCTGTGCATGTATCTGCTCACTTGCTCCCCTTCCTTCCAATTCTGTAGTCCAGCTGACCTCCCTCTCTGTTCTGGATCCCACAACTGTCCCACTCCAATCTGAACCTGGCTTCATAAACCATTCTTTATATCACTTGCAACTTTAACCTCTTCTTTAATGACTTCATCATTTGAGTATATTATCGGGATCATATCATTCCCATACTTAAAACAAGCAAACAGAAAGTCCTCTCATGATCCTGAGCACCCCCTACATCTAGTCTCCTATTCACTCCTGCTTTACTCAGCCAGCTTCTAGAAAAAAAATGAACATAAGTACAAATGTTTGCAGATAATTTTTGTCAATTAAGAGACTCACTGAAGCCCATCCATGGGAATAAGGAATCCTTCCTGGACCTTCTTATAAAATAATTTCCTTAGCTACTATGGTTTCAGTTACCTCCAAATGATATGATGGTTCCTAGTTTTCCCAAATGTGAAGATGAATCTCAGTTCTAGTATTGCCCATTAACCGTCCTCTTTTGCTGTATCCAAGTCCTAACAATACATACTACCTTCATGATTTTTTCTATACCTTCACATCACGTTATTTCTTCTTTACATAATTTCTCTTTAAATTGAATCACACTTTATTATTTATTTATATTTGGGGGGTACGCGGGCCTCTCACTGCTGTGGCCTCTCCCGTTGCGGAGCACAGGCTCCGGACGTGCAGGCTCAGCGGCCATGGCTCACGGGCCCAGCCGCTCCGCGGCATGTGGGATCTTCCCGGACTGGGGCACGAGCCCGTGTCCCCTGCATCGGCAGGCGGACTCTCAACCACTGTGCCACCAGGGATGCCCTGAATCACATTTTAAAACAAATAAATAAAAATAAAATTCTTATCACTGTTTTTAGTGGAAAAATCAATATTACTACTACATGTAAGAGACAATGATATTAAAAAGGAGTATAGCAAAAAATGTGTTATTAAATTTTAATCAGATATTTATTGCCAGCTAAGAGCCTTGAGCCTGAGGCATATAAGGGAGATAGCAAAAGTTAAAAACAAATTTTCACTAAACTGAAACTCTCTCAAAGGGTTAATCCAAAGGGAAAGAAAATTGAAAAGGGAATTGATTCCTCTCTATGTGACACAGTGTTATTTAACGCCATGACTTAGAACAAGTAAAGCCATGTCGAGTATCACCAGTGGGACTTGCACTTGGGAAAATTCCCCTGTCTTCTGCATATCGAGCCCAAACCTCGCCATTAAGCTACAGACCCTGGAGATCACCATATGGACAGATAAATGACCCCCAGGCACAGTCAACAGGTTCATAATTAAATTCATCTTCTTTCTCCTCTGTTTAAGCCTGTTATAGTCCACATCCCGCCAGAGTACCTCCCAGGTTCTTTATTTTAAAAAGTTTTTCTCCATACCCAGCCGAATTCAGTCAGTCTGATGGGTCTCTTGAATCTACTTTCCTGATCATCCATTAACTTACTTTAACTCAGTATGCCTGGCCTGGATTCTCTCTCTTTTTTTTTAAATAAATTTATTTATTTTCGGCTGCTTTGGTTCTTCCTCTCTGTGTGCAGCTTTCTCTAGTTGTGACGAGCGGGAGCTTCTCATTGCGGTGGCTTCTCTTGCTGTGGAGCACGGGCTCTAGGCACGCGGGCTTCAATAGTTATGGCACGCAGGCTAAATAGTTGTGGCTCACGGGCTCTAGAGCGCAGGCTCAGTAGTTGTGGCGCACGGGCTTAGTTGTCCGCGGCATGTGGGATCTTCCCGGACCAGAGCCTCTAACCCATGTCCCCTGCATTGGCAGGCAGATTCTTAACCACTGCACCACCAGGGAAGCCCTGGCCTGTATTCTTTTAAAACCTTCAACCTCATCTCCCTGGACCTAGCCTTGCCTCCATGAATCATTTGTCCCATACTCTCACCAAATTAATTTTAGAGATTAGTTCTGTCCCATGCTTTAGTGACTCCCCTTTTCCTTCTGGGAACAAGCCAAGCCACGTACCTCACTCTCTCAGCCTCCTTTCTGTATTTCTGCTCCTGTTTACTTCCTGCCACTCCAAGTTGCCCACCTGCAGCTGTGCTTCGGCAATAGGGTACGACTCACACTTAATCTGATACATGTGGTTTTCTTCTCTGTTCACCACTTAGCTCTGAATATTCTTCCTTCCACCTGCCAAATTCTTAGTCGTTTGACCAAATGCAGGTTTATTTGTTTTCCTTTCCAGACCCCTTTCTTAGCCAAAAAATAACCCACTCTTGTACACTAGTTATGGACCTTTTGCTAGCTTCCATGCTACAGTCACCATGCTGTTTGTGTTTTATTTATTTGCATATATCTTCTCTCCATTAGATCAGTGAGTCCTTGGAAGCAAGAGTTGAGTCTTTAGTCTGTTTCTCCAGACTGAATGAATCATAGTACTTGGAACAAGAGGCACCAAAGGGAAACTTCTCTGACTCGTGTTTCCTGGGGTAAGAGCACCTGTAAACAAGATGTGACACCGAGCTCTTCACAAATACCCTTGGATTGGAGTGATTTTCTAAAAATCACTTCAAAAACGTCTTTTTCTCTGTTCAGTGGTGGCTTTCTTTATGGCATTTCACTCTTTCAACTTGTCTCATAAAATTAAAATGCAAAAAAACTCAGAGAAGTTTCTTAACATAATCTTCTGTACTCCATTATCTCCAGATGGCTATTTTTCTTGTATAATAAAATCTCAAGGGAAGAAAATTATATAACCTCACTCAATAACCCACTTGAGCGTTTCAACTACCTTAATTTTTATGCAATATGAATTGACATTGCTGTAGTCATTTCTATTCTTTTTTGAAATGGACAATATGTGGTTACATTTTCCTTATATCAGTCTTTTCATCTGTTTTAAGACAATGTCAACTAATATTGAACAAAAATATCTCAATTAAATCAAGAGTTATTGATACTCATTCATCTTTTGCAAATGCTTAACTTTCAACCTTATCCAAGATACAGAGGTTTTGGCTCCAGTTTAACTTGAATCTTTCATCTCTTTTTGTGTTATTTATCCACTTATGAATTAATATATATCAGTGTATTAACATACTCATAGTGAGAATTAATGGACTAAAATCTTTTTTGAGATAGTTGTTTTATATAAGTAGAAACCAGTATATATGTTAAATCAGTCAAGGTTATATGCAAATCGCTAGCCATCAAAAGCCCTAATTTTATAATTATGTTTTTGCCTTACAGTACTTTGCTTTTTGAGGCATTTGTGATATTTTTTAAAGTATACAAATACGATTTTGTTTTCTAATTACCATAGCAAGCAAGATTCCTGACTGCTTCATTAATAGCTAAGATCATTTCAGGAAAAGACTAATTTGGCTCATCTTACAAGCAAGGATTACTTGGTAATGTGGTGCAAGTAACAATGTATAGGTCAGTTGTATATTTTCATAGCTTCTTATTAAATAGTGCTTGAAACGATGAGCTCCAGATTTGGAAAGTGGTCATTTCAACATTCTGTCTGCATATTATCCAGTGCAGCCACTGCAACACAGCACTAACAATTCAAGGCATCTTTTAGCTTTTCTTTAGAATCTTGGCAGCTGGCTTGACAAGGCAAAGACCCTTCAATCTTTATATTTCTAGGTGAAATAAAAGCACTGGAACTCTCTTTTCTTACCTTTCATAACTAAAGACTAGACTGTATGATTTGGAGCCTTTCTGTTTTGAGAAAAGGAACTTGGATTGCAAATGCTCAAAGAACCATTTTCTGTCAAATTCAACTGTAGATCTTTTCCCCTGTTTCCTGATTAGGTTCAATCAGCCATCATCAATCCTAGAAGGTATCAGAAGAGAGAAACTAATATTCTTCCCTTCATAGTCATAATCCTGGAAAGGGCTTTCAAATGAAAGGTTAAAATCCTGACAAACTTCATTTTTGTCCTTAATAAGTTTACCAAGATTTAGCTCAAATCTATGTAAGTTTCCTTTCTATCCATATCCTCCCAAATATGCCCTTTCACTAAAAGTATTTGCAGTCTTTCGTTGAACATCATTGCTACTTCAGGACCGAAGTGGAGAAAAGCTGTAAAGAGTGTTGCAGTTTTTAAAAAGTACATAAATACACCACATCAATGTAAAATTGTAGATGGACAATAATTCTGCAGTGACTAAGAAGGTTATATTAAAACCAGTGTCACATGTTGGAACATTCATTCAGAAGAACATCTGATTTGATGTAAGATACAGATATGTAGGCTTCATAGTGAAACAGTAGGGAGGTAAGAGTTTTCTGAGTGAATAAATTTATGATTATCTGTAGCATACAAAAGTGTTATTGGACCTCACTAAATGAGATGTAGAAGAAATACCATGCCCTGGATACAAATTGAGTAAAGAAATAGAAGAGTGATTAACAAAATTGAGTTATACATAATTCCATGTGTACAATCACAATGGCTTGAGAGCAAACTTTTTGATAGTTTTCACAGCTGCCTTCCAGTGTATTACTACATTTCATCTTCACGTTTGGGCAGGAATGATTATCCCCATTTTATGGAAGAAGAAAGTGATTCCCAATGGTTTGTCCTATAGACAGGGGCTCATAAGTGATAGAACTAGGGGCACAAATCCAAATTTCAACTCGGTCCAGCCTTCTTCCAACTATAGAAAATGTTGCCCTTCAACCATAAAATAATTGAGAAAAAAACTGCATCCTCCTCTGGATTCAGTTTTAAGATGAATTTTACCATTTTCATTGTTAGGCTTAAAACAAAAATGAATTGCAAAATTTGCACTTAAAACTAAAAAGTATTTTCTTTCATATTACTCACTTTACAGATATTTACAAATATAAAAATGTGATTTTATTCTAATAACATTTTCCTCATTGTTGAAAACATGTATGTATAAAATATTTAAAGAATAAAAATCTCCATAATTCTATCACAACATTCGCACAGGAATTAAGCCTTATATCAAATTTTAAAAATTTTTATGGAATTGATAGCCAAAATTATATATCTCAGTTCTTATTAATATATTTTTCATTTGATTACCTATAAGGTTGAATATATTTTTTTAAATTTTGTGGTCATTCGAATTTCTCCTTTTTGAATTATCTGCCAGTGCTTTTTGCTCTATTACCACAGACATGTTTATGTTTTACAAAGCTTTGTCATATGTTGCAAATTTTCCCACATTGTTAATGTCTTTGAACTTGTGATGGCATATGTTTAAATTTTATGTGATTAAACATTTTGATTTCTTTTTTTACTTTGGTTTTGGTTTCATGAAACCAGAGGTAAGCTTACAACTTTCCATTCCAAGATCAGTTGGATATTTGTTCATATTTTCCAATTTTAATGATCTTATTCATTTTATATGTAGCCTTTTGATCAAGCTGTAATTATTTTTAGATATCATGTGTGGTGAATTGCTGTCTTTTTTTTTTTTTAAAGCTGTGGTTTTCTTTTGTTTTTTTTTGAAGATGTTGGGGGTAGGAGTTTTTGTTAACTAATTTATTTTATTTTTGTTGTGTTGGGTCTTTGTTTCTGTGCGAGGGCTTTCTTTTGTGGTGGCAAGCGGGGGCCACTCTTCATTGCGGTGCATGGGCCTCTCACTATCGCGGCCTCTCTTGTTGAGGAGCACAGGCTCCAGACGCGCAGGCTCAGTAGTTGTGGCTCACGGGCCTAGTTGCTCCGCGGCATGTGGGATCCTCCCAGACCAGGGCTCGAACCCGTGTCTCCTGCATTAGCAGGCAGATTCTCAACCATTGCGCCACCAAGGAAGCCCTGATTGCTGTCTTGATCTTTATCCTGAAGAGTTAGCCAACTGTCATAATACCATGCCTTGAAAAGTTGTTCTGTCCTCACAAGTATGAAATATTAAATTTATCAACTACTAGGTGCTTCTGTTTGCAGTGATCAGTGCTGCTTAATTTTTCTCTCTTGATAGTTGCAGCATATTTGTACTACTTTAAATTTTTATAAATTTTGTAACATTTTAACAACTGTAGGGCAAGGGTTTTTAAAATCACTCTTCTCCAAAATTTTGTTTATTCTTTCCTGTTTGTTCCCTCTCAGTGAACATGGGTAATTTTGTGAGATATCAAAAAAGTTAAGATTTTTATTGGAATAACATTTTGAGTAAAAATTAATGTGAAAGGCCTGACTGGATTTCCCATGGAGGAATATGATATCTCTCGATTTATTTAGGACTTATTTCATGTTTGTCAATAAAGTTTTATAATTGACTTCTTATGGGTTCCACACATTCTTATTTGGGTTTTTCCTTGGTATTTCATGTTATGGAATATTAATATGAGTGCTAATTATTTCTTATTACATCTCCTTGTGGTTATGGCTAGTTCACAGAAAAGTCATTTATTTTTATTCACTTGTCTTTAGTTTGCTTAATTCTTGTTAATATGAATAGATTTTTAGTTTATTCTGTTGGCCATTTAAAATGGACAATAACACATTCTGAATCTAAAATTTTGTCTATTTCATATTTTAAGCCAAACAAAAGTATGTAATTATATTTATAGAACTGTTCCATTAGAATTACTATATATCATTCTCAATAGTACAAACCAAATAGTGTACCAAAGAATTCTAATGTTCCTCTTTGATTTAACATTTATTTTGAAGAAGCTGTTATAAATGACAGGGTTTGGGGTTTTGTATTTAAATATTTTCAGTTGATGCTTATTTTTATTATTATATTGTGGCCAGAAAATGTAGCCAGCATGATTTTTATTTGAGATGCTTTAGTAAGGTTTTCTTTTTGGTCTACATATGTTTAATTTCTGTAAAATATACTGCACAGTTGAAAAACAGTGAATTATGTGCTGTGTTCCACACTAAAATTCATCATTATATTCATCAATCTATATTCTTATGTTATTTTATATGATTGATCTATTATTGATTTATAGAGATCCATTAAAGTCTCCTTCTGTAATCATATTTGTCTGTTTCCCATTAGATATCCAACATAAGGTTATTTGTATATTGCGGTGTTTGATTATTGGTCACTTAAAGATATATGATCATCTAGTTTTCCTATGTGAAATTTATTTTATCTTTTTTTTAAATTGAATTCATCTTGTCTTATATTAGCCTTATTGTACTTCCTTTCTTTAGGTTTGCCTAATGTTTGTTGGCTTGTGTCATTTTGTATTTGGATTTTTCTTATAAGCAAAATGTTATTAGCTTTTATTTTTACCTAATCTGGATGCTCAGTCTGGATATTTTTCCCTTTTAATAGGTGAGTTTACTTAACTTTTTAATAGCTACCGTAAATAGGTTTCATTTTACCTGGACCAAACAGTTTTCAGTGTTTTTTCTTTTCTGTTTTGTCAATTCCTTTCTATTTTGTCATTGTCTTTTGACATTGATTGGTAATTTCTTGATTTATTTACTCGTTTTGGAATTATAGCCAAAGAGAGTTGACATCTATTCTGTTAGAAATTGGTATTGGTCATTCTTTAAATTCCTTATCATTTCCAAGATTGTGTTTTCTGATAGAAGGTGAAGGGCACAAATAGTCCCCAAAGAAACTTCTTTCATCAAAATGTTGTCTTTCATGTCATTTGGTGTTACTGTTCTTGCCACAATAAACTTCAGCAGTGCCCAGTCCATGCTTGACCAGATCACACGTTTCTGGATATTAGGACGCCCCTCAGGGCTCCAAGCAGGCAGAAAACGTAGGAATAATACCTTCCATTCTCACCCAAACTTTCTTTTGGTGCTACTCTTTGACCCACATTTATGGTGTGGCAGGTTGCATCTGCCAGCTTTATTTTTACTTACTCCCACAAAAACAGCTTTTATGAATAAGGCAAAATTAAAATTGTTAAATCTCCATTCTCCAAGATTTCAAATCAGATTGAGTCATGCTATCTCAAAGAGAAATTCCTAAAATTTTGGCCGGGAAGATGTCAGGTATCACCAGTTTCTAACAATAGCTCAGTCATTTCCCTCTTTACTGGTTTATAAATTATTTCAGTATGAACTCAAATGTGTGAGGAATAGTATGCAATCTTGTAAAGCTATTTCTTGAGTTGTGGCTTTTGACCCAGTTTATATACTATGTGAAGAAGGATAAATAATAGCTTTGCGTGGGAATTATTAATTTTAAGAAGCACTTGGCCAGATGTGTATAAAACGAACTCTCTATCTGCGATAGACCTTCCGTCAGCTCTTATTGCTTGGGATATTAAAATTTTCTCTTATTTTCCCCAAAATAATATGACTCTCTTTTTTATGTATTCATTGACCATAGACTAGGTATTAGTACAAAATCCTGATTTCAGGTAATTCATTAACTTATTTCTTCTCATAGTTCAGAAAGACTACTCACTTCATACTTCTTAGACTCTCAGGAAATATTTTGAATTATATATGAACGATCGTCATAAAATTGGGAATTAGCCAATACTCTGGCTCATTGGCTTCTCTACATGATTACCTATATATCTTTCCTTGCAGTTAAATTATTTTCAGGACATTCAATTAAAGTTCTGTCATGAAAAGAAACATTTACATAGACAAGCACTCAAACTACATAAATGCGATAGTTCTTGGTACAGCTACCCATTGAAACTGAAATTTTCAAAAGGGGCAAAAAGGACAGGCTATAAGTAAATAAGGGGGAAAGGGAATTTGATGAGTTTTATTTCATAATAGTAAGAAGTCATTGAAGTATAAAGCACACGACAATGATATTTCAAAAGTCAATAGATGAAAACTCAACTCTGCAACGTATATAAGAGCAAAGGGAGAAGATTAATGTTATAATTATAAAAAGATGCTTTTGAAGATTTGTATGAAAGTGTTTTGACTAGTGGTGGGCTGGTAAATATTTAACAACCAGCTGGGGGAGGGAGTGCAAGAGCCCAGATTTGTAAAGTTTGCCGATTTTCATAGTGTAAATACTCCTGACATGATCAATTTCAAAGTACCAATGTGAAGTCACTGAACACAGAATTGGGAAGAAATGTGCCCCATGACTCTCATTAGCCAGTGGGAGCCAACTCCAACATACTGCTGGTATGGTTTCTGTAACATTTTAAAAAATTGTTATCAGGCTATGTAAGATCTAATTGGTAAAAATAAAGAATACCTTGTGCCTGGTGGTATATACTTTCACACTTAAAGTAGTTAATGAGGCAGTGGCCATCATCAAAAAATCTACAAACAATAAATGCTGGAGAAGGTGTGGAGAAAAGGGAACCCTCTTGCACTGTTGGTGGGAATGTAAATTGATACAGCCACTATGGAGAACAGTATGGAGGTGCCTTATAAAACTAAAAATAGAACTACCATATGACCCAGCAATCCCACTGCTGGGCATATACCCTGAGAAAACCATAATTCAAAAACAGACATGTACCACAATGTTCACTGCAGCTCTATTTACAATAGCCAGGACATGGAAGCAACCTAAGTGTCCATCAACAGATGAATGGATAAAGAAGATGTGGCACATATATACAATGGAATATTACTCAGCCATAAAAAGAAACGAAATCTGAGTTATTTGTAGTGAGGTGGATGGACGTAGAGTCTGTCATACAGAGTGAAGTAAGTCAGAAAGAGAAAAACAAATACCGTATGCTAACACATATATATGGAGTTTAAAAAAAAAATAAAAAGATTCTGAAGAACCTAGGGGCAGGACAGGAATAAAGACGCAGACATAGAGAATGGACTTGAGGACACGGGGAGGGGGAAGGGTAAGCCTAGACGAAGTGAGAGAGTGGCATTGACCTATACACTATCAAATGTAAAATAGCTAGTAAGAAGCAGGCGCATAGCACAGGGAGATCAGCTCCATGCTTTGTGACCACCTAGAGGGGTGGGGTAGGGAGGGTGGGAGGGAGACGCAAGAGGGAGGAGATATGGGGATATATGTATATGTATTGCTGATTCACTTTGTTATAAAGCAGAAACTAACACACCATTGTAAAGCAATTATACTCCAATAAAGATGTTTAAAAAACAAACAAAAAAACCCAAAGTGATTGAGACCATAGGACCGGAAACTCGTGGGTTTGATTCTCAGCACCATCACTTAATGTGTGATTTTAGTATAATTGCCTACTTTAAGCCTTAATATATTCATCTGTAAAATTCTGAATAATGAAAGCTATTTCACAAACATCTTGTGATGATTAAAAGACACAAGAATGTAGTTGGTATATTAAATAGATATTAATGATTACTTTTCTTCATGTTCCGTAAGACTCATTTCCTTCCTTCTGTCCTTATTCATTAGAAATTAGTAAAATGAGGTCAGAATTGATGTAGTGTATTTAGTAAAGACATGACAATGCCTCTAGTGTTGACACACCTGTATAGCTACCTGAAAATTGATCTTTTGTAGGAGGGAGAGTTGTTGAGAGATGCAGACACCAGAGGCAGAATTTGGGAAGAATTACCTATATTTGTTTTCCTTTCCATCTTTGACATGTCAAAATAAGCACAAAACTTTGAAGAAGCTATGGGGCAGTGGCACACAGATAATCTTCATTACTCAATGTTGTTGCTTGTTATTTTGTGGCCTCTGTGGTGAAAGAAAAGGAAGACAAGGAATATGGAAGGGACATTGACTTGGCCAACCTGTGGTATTTGCCACAAAAATACAATTTTAGAAACAGTAGAAATAAGATGTCATGGGAATTCATGGAAGAAAATAACTTTGGGCTATAATAAACAGGGAAGACTTAAAAGCCTGACATTTAAAAGTAGTATGGAGGTTCCCTAAAAAACCAAAAATAGAGTAACCATATGATCCAACAATTGCACTCCTGGGCATATATCTGGAGAAAACTCTAATTCGAAAAGATACATGCACTCCATCGTTCATAGCAGCACTACTTAACAATGGCCAAGACAAGAAAGCAACCTAAATGTCCATTGATAAATGAATGGATATAGATGTGGTACATATATACAGTGGAATACTACCCAGCCCTAAAAAAGAATGAAATGATGCCATTTGCAGCAATATGGATGGACCTAGAGATTATCATACTAAATGAAGTGAGTCAGACAGAGACAAATATTATGTGATATCATGTACATGTAGAATCTAAAATATGATACAAATGAACTTATTTACAAAATGGAAACACTCTCAGACATAGAAAACAAACTTGTGGTTACCAAAGGGGAAAGAGGGGAGGGATGAATTAGGAGTTTGGGATTACCAGATACAAACTAATATATATAAAATAGATAAACAACAAGGTCCTACTGTATAGCACAGGGAGCTATATTCAATATCTTGTCATAAACCATAATGAAAAAGAATACATAAAATTCTGTATAACTGAATCACTTTGCTGTACACCAGAAACTAACACAATGTTGTAAATCAGCTATACTTCAGTTTTTAAAAAGCTCAAAAAAAATGGTATTTTTCAGAAGTTTGATGAATAGAAATAGTCAGATTTAAGACATTTTTGGTGACTCTAAAAAAAGTGAGCTGACACAGAAGTTTAAGAAATTAGCTTTTTTAATTAAAAATGAGTAACTGAATATATGCCAAATGCAACTTAAACCTAGAGTAGGATCAGGAGATATACTACAAAAGTAGCTTGGTACCATATTAAAAGGTACTGTGAGTTTGCCTTTTATTTCCCATATAATTAACACATTTGAAGATGCAAACACTATATTAGCTACTTTATATATGCTTCTATTTAATTCTCAAATCAGTACTAAAAATAAAGCATCATCTCATGCTGTAGAAGAGGAAACTGCTGCCCAATTATACATGGCAGATCTGAGGTTATACAACTTATTAGCAGAGAGACATTGAAAGTTTTTGACTAGGGAGGTAACATGGTAGGAAGTGTAAATTCCTACCTTTCTTTAATATTTGCTAATTAAAATTCTTAACTTACTGTACACTAAAGGTATAATTAGCAACTATTGATTACTACAGATGCAGAATTTTTGTTCTTCAAGTAGTAGATGATAATGTCTTAGTCGCTTTCCTTATGAAAGCAAGAGTGACCTCCCTAGCATTTCACTTACCTCTCTCCTCCTTTGCAACATATCATTGAAGGTGCTTTTGTCCTTTCTGGTATAAAAAACAAAATTATCTAGGTAAATATTTCAGGCTTTGTATCCAAGTCTTCATGAGGATTAAGTTAACCCATCTACTCTTTGCAATGCATGAATTTGGATTAATTTTTCAGTTTCATTTGCAGAGAACTAAGTCTTGAGGAAATTTGAAACATGACGGGAAAATGTGAATGAGGAAAGGGCAACATTTACAAACATATGATGCCTTCTTTGGAGAAGTGCCTATTTAGTTCCTTTGCCCATTTTTTAATCAGATTTTGTTTGTTTGCTGTTGAGTTGTAGGAGTTCTCTATGTATTTTGGATGTTAACACTTTATCAGAAATATGGCTTGCAAATTTTCTCCCAACCTATAGGTTACCTTTTCATGCTGATGATTATTTCCTTTGCTATGCAGAAGCTTTTTAGTTTGACGTAGTCCCACTTGTCTATTTTTGCTTTTGTTGTCTGTGCTTTTGGTATCATATCCAAGAAATCATTACCAAGATCAATATCAAGCTTTTCCCCTATATTTTCTTCTGGGAGTTTTACAGTTTCAGGTCTCATGTTTAAGTTTTTAATTCATTTTCAGTTAATTTTGTGTATGGTGTAAGGAAGGGTCCAATTTCATTCTTTTACATGTATATATCTGGATTTACCATCACCATTTATTGAAGAGACTGTCTTTTCCCCATTGTGTATTCTTAGCACCTTTCTCAAAGTTCAGTTGACAGTATATATGTAGGTTTTCTTCTGGGCTTTCTATTGTGTTCCATTGGTCTGTATGTCTGTTTTTATGCCAATACCATACTGTTTTTTTTGGTTTTTTGTTTTTTGTTTTTGCTGTATGCGGGCCTCTCACTGTTGTGGCCTCTCCCGTTGCAGAGCACAGGCTCCGGACGCGCGGGCCCAGCGGCCATGGCTCACGCGCCCAGCCGCTCCGCGGCATGTGGGATCTTCCCGGACCGGGGCACGAACCCGTGTCCCCTGCATCGGCAGGCAGACTCTCAACCACTGCGCCACCAGGGAAGCCCCGATAAGTCTTTTTTTTAATGCACGCTGATATGACAGCTGTCACATACAATCTAACAAAATTGTTTCGAATGAAGTTAAAGACAACTAAGTGCTACTAGAGCCATCTTATGGAAAAAACCAAACAAACCTTTTGGCCCACCAAATATATAACATAGTAAAAGAATATTAGCTAGTATGAAGCAAAATGTTTTACTATTTTATAAATTCTCCCAAATGATTCAATATTAGTTAATATTTCAACAGAAATTTATGCTTACTATTGACAAACTATAGATTTTAGTAAAATGAGGAAAAATTAAATATTCAATATGAACAGTTTAACTCAAACTTATTGACCCAGTTTTCAAGGATATTGCACTGATATATAATTTTAATTCTAATATTTTGCTTTTTTACATTTTTATGTACATGTTTGAGTTTCTTTTTGAGCAGTAGAAATACTTTAACCCAAACTTTGAAAAACAGTAATAATGAGCAAGTCTAAATCCTAAAATATTATAGACAAAAGCAAAAGAAATACACATGAGTAAAGATCTCAGTAACACTAGTTTCCTAGAATTATAAACCATTTTAGTATGATTTATGCTCATACGCAGAGAATGGGATGTGTTGCATACTGCCATCCCCAAGATGTTGAGAAATATGCAATACAATGGCCACATACCATCAAAGATGCAATTCGATATTTGGAAATGTACTAATATGTTGTTTTAGAGTCACTACTTAATAGCACTTCATAAAATGATTGTATTTTTACATTCTTTAAATTCAAAAGGTAAATTTTAAGTAATAAATTTGAGAGTTAATAGTGGTACACTTGGTTAAAATCTGTCTCATAAATTTGTTTTTCATATTACTAGTTTTCTATCTTAAAAGGAAATGAAAGGAATGAGCCTAAAATTAAGTGACTAAGATTTGCAGGTTTAACCCCAGTAGTAGTATTTATTACCCTAATTATGTTTTTAAAGTTTTGCATGACTATTTGAATATTAACAGGTAAATCAAATTTGAATTTTCTCTCAGGTGATACTAAATATGACTAAATAATAAGTCAGTGTAAGCATCCTTGAACGTGTCAAATAAACCACTTATTTTTCAGTTGAAGGTAATGTCTATTGATTTCCTAACTAACTGATTTAGACAAGTAATAATAGGATTGCTAATGGATAAACCAATCCTTTGGTAGTATTTACAGTTTATACCAATAGTGCTTTATTCAACATTTTATTCCTGCCTACAGATACTAAGTAATGAATGATATACACTTTTGGTGCACAGATATTGTTTAAATTAACTTCTATGAAAAACACTATTTGGATTGTTAGATCCACAGGTTTTCTGCATTATGTTATTTTCTTGAAAGCCGTCATAAAGAATTACAGGAACTCATAATGAGTTACATTTATATAATATTTATATTTCTCAAAGTACTTTCAAGTATATTATCTCTTTTGATCCTCTTATCAACTCTATGAAATAGGAAAGACCAATGTTATGGGTTCCTTTTTTTCGTGAGAAATTGACCCCAGGCTACATAGCCAGCAATCTTATGGCATTCTACCCTTAATTCCACAAAGCATGGAATCCCATTAGCTTATTCTGTATTAAAATGTTAGCAACTTGATGTCCCACACCTGCTAGAAATAATCTTCCCATAAACCTCAAATCCCAAAGTATTCATTATTGCCTTTCAGTTATTGATGACACTAATCTTGCTTCCCTGTGTAGAGTAGATAATGTCATAAGGAGCAGGTCAGTGAAACCACTGTCCCAAGTGTTGGAATTAAATTTACTTCCAGTTCTCTAATTGATTCTCTAATTAAATGTCTGGTAGATATTGATAAATGTAAATTACAAAAAAAAAATAACTTGCCAAATATCTTCATTTGGTATGCATTTGATAACGCAGCTATTATAGTTTATATACACACAAAAGCCTTTTTATTTTCTTTGATTTCTAAACCTGATGTTTCACTTTAAAGAGTGGCTGTTGGTGGGGGAGAGGAAGGAAGGAGAAACTATGGCTGTATCAATACATCAGAGCCAGGAAACATTTTGGAAGAATAGAAGAGAAATAATTTGTTTCACTCTCTTTTTTTTAAAGGAGGGGCTGAGAGCGTGAGATTAAAATGATTCTGAGCCTTTCACTAACTTCTCACAAGAGCAGGAACATAAAGAGGCAGAGTGGTGATCAAAACCAATAATTCAATGTATCACAATTCTCAGATTTAAATGATGAAGAAAAAGAAGTTGAGCATTAGGGAGAAAATGGAAAAATAATGTGGTAAATCAAGGAACTAAAGCAGTAGTGACATAGTTGGGGGGGGCGGGGATGAAAGTCAGTATGAGTACTGTCTCCAGGAAAGGCCACCACCATTGATTAATTGGTTTGCTAATGGCCAGGAGTGTTTAAAGATGAAAGGAAGGGGCTTCCCTGGTGGCGCAGTGGTTGAGAGTCCTCCTGCCGATGCAGGGGACACGGGTTCGTACCCCGGTCCGGGAAGATCCCACATGCCGCAGAGCGGCTGGGCCCGTGAGCCATGGCCACTGAGCAAAGATGAAAGGAAGGACAGGCCCAAGAGCCTGCTGGAAGAAGACAGGGTAGAACCTTAGAAATGTTGCTAAGGGAATATTTGAGGGAGTGAACATGAATTAAGGATAAAGTGAATTAAGATAAATGTTTCTGGAAAATGAAAAATAGACATAAAATATCAGGAAGAAAACCTGCAGAATTTTAGATTTAACAGATAATCTTCATCATCATCATCATCATTTGACAAATGCAGATGCAGTTTTTCTTTTTATTATTTGGAGAAATGAAAATTATCCCTGATGGAATGAGAAATTGGTCTTAGTTCTTATCTCACAATGTTTCTGAGGCTATTTGAAGTATAGTCAAAATAAACTATTATTTTAATCACAGCCACCACTTGTGTTGCTCAGGCTGCTTACTGCCTAGTGTGAGGGCACTGTTCGTAGCTATCCATGCAGCGCACAACCTGCACAACCAACATACATGCCTCTAAGTGTAAAAAAGAAAACAAACTACATTAATAAATGATCTTGGAAGAGTGGTGGATTAGGAGGTATAATGTCCTTGTTCAGGTCATAATCTGCTAGCTCCTAGCTGGATGGCATTATTCAAATTAATCAACCTCTTTGAATCCCAGTGTGCTTATTAGCAAAATGGTTATAATAATATTTACCTTCCAAACCTTACACAGTTATCTGAGTTAAAGAATGTTTCATAAAATTTCAATTTTTCTAGAAATGCACATTATTATTTAAAAGATTAACGCAACCATAAAATAATTGTGTTTCCAAATATTTGGACTTTAATATTTTTGAAGAGACCGCATGGCATACTATATCATGTAAGCTACAGTACCACAACTTGAAGTATCTGTTTAATAATTGAACTATTTTGTTTTTGTTAAATGGATAGCCATAATGTTACCATCTGTGAAAACTATTTTTGTTTATGCTAATTTGTAATTCTAGATTTAGCAATCTCAGTGGTCCCCATTCTCCATAATATATCTTTTAGAAGATTTTTGTTTTCCCAGTGCATTGATTCTCAGTTATGATAGAGAATATCAAGAGTTTATAAACTGTAGTGGGTTGCCAGTTTGAGTTAGAGAGAAGTGACATAGAGAGCAGAGGTATTCTTATTCAAGACCCTCTGGTCCATTCATAGTCTACCTTGCAGCTCATTCTCTTTTCAGGACTTATAGATGTTGGAATACTCTAGGAGTCTCTCTTCAGCTCTTTTCGCTTTACTATCCATTCTCAGGTTGTCTCAGCTATTCCCATGGCTTTAAAAAATTTACATATAGTTTTACAGATTTATAGTCCCAGGGCTGAATTCCCCATGACCTAGACTTAGATCTCAAATAGCTCTGCCACATCTTTGTATGTCTAATCTACATCCATCCACCTGTCTATTTATCATCTTCATATGTTCCGTCTAAGCTTGTTCCTCCCTAGATCTTCCTTATTTTTCCTATAGTACCATAAACCCCTAGTTGCTTAAGGCCAAAACTGTGTCATTCTTGAACCTTTTTTTTCCCTCTCACCCCCATCCGATCCATCAGCCAGTCCTATTGGTTCTACTCTAACGTATATCCCTTATCATGCCCTGTAAAATGCTACATGATTGGATTCCTGGCCACTATTTCAAGATCATTTATGTAAAACAGGCCTTTTCATTTATCACTCTTCATAGCAAAAACGCCTCCTGGAAATTATATTTATCTGTTGATCTATTTATTGTCTCTCACCCTTATTAGAGAAGGATTTTTTTTCAGTTTTAATCCCAGTTCTGTACCTAGAAGGCTACCTGGTACATTTTAGACACTCAATAGTACTTGTGAACGAATTAAATCATAGCCATAGTGTAAATCAGTCAGTAGAAACAGGCTTGGAATCATGGGAATCAGATTGACAGCTGCACATGACCATCAGTGTGTTAGGTGTGCTTTCATAAACACATTCTTCACTTACGAAACACATTCTTGCCTTTCTTTTGAATACAGAGAGCCAAAAATGTCATATTGATTCAAAGAAATAAATTGTACCTATTTTCAACTCAGTATAATTCTATAAGAATGAAAGTTCTCAAAACAAGGCAAGGAAAAATTTTTTGTTTTTATTTGAACTGTCCACCTCTCCAACCATCCTTCCCTATCTCCTGAATTTTTATATTTAGGAACACATTTTGTCTTTCTTCCCATAGTCAAAAATGATGTTCAGACTTGAAGGTAGTGATCATAAGTATTATTATGTCAAATCATTCCAAATTATGCAATAGCCAAAGCACATAAAAATATGTCATGGTAATAAATCTGTTTCCCTACTCTTCATAATGTCTTATTTGCCCTAAAAACTTTTCAGACCGTAGCATAATAAATGAACTTTCCAGTATGATTTGCATATCTCTCACCACAAAAGGAGTGTCTGTTTCAAATCTTAAAGTTGTATTTGATATATTTAAGTGATCTCAAATAATAATCTTCAGAGTTGTCCTGACCTGACTGATAATGAATTTTATAGTCCACCATAGTGTTCATTTGCCTGGGTCTGCAATAAGTTAATTACCAGGAAATATAAGAAATGTGCTGTTGCAAAATCCCTGATTTCTCTCTTCTGAATTTATTTGAATAATTACTAAAGTATGTCTCTTGTTTTCAGGCCAAATTTAATCTCCTAATCATAGAGCTTGTACCTCCTCCCGTATTTTATATGTTGGTTGATTGGACCTTCTTTCATCCGGACACGCAAGCCAGAAGAGTCATTCCTTAATGCTCAGATCCCCTTCACTTCATATATCAAATGGGTCACCATATCCTCTCAGTTCTGCTTATAAAATACCTCTGACATCTATTCCCTTTTCTCTAGTACTGTGACCTCTTTGAAAGATTAACTCATTCGAGCCTCACGGAGTTGTATTGACTTAGCTTCTGACTGACCCATAAAACCAGAGATGGGTCAGCTCAGAATCATGTCCTGAAAAGCACTAGGATTTGGGAATGGTTGGTCATCCTGTTACTATACACTCAATAGCAGAAATGCTACTTGAGGCAGGAGATTCTACAAAAAGAGTATAAATTGTGATACCACACAGGCAGGGTTTCAGATTCTGTCTCTTCTTCCACCACTGCTATTATCTTGGGCAAGTTCACCTCTTTGGAACTTAGTTTAACCATATTTAACTTTGAGTTAATAAATAATTCATACTTCATAGGGTTGTTGTGAAAATGAAATAAGATTATGTATGCTAAACGATATTTCCTGGCGTGTGTTGGAATGTCACCATATGTTAGTTCTTATCTTGCATTCTCCTACCACTTCTAGGCATCATCATATGCTATCCAGAGCACACCTGCAGAAACTCTGCATGCTTTCTCGGCCCTCTTGTACTGATATCTTTTGGGTAGCAAGGATTTCTTTATTTCCCTCAGCCAGAATAAGGGAACCTGAATGAGACTCTGTTCTGTATCAGAGAACCTGTTTTTATACTTCTGCAAATCCTCATTCTAGAATAGCTGGAAACTATTTCTCTTCCTATTCTTTTCTTATTTTAATATGTATCAATGACTGTCCCTAGGTTACAAGCAAAATTATAGATTTCTTAGCCTTCTATACTCTATCCTTGTATATTTTTACAAACTCTGCTCTGACACTTATACTTTTTAGCTGCTTTGTCAACCTTTGCCTCATCTCAGGAAGTCAGTTTTTCCTGGCTTAGTGTTCCCATTGCACTTTGATATGTCTCTATAAGCATATATCTTGTCATATTGGTACTATTTGTATACTATTTCTCTTACCCACTATCATATAAATTCCTTGAATGGATGACAGTACCACAGCACCTAGAATGTTCTTGAAGGTCCATAGGTAATTAATAGATAATAGAAGGTGTTACTATCATTATTTCTATTGCCCTTACCATATTTAAAGAACTTTCTTTTCCTAGATTTTCTTTGTCAAACCATGCTACATTTTGTGTTCTATATCATAAACAAATATGATTTTTATGCAAACACTATTTTCATATAACTCTGAACACCAAGATTTTAAAACCTAAACTAATACTCCAATGTGTGCTTCTCATTTGCACGAAAATAACATTCTGCAATTGAGATTTGAAAGCTGAGAAATTTTAAAGCCCTGTGTAAAAAAAAACTTAGAGAAATTAATCATATTTTAGTCAGTTTATTAAATAACTAAATTGGAAAGCAATGAAGCATAATTTCAACAACCTTCAAAATAAACACTCACCTTTTACTCCCAAAGTTCTTTCATATTGCACTTCGATGCCAAAAAATACATCCCTACCATGGTAGCCCTGAGAGAAACACCTTATTTGGGAAAGAATGAGGAGGAAATGTAGGAATATCTGGCATCCAGTTATTGTACCATATTTAACCTCAGGGCAGCCATGCCAAAAGGGACCACACATTCCCAGGATCTATATCCCTCTCTCCTAAGGTAACTTAATGAACTTCTGCGGTTTCCTGCACAGGCTCTTCATCACTGAGGTGTAAATGTCAGAGACAGGAGAGCATTTAACATCTAGCCATTAAGCCTACTCTGCAGTAGATCTAGACCAGAAGTTATGAAGATTTCTATAATGCCATCTGGGAATGGGAATAGGAAGGTAACTGTACTGTCTCTTCCCATATTTGTGATGTTTCATAGTATTATATTATTTTCAGATCCTTCTGTAAATTCTGTCTCATCTCTTAAGAAATGGTTTTCATATGTCTCTACATTCTTCAGTTTGTACATGAGAATTTTAAAAACCTACTTTGTAAAATAACTGACAAAGTGGGGAACTTGTACTCTCTGACATAACATGAGCTGAGAGTGTCATTTAAGTTCGATTAGTTAAGCATTAAAAAATATTAGTCTCATGCCTAGGGAAAGATAAGAATATTTTTAGGCCTTTTCATTACTTTAAAAGGAATTTTATAACAAATTCAGTTTAAGTATAAATACAACTCAATTATCTGTAACAATGGTAATGGAAAATTGAAATCTACAGATAATCCAAAATTTTATTTTAAAAGAGCATAATAAACCTTTGTTCCCGATGAGCTTCTTTTTTTTTTTTTTTTTTGCGGTACGCGGGGCTCTCACTGTTGTGGCCTTTCTCGCTGCGGAGCACAGGCTCCGGACGCGCAGGCTCAGCGGCCATGGGTCGCGGGCCCAGCCGCTCCGCAGCATGTGGGATCTTCCCGGACCGGGGCACGAACCCGTGTCCCCTGCATCGCAGGCGGACTCTCAACCACTGCGCCACCAGGGAAGCCCCGAATGAGCTTCTTAATATTGCTCAGAACTGAGAATTTATTTGTGTAGATTCTATCTTTTTTTATTTGACATAAATGTCATGGAGGAGGGGCCAATCAGCAGTAAATTAGACACTAAGTAGAAAGCAAGGGAAATAGTGTGAAATCAAGACCAAAGGACTTGAATCAACCACAAAATTCATATCTAACGCTTGAAAATTTAAAATAAAATAAATCTTCATTTTGGCTTTATAACAGACATAGACTTTCTGAGAATGAAATATAAAACATTTTGAGTGTGTAGATTTTCATTTGAAAATATAGATTAATACTTTGATTCAACTTTCTGGATCAAACAGTGAAAATAATTACTTCATATTTTATCAAACCATTTCTTCCCAAGCAACAAAAACAAACAAACAAGCAAACAAACTCTCTGTTTCCATTCTGGATTTTTCAAGTGCTGTTCATCAACAGAAAACCATTTGCAGATGTGGTCCCGTTTCAAAGGTGGACAGATAATGGTTTTTATCTGTTGTCAAAATCAGCATGCAAACAATAAATAAATAAAAAGTCAATAAGATCTGTCCTCGTGCTGTCTTTCGTTCTGCCTCTCCGTTTGAAAAGGCTCACCATGCAACCTGCCAGTACAGTAGATCATACATAGCAGCAGCAGCAAGTGGATCCCTTTACAGCCTCATCAACACTTCCTTCTTCCTTCAGTTTTGTCTCCAAATGCTGAGATTTTGGTTGGGTGACTTCATGAAAAGTATTCACTATTTCTAAAAGGATTCATTTTTCACGCATTATTTTTCGAGGCTAAGTAACATTCTATATTTGTATATAACATGAAGAATCTGAAATGCAGCATTGAAATTGTCAAATGAAGCATATGATATGTTGGATGTGCCAAAAGAAATTGTCACCTTTCTTAATAAGCTTAAAATCTAAATCCTCCAAAGTTGGCCCAGGGCAAAATCCTCCATTCCTGAGGAGGATGTGCCCTTACAATTGTACCCCTTACAATTATTGTCTTGGAATTTCCTGTTTCCTTAGGGATCTCTTGATTACATCCCCACTTCCACACTGGCTTGAGTGGGACAGAGAAATGCTGCATCTAGGTTTGCACACTTGCCTTCTATTAACTAAGTGTGTAATTACCACTGTTTGTTGCTCCACGTAAACAAGCCACTCACTCAAGGCACACTGTTTTTCTCATGGAGGTAATATACAGGTCCTCCTTTGGAGAAATAATCATTTATTTAAAGTGTTTGTAAAAATAATGCTGGAGACCTCATTAATTAATCAAAAGTGTATACAATTTATAAATACTTAGGAGATTACTTATATCCTCAGTTAAAACCAATAATTAGTATTGGCAATAGAAGTGTAAATATGATCTCAATGAAATGACTAACCACTATTCCTTGTTTAAGATTTTTAACCCCGAAATAGTCTTTAGTCTGACATACAATTGTATTCCCCTAATTTAAGCAAACTTGACCTTTCGTCTTATTTACAAAATAGAGTCCTGTTATTAAATTTGCAAACGAATTTTTCATTTTGAAAATAGTTTGGCAGAGCATAAAAACCCGTATTCTCGCTGGGCATTCAAATGTTTAATGTAGACATAAGTCTTCCGTACTATATTTGTTACTCTAGAATACAATCCTAGAGGGTTTGTGAGCCCTTTGAAGTTATATGTAAAAATGTACGTCTTTGTATATATCATTTTGGGGGAAAAGGTAAAACAGCTTTCCTCAGAACCACAGCATAAAGTAAAATCCATTCATTGTGTGTAAGTTCATCTATATGTATGGGTTTTTAGATAATGAAAAATACCCATGTGTATTGACTCAATGAAGTGCAGTATGAAGACTATCAGTGAGTCCATCAGCATATGCACATAAATGTATTTTTAGAACAGGAATACTCTTGGTCATAACATAAATGATATGTATTACAATGATACAATTTTATTATTCACTAGCTCATTTTATGCTCTGGTTTATCATCATAAAAATATTAATTTCTCATGATTTCTCTTCTTCACTTTATAGAAAATATTCTTTTATTGATAGAATAAATAAATGTCTTGAAATTAGTATCAGCAAAATAGATTCAAGAACATCTGTTTAATGTGTATTTAGTGACATCTCACCGAATTTTGGTTACCTGAAAATAGGGAAAAATATTTTGGATGTTTAAAAAAATGAATGTGCAGAAGTAGAAGAGCTGCAACTGGCTGGACTTTCTCCAGATAAATTAAGTTGCGTAAAGAAGTTCCTGGGTGGGGCTTCCCTGGTGGCGCAGTGTTTGAGAGTCCGCCTGCTGATGCAGGGGACATGGGTTCGTGCCCTGGTCTTGGAGGATCCCACGTGCCGCGGAGCGGCTGGGCCCGTGAGCCATGGCCGCTGAGCCTGCGCGTCCGGAGGCTGTGCTCCGCAACGGGAGAGGCCACAACAGCGAGAGGCCCGTGTACCGCAAAAAAAAAAAAAAAAAAAAGAAATTGCTGGTTGAATGTTGGTATCACTTAACAAAAACGGTTTGCTGTGGGTTCTTTTTTGAATCAATGCTAATGGCATATATATTGACATTTGAAATAGAAGTGAGTTTTAAATAAATATTACATATAAATAACTATTAGATAGAGTTCCATGAAAGAAAGGACTGTATCCTATTCAGTGCAATATTCTCAGAGTCTGACATTCCATCAATAGTGGTTGAATGAGAAAATGATCAATTAATTAATCAATATTTGCTATAAATCCATAGATATCCTTCTGGTTCCTGCTAGTAGTAAGAGCAATGTGTGATCTCAGTATAGTCTAAAAAACTCTTTAGATGTTCTTATATATATGAAAAGAATTTACTAATATGATAGACAAGCATTATGATACAGAAAAGTGATAACGTAATTGGGTGAACAAAACATTTTGACCTACAAAATACATAATGGTGATAAAAATATTAGTAACTAATTTTCATAGAGTCCTTGTACATTAAATGTATTAAGAAAAATTATTTAAGATATGTTAACAAGGCAAGGGTGAGTGCTTTTAATATCTAACCTGCCCATTCCAAATTATTTAATAATCTAGAGAATGTGCTTTGTTAAATTTGCTATTTGCTATTGATGAATAGTCCAGGCTTCGTGATGTTACCTGTTAACTTGTAGATTCCTTTTCTAACACAGATCGAAATAATTTCTATCCAGGAGAAAAATAAATCCAACTGTTATGGATTGGTATCCCACAGGACATTAATCAGTTTTATATCTTACCTAGAAATCTTGTACTAATAATGTTTCAGAATGCCTATAGATACCCAGATCCTCAACATCCTGTGAATTAGCCTTGCCATCTGATTAGTTTATTCATTAATTAATGAGCTGAATAAAACCTTTGACACGTGTTTATTTTATATTTGTGTAAGAGTCATACTGTTAACTTTTTGAAAATTATACTTAAACAATGTATTATTGTTATCTTCACAACCACATAAAGAGGGTACTAAAACCATCCCCATGCACTGTTATTATTACTAATAGTACAGTGGGTACTATTGTCATCCCTATAAGGAAACTGAGAATTGGGGAGGTTAAGTGACTTGTCCAAGGTCACACAGGTAGTAAGATTACAGACTCTGTAATATCACAAGCCTGTGCTCTTAACCACTGGAGTGACAGCTGCCCGGAGGCTAGAAGAAAACTCACATTGAATAAACTGAAGCTAAATGCCTTGTCTTGCATGAGTCTTAAAAGCATTTTGAAAGGCAAAGTGAATTTATAAAAGTACTTCCTTCATGAAGTGAATGTGAGCATAGAAACTATATATATATATATAATGTATAATATGTATGATATATATATATATATGCACACACATACATAGATATATATAAAGAAACACTCTTGTAAGAAATGTCATCATAGTGCATTTTTTGCAACTGAATTCATAATAAAGGCAAAAGCCTTTGACCCATTCAGAGAATCAAGCTACATCTTTGTCAGCCCCAGGGTTTCACAGTTGACATTACCAAGAATTACTATTGCAGCAAAGTAATGACGTTTGAAAGTTATATTTGAGATAATTGAAACTTTTGTCAAGAGTCCCAGGAATGAAAAGCCTTCTGGATGGCGGATGAATAGAGAAAATATTTGCAAGCTTTTGTTTTGTTTGTTTCTTGTTTTGTTTGTTTTAGTCTTCAAACTGGTAAACTTCCAACTGGTGTAACAGGGTTTGTGTCTTAAAATTACCATTTCCTTACCTGAAGGTTTTTATTTAGTATGTGAGGGCCTGATCAACAACACCTTTTCTTCAGCTGTCAAGGAAGGGCCACATATGAGAGATTTTGCATCTTGTTTAGACTTTTTAAGCTGCAAAGGGTAGCAATCACTTGGTCTTTGTCTGCAGTGTTCTTTATTCTGGCCCTAAACTGCTTGGAAAATTGCCACTATTTCCATTGGCAGGCTCTGCTTCCTTTGAGAGTTGTTTTTTAATAAAGGCATATAGAGCAAATAGGCTTTTGCCTCTCTTAAGTGTCTAGAATGTTCCCAAACTGGAACTAGGGAAAAATTAAAAGCCTTAACTGTTTTCCTCTTAAAGTCATTTCCCAAGTGTTTTCCCTAAGCCTGCTATATGAAAATAACCTCATCTACCTGTTTTTTAAAAAATGCATATATCTTGGCCTCATTCCTCATCTACTGGATCAGAAACTCTGATCTGGGATCAGGGAAACAGTATTTCAACAAGCAACTCTGATGACCCCTGCACCTTATAAAGCACTGTCTTTAAAAAAATCTTCTTTTTATTTTTATACAACTTGGACTTTTACACAAATTCTTACCTTTTTACTCTGAAAAAGCATCTATTTGCATTTTAACAAGTAACTTAGGAATCAGAGCTTACTTGTTAAATTCTGAGTAATTTTAAAGGAAAGTTAATTTGTTCTATTTTGAAAAATATATAGACTGGCTACTCAAGAGAATATTTTATGTATAGCAAGAAACTACTTAGTAGAATGAGTATCCTAACTGTTATAAATTATCTGATAGTCATGTTCTCAATTCGATGGCTGTATTTCTGGGACAGAGATGATATATTTGAATATAAAACCCAAATTAGGATTCCTCTAATCCATAAAGTACATGTGATATGTGATTGCATTTCTAAATTAGAATTGTAAGATGTTGTGTGTGTGTGTGTGTATGTATGTATGTATGGATGTATACATACACATAAGATATGCAAAATACATATGTATGTACGTATATATATATATATATACACACACATATATACAAATTCTAATATAAACATGAATATATTCACACATATCAAAAATTAAAACAACTTGGACTTAAAATCCGATATTATTTTAGGAAAGACATTTCCCTTTTTTCCAAAACTGAGATATTTCTGATGAGTCTGTTATCATTTGTTTGTTCAGGCCTGGGAAAATCAACATGAGGCGGTGCTTATGAACTTCAAGGTCTAAATCATACAGATCCAGGTTTGTATTCCATCTCTACTACTTAATAGCTGTGATGCTCTCAGCAAGTTAATTACTTTTTCTAGGTCTGTTTTCTCATCTATGAAATAATGGTACTGATAGTGTCTACTAGGTAGAGATACCAGGACTAACATTGTACCTTGTTCCTAGCAAGCAGTGGAGATGCATCAAGCATACTTAACTATATGTAGAATTTTATTATTTCGGTGACTTATGGACAAATGACTTTTAATGAACAACTTTGCAAATGTACAATATTCTTAACATTCTGTGAAGATCGAAAGCAAGTCTTTAATACACACTATTTTTTTCTATTTTAGATTGTAAGTGGAAATTTTTAATGTTGGTAAATCACAGACTTTATTACAATAGAAAAAATTAAATCATTTCTTTCAATGGCTTATAGAGTTGTTGGAAATTTAAATAACATATCAAGCTGCTTTATAAGAGTGCCGTTAAGAGGCTCAAGCAGTTTTCTGTAGTATTAGTAAAACAATTTTATAACCAACTTGAGAATGTGTGTGTGTGTGTGTGTGTGTGTGTGTGCACTTGCACAGACATGCGTTTTGACAGGGAGAGTTATGTTTCATTAGCTAAAATGTCTTTGATTTTCAAAATTCATTAAAAAAAACCCATACCAGAATGAATAGTGTTATGCCAATGTTATCTTAGAGTCTTTACTCTTTTTATTTGTAGAGAATCTATGTTTAATAAATGTTAAATTATTGGAGAAAATTAATAGATAAAAATAGACAATAATAGTTGTTAACATTTGTATAGTTCTTTAGCCTTTACAAAGTAATTTCTATTTTCTTTTTATTTTAATTTCCTTCCTTCCTTCCTTCCTTGCTTTCTTTCTCTCTCTCTTTCTTCCTTGGGCCTTCATTCCTGTGCGCCGGCTTTCTCTAGTTGTGGTGAGCTGGGGCTACTCTTCGTTACAGTGCACTGACTTTTCATTGCAGTGGCTTCTCTTCTTGCAGTGCATGGGCTCTAGGCGCGCGGGCTTCATAGTTGCAGCACGTGGGCTCAGTAGTTGCCGCACGCGGGCCCTAGAGCACGCGGGCTTCAGTAGTTGTGGCTCGTGGGCTCTAGAGCGCAGGCTCAGTAGCTGTGGCTCTCGGGCTTAGTTGCTCTGCGGCATGTGGGATCTTCCCGGACCAGGGATCAAACCCGTGTCCCCTGCATTGGCAGGCGGATTCTTAACCACTGCACCACCAGGGAAGTCCCTCTATTTTCATACTTAACCTTCTTAGTAGATATTTCTGTTACTTTTCATGACAATAATAGTAACTAATAACACGAAGTTATCATCATCCTCATCCCTCCAATCTCACCTTCCTCCATACTACTCTATCACTTTGTACAGATTACAGTGTGCATTTATTATGTGGAATAGTAACTATTTGTTTAAGTGTCTCCTCCATGAGAAACTGGGTTCTTTGAGAAATGAAAACATGTCTTTTGATACTTAATGCCTAGTAGAGTGATAAGCACATATCATTGAACAGTGATCAATGAATGAATGAGTAAATAATGGCTTTAGACCAGGGGTCTGCTAACTATGGCCTGTAGGTCAAATTCATCATGCTACCTATTTTTGGATAGCCCAGGGACTAGAAATGTTTTTTTTATATTTTTAAATTGTTTTTAAAAATCAAAAGTATATTTCATGACACATAAAAATTATGGGAAATTCAAATTTCAGTGTCCATGAATAAGGTTTTCTTTATATACTCATTTGTCTATGGCTACTTTTGTGCTGTAATGATAGAATTGAGTAGTTGCAATAGAGACTGTATGGCCTGCAAAGTTGAAAAATATTTACTGTCTGACTTTTTGTGGAATGTTTACAGATTTCCTGGTCTAGAGAGATTTAGTTTCTTGCCCAGGGTGCTACAAAAAAGTAAATGATAGATCTGGAATCAAAGTCAGGTCTTTTGATTGAAAATTCAGTGCCTTTTCTTCTATACTATGCTAAGTCTTGAAAATTAATTCTGAACTATGCACCCTTGGTTCCAATTCTAGAGGTTCTTATTCTTAGGCAGAACTGGATTTGAATCTAAACTCTACTCAGGGCTGAATATATTATTCACGAGGTCCAGTGCAAAATGAAATGCCACGTACCCACCAGGGACTGGCAGCCACGTCCCATGGCAGACAGGAAAGCTTCTGCATCGGGATATGCTAAGTACAGGAGTGGGCTATCCAGTCCCCAGCCTAAAGTGCAGTGGGCTACCAGTCCCAGGCGGAGATAGCCGCTGTCTTCCCCCCATCCCTCTAGACCCATGGGGTACATGCCCAGCCCTGACCCTCAGGGAAGAGCGTGGCATTGATCAAAGAGGAATAGACAATTTGTTCGTGTCCAAAGCACCAGGGGACAGGGAGTGAAGGCAGGACAACACAAGAGCTGAGGCTCCAAGCCCCTGGCTCAAGCTCCACTGTTGCACTGGACTTCACTCACAAAATATAAATTCAAAGATACAATTATTAAGCATCTCAAGACAGCAACCAAAGAGCATTCAACCCTGGTGTGGGCTCTTTCTGAGTTCAGTCACACTGATTGTACTTCCAGAAAGCCAACTGTAACTCTGCTACATAACCAGACATGATGGCTTTGCTAGTTAAAGAATCTCTCTGTGCCCCAGTTTATACAGTGATGCAATGTGGTTATGGTATCGATCTCACAAAGTTTGGAAGTCAATAGACCAGGCATATAATGCAGTTAGCAATGGTCTTAGCTATTTATTTTTTAATTTCCTGTATTTCTTTCCAGGACTGAATCAAACAGTATTATTACCATCATAAAGGACTAAATTATGTCATTTCATTATTCTTAAGTTGAAACCAAATTCCTTCCTATCATGAACTTCAATCAATGACTAGATCATACATTCTTCTAAAAAGATGTCCACATTAGAAGTAAATTGAGCCATGAGTTAGAGCCATTTGGTCCTTGTGAATAAGTCTTTCCCGGGGTACTTGTTAGCTAGTCTATACCCTTTGGGTCTGCACTTGTAAAGCAAATGAGAAACATTCTTCAGGGCACTTTCAGACCTTTGCATTAGTTGTAGCATGCCAGGGCAGGGCTCCAGGCTTGATAAATTTATGGTCGCACACATTAAACCTATAACAACACCTATGTTGCTTATCCTCATTATTCTCCAGGATTCTATCCAGCAGAAGAAGTATCATCCATTCCCCATACCATCAGTGGAGTCGTCAGCATGCACATTTTTTTGTCTGTTAGTGGATATACTGCCCTCTTGGTCAGATGGATTCCATACTGGTGGTGCTCAGCTGCTTTTGGGGGTCTTTGTGATTCTATGTAATCAACTCACAGCTTTAGGAAAGAATGCAATAATTCTATTCTGTTACCACAGAAAACTAAGATTGTGAATAAACTCAATGTCCTCATAAAAGTATCATTAGCAAGATTATCTCACCCATTGAGAAGCTGGTTGTTTTCAATTTGAGAAAGAATATTTCCTCTTTTAGCTTTTGCTTTTTGTGCTCAGGGTCACATAATAGTGTGTCCTAGTAAATAATAATTTCCCAGATTTTATTTGTTCTTCATATTGAGTCACACTCAAATTTTATTTGGAAAATAATTTATCCATAAGTGGTTTGTTTTTTCATAAAAGCTAGTCATTTGTTTTGAATAATAGAAGCATTCAGTAAGTGTTGAATTAAGGTGAAGCCACAGAATTCCTTAATATTTTAATTAGCTTGCAACTTATTAAGGAATAATATCTATTGGTATATTGTCATCCATCAAATTGTAACTCCAAGTTGTATTTGTAATGCCATTTCTGAGAAGCTTATAACACTGTACAGAAGTAAGTCACTAATCCTTCAGATACTTTTGTACTCCAGTATCTACTCATTCTTATCCTTAGTTCTATAATTATAAATTAATGATGGTAACTTTGAACTTTGAGTTACTAATACAGTATCATTACAACAAAATAATACTTGGTTGATTATAAGAAGACCATTTTGTACTATCCATATCAATATGTTATGGTAATTTTCGGTGATAAGAAGCATCAGTTTTTCACAGATTTATCATGTTTACAGAGAATTCAGAAGTATATGGATTCCTGAACATAGTCAATATTAATTCCCTAAATGTCATGAATATTCAATTTCAAGAGTATTAAATAGGATTTTTTTAGGTTACAATATCAGCAATCCACGCAAACTATCTTCTGTTAATAAAGAAAAAGTATTTGACTTATATCTGAACAGGCCAGGGGTGCAGGGTCTCACACAGTGTCATAAAGGCTCAGTTTTTCTCCTTATTCTCAGCTGTTTTCTTCTGTTAGCTTTATTATCAAGCCTTTTTTATCTTTATAGAAATAAGACAGTCACAGCACCTCCAGGCTTATATTTTACTGGCTTTACAATGCCAATGGAACAGAAGATCTCTTTTCCAGTAGTTCCAGAAAAAATCCTGGGATTGAGCATCACTGTAATTATTTTAGCCAATCTGAGGCATGTTGGCAGAAGCTGAGTATGTGGCCAGACTCACCTAAGTCATAAGAGAAAAGAATGAAGAGGAGTAGTTCTCTAAGGAAAATCAGGATGTTCTTACTGGGAGAGAAGAGAATAGATTCTCCAAAGGGAAAAGCAAGAAATGTCCTCCATAGTTTAACAATAGAAATAGATGAATCTTAAAGACCCTGAATGTATCTTGATAATTTGTTTTATTGATAGATTATTTTGAAAGCATATTATATGTTGGCTGACAATCTTCTAAATTCTTGTCTCATATTGTCTTTTGTAAATATTACATATTTTTGAACTAAATGGTATTTAACCCATTACCCTAGATTAAATTACATTGAATGTGTTCAGCTCCTCCCTTCAGGGAGATAAAATGTTATTACTATGTCATAGTTATCCCTATTGAGGAATCTTTTACTGTATCTTTTACCTGAAATGAGTGTGTTACATTTCTATTTACTTACTACTATTTTTTTAGAATTTATTTCATCTGTGAGAATACTATCTGGAAATAGTAACTGAGATTATTAACAATTTCTTCCAAAAAGTAAAAAGATTATTTATTTTAAGTTCTCTGAAGAGAAAGCAAGTTTAAGTTTCAAAAACCCACTCAAAAAGAATCTTAATGATACAAGAATTGCTACTAGAAACTGACAATTAGGGAGAAAGACTGTTAAGGGCTGAGTTAGCTGGAGTACATGATGGAGGAAGCAACTACTAATCAAAATACCATCACTACGATTTTCTCTCCTCTCAGTGGAAGAGGGACCCCTCTAGTGCCAGGGTAAACATTTTCTCTTTGCTCTGAATTCCATCCCTTCCAGACACTTCGGGGACCTTGATCCACTAACTATCCCCCATGACTATCTTTAGACTCTCTCCATGATCATTTCTCTTCCATTCGTAAGATCTCTCTCACTCTGTATATCTTTTTCTATCTACTGCCCATCTCTCTCCTTTCCTTGGGATCTGTAATCCTGAGAATGATTTCATATGATATTTTCCACTTTTTCATGTTTCATTTATTCATCAACTGTGACCACCACTAAACTCAAGTTGCTTTCATCTGAATTACAATGGCCATGCATTTGCCAATTCCAGCAGATGCTGTGGATTTTCATACAATTTTTTCATCCTTGTTTTCCATAAACAAGGATTCTACTATACCTCTGACTCCGATCTTTTTTTTTCTCTCTTGACTCAGTCCACTTCCAAGTGGCTTTTAACATATCACTTTTTTGTAACCGGTGGAGCAACAGCCAGAGTTGAACATGGTTCTGCTGGTCTAAGCCCCATGCTGTTTCAGTTATAAACCCTGTAGAAAATATAATATTGCATTCATCATTTTAAATCCTCAGTTTATTTAGGGGTTTTAAAACAGAAGATATATTGCCATCACCCTTTTAACTGAGTAAGACACAAAGGAAGTTTTTAGAAGTCTACACAGAAAACCTCAGTAAAAATCCAAGAAACTGCTACAATTCTTTTCTTCCTTCTCACCCTGGCACTTCCTACATCATTTTGGCTGGTGCATTTATTAGGATCAGTTTTCTTGAATTCTGATTCTTACCTTTACATTTTGAAATTTTTAATTTGTTACTAAAATATAATATGCAGGGGAGGTGACTGAACACAAAAGACGTATTTTATGAAAGACTTCAAGACTTCAAATTTGGGTTTATTTGGTATCTCTAATATATGACAGAATATTTTTAAAATGTATATTAAGTTAAAAATTAAATTCACAGGCAAAAGTTTCAAGTGATTAAAAGACCATGATTATTTGGTAATAATAATGGTCCTTTTTTATTTTTTGAAATAATTAATAGATACACAGGAACTTGCCAAATAGTACACAGAGGTTGCAGGTACCCTTCACCCATTACCCTGATAGTTACATTTTACGTAACTTTAATACTTTATGAAAACCAGGAAATTAGCTTTGGTGAAATGTGCTTGCATATTTCTATGCCATTTTCTCAAATGTGTAAGTTTGTCTGACTACCACCACAAGTAAGATACAGAATTGTTCTATCACCACAAATGTCCCTCTCATGCACACTCTCTCCGCACACTCTCTCCCACAATCCTGAGCCCCTGATAACCACTACTCTGTTTTCCATCTGTATAATTTTATCATTTTGAGCAGGTTATATAAATGGAATCATATAGTATAGGAAATTTTGAGATTGGCTTTTTTCACTCAACATAGTGCTCTTGAGATACATCCAAGTTATGTATGTATCAATAGTTGGTTCTTTTTTATTGTTATGATTGCTTTTTGTTGCTTTGTATTGTAGTGAAGCATTTTACATTCAAATTGTTGCAATATCACTCAGTAATGGACTCAAATGAAAACCAGTTGAACTGTACATGTGCATTATGACAACAATAGATAAGAAAATGAAATAGAATTGGTATAACTCTGCCTTCCTAAAATCTAAGTTTCTTTCATGGGAAATTCTAGAAAGGACTTAACCTGGTCCTTAGTAGAATGGGTGGCTTTCTGCCTGCTATAATCTGAGTGGGTCTAAAAGCTCCCTTTCTAAAAAAATACTGCTCTAGGTTTACCTTAGTCCTTGAAATTCCCATCACTAATCAATAATAACTGTCAATGAAAACTCTTCTTTACTTAAAGTTGCATTATATGTTTGAAAAGGCATGGAAGAAATAAAGTATTAATCTATTATCCCACTAATTGTAATAGCAAATATATGAGGGTGAAAGGGGAGTTGATATGTATTATTTGAAATTCTGGACTTCTGTGAAACTTAATAACCTAAAAAAAATTAAATTAAATAAATCTCTTTTGAAAATTTCCCAAGAACTACTGCTTGTGCCTCACTTATGGTCATTTTTTCCCCTCTCCTCCTAAAATTAGAAATTGATTAGATTGGGAAAGATTCTCTTCATTCACATTACTTTAAGGTTACATTGTATACTCTTCTGGAAATTAAAGAATATTTGAATATTAACAATTCAACAACACAATAGCTTTTGTAAGAGACTCAACATTTTTAAATAGGTTATAAAACATCACTTGATATATAAAATAATTTTAAATATCTAGGATTTTGTTTCAGTAAAGTGGTTTCCTGGAAAACAAACTCTAAAATAATGGCAACTACTAAGTTATTAAAGTCAGAGAAATCGTGTGATTGTTCTAAAATCCTTATAGTAAAATGGTACCTACATCTTTCTGGAGGAAGAACAAGAGGCTGGAAATCTCTACAGATTACAAATCAGGAAACACTGTAACACTTAGACTCCTTACAAAACAAACCCTTCACACTTAGTCTCTGGTGTACCAGAATGTCTGCCCCAGGAAGAAATAGATTTTCCTCTATAGTCAAGTAATTTTTAAAAGCTGAAAAATTCCTCTAAGAACCACAAAACAACAGCCACACATTCAACTATAGGAATGAAAAGATATGCTCTGTGGCTGCTGTAGTTGTACCTTAGTAAAGCTGAATGTCATGATCAAGGTTTCCAAATTCAGACAAGGTTTTATGAGCCTTTACCTCCAAAGCATGACTGACAGACTCCATTATTCAGGTGGATCTGTATAATTTAAGCCCCTGAGTTTTTTTTTGGTTTTTTTTTTTCTTTTTCTTCTTTTACTGAGGTATAATAACATGCAACATTATATTAGTTTCAGATGCACAACATAATGATTCGATATTTGTATATACTGTGAAACGATCACCACAATAAGTCTAGTTAACATCCATCACCACACATAGTTAACAGAATGTTTTTTCTGGTGAGGAGAACTTTAAGATTTACTCTGTTAGCAACTTTCAAATATGCAGAACAGTACAGGTATGCCTGGGTAATATTGCAGGCTTGATTCCAGACCACCTCAGTAAAGCTGATATTGCAATAAAGCAAGACACACAAGTTTTTTCATTTCCCAGTGCATATAAAAGTTATGTTTGCATATACTGTAACCTATTAAGTGTGCAATAGCATTATATCTAAAAAATACACACTTTATGTACAAGATACTTTATTGCTAAAAAATGCTAACCATCACCTGAGCCTTCAGTGAGTCATAATCTTTGCTGATGGAGGCTTTTGCCTCAATGTTGATGGCTGTTACTGATTGTTCCTGAAGTTGGGGTGACGGTGGAAATTTATTAAAATAAGACAGTAACAAAGTTTGCCACATTGATTGACTCTTCCTTTCACAAATAATTTCTTTGTAGCGTGCCATGCTGTTTGATAGCATTTTACCCACAAAAGAACATCTTTCAAAAACTTCAATCAATCTTCTCAAACCCTGCCACTGTTTTATCAACTAAGTTTGTATAATATTCTAAATCCTTTATTGTCATTTCAGCAATCTTCACAGCATTTCACCAGGAGTAGATTACATCTCAAGAAACCACTTTCTTTTCTTTTCTATCAGAAGCAATTTCTCATCCATTTAAGTTTTATCATGAGATCGTAGCAATTCAGTCATAGATAGTGATTAATCTGATGGATCTGGGCAAAGTAAATTGAAAACCTTCAGGAGAGGAGTCACTCTATTAGATGCCATTGAGAACATTCATGATTCATGGGAACAAGTGAAAATATCAACATTAATGGAAATTTGGAGAGAGTTAATTCCAACCCTCATGGTAACTTTGAGGAGTTCAAGGCTTCAGTGGATTTAGTAACTGCAGATATGCTGGAAATAGCAAGAGAAATAGAATTAGAAGTGGAGCCTGAAGATGTGACTGAATAGCCCCTGAGTTTTTATCTCCATCTGTGTATCTAAAATTATGCCAGAAGTTTCTACAAGTAGTTATAATTTATATTTACTAAAGAACAATCTCAGAAATAAAAGTATTAATGAAAGCAAAAGTGAAGATAATTTGTAAAATCTGTTTGTGCTAGTGGTCTCAATAATGTAGACTAAAATTATTTTAACTTCTTAAGGTAACATTAATATGTTAGTCTAGATACTGTTTATGGCATTATTTCTTTAATATTTTATATTTTTCATTTTAAGATTTTAAATGTGAATTTTCTTTCTGAGGGTACTTTATAATTATATTTTTATATGTATATCATATATCTTGTTTTGAAGTTCTTGGTGCTTTAAATGCAATAAATTTCTTGCCATGGATATCACATCTGCATATTGCTGGTCCTTCACTATTTCTTTTTCAAACAAGGCAAGGCATGGCATAAGTTCTATTTAGAAAAAAAAAATTTTAATCTATTTCTGTGCATTGCTTAAGTTCTCATTTTTTGAGTTAATATATTTTTCAGATACTTTGGACATTTTATATATTTCCACTTTTAATTCCTAATTTCTTAATTGAAGATGGACTGTATTCTCTTCTCTGAAGAGAGTTATTTGGCAGCTTAGAAATTCATCCAGTGGATTGTAAATCCCATACGAGCATGGGTTTTACTCATCATCAAATCCCTAGCACTTAGCACACAACAAGCAGCCAATTCATTTGACATTTTCATGGCTCACGGGCCCAGCTGCTCCGCGGCATGCGGGATCCTCCCGGACCGGGGCACGAACCTGTGTCCCCTTCATCGGCAGGCGGACTCTCAACCACTGCGCCACCAGGGAAGCCCCTCTTTTGACATATTTTAATGGAGCACTCACTATGTGCTAGCCTTCTTCTGGGCTCTAGGGATAAGCAGTAACCCAAAATCCTCTCTCTTGTGGAGCTAAAATTCCAGTGGGGAGGAGACAAACAGTAAACACATAAATAAGCATGTAAATGACTTAATAAAGGTGATATGAAGACAAAGTAGGATAAGTGAGAGAGAATGCCAACTTTATACAACTTTGTAATTGAATGAACGAGAAAAATAAGGCTTATAAAAGGTCAAATGACGTTTCCAAATCACTCAGCTAGATAGCACCATAGTCAGCACTTGTTTTCTTGAACTCCAAATCCAATGATATTTCCACGATTGAGTACTGGCTTTTAATGTTGTAAATGGGAGAAGACACTATTCTATAATATTGGAGAAGACACTATTCTATAATATTACAGCTCCTTCTCTTGAGCATGAAGTTTGAATGAACATCTTCCTGTTTAAATACAAATTCTTCAAGGATAATAATTGTATCTTAATTACATAAGACAATTTATTGCTTTTGAAACAGAAATTCCAAGTTTTTCACACTGGAGTGGAATTTTCTAGGAAACAGTGAAATGTCATTTTGTGGCGAATTACCCTATTAATTTGCTTTAATTAAAATGAAAATAATCTTATGATAAGTTTATTCAGAAATGTTATTTTTTCCAAATAAGTGTATTGTTCTTTTTTAAGGTATGTAGTACATACACACACACACACACACACACACACACACACACACACACAATCCAAATACAAAATGGGAAGAAACATGAATATAAAATTTATAAAATTAAATATACAAATGATCATTTAATGTATCCAGAAAAGAGGGGATATGTTTATACATATAACTGATTAACTTTGCTGTACAGCAGAAAGTAACACAACATTGTAAAGCAACTGTACTCCTATAAAAAGTAATAAAAAAAGAAAAATGTACAACTTCACTCAAAATCAAAGACATGCAAATTTAAAAATTAATGAAACCCTTTTCTTTCATTTTTTTTTTGGTTTAGCTTTTCAAATTAACAAAGATTTGTAACTAATAATAATGATTTGAGGGAGACACTTCCATCTTATACTTCTGGCAGGAGGGTTAATGACACAAATTTACTAGAGTTCTATTTAACAATAAATATCAAGTACTTTAAAAATTCTGTAGTTTAGAGAGAAGAATTTAACTTCCAGAAATTTATTCTTAGAAAAAAATCATGAAAAAAATTTTGTGATTCACTGCAATGTGTTGAGTCCTTTTTTTTTTGTTTTAGGATTTTTAATAGTTAGTATGCAAAGATTCCTCATTTTCCAGAAGAGAGAGTCCTACATGGGAATAGATTATTCCCCAATCTAGTCAACTTCTAATTTTAAGAGACGAGGGAAAAAAGTGACCATGAATGAGGCATGAGCAGCAGTTCTTGGGAAATCTTCAAAGGATAAAATTTATTTTATTAGTTTTTGTAAGGTATTGAGCATCATAGAAGTCTGGAATTTCAAGTAATATACTGAGAATGCATTTTTTAAAGAGCAGATATTAGGTACAAGATGTTTAGAATAACAAAAAAATATTCTAAATGTTTTGAAATGAGAAAATGCTGTAACAAATCAATAAATTATGATATATTTTTAAAATTTTATATTATGCCAATATGAGAAATATTTTCAAAGATTACTTAATGATATAGAAAATCTCCCAGTATTTTTTCAATCAAAAAATCATAAAGAAAAATATATACACCAAAAAAATGCAAAATGGGATATATAAATTTTTTATACACATTTAATTCTATACAGGAACAGGGAAAAAAAGCCTAGAAAAAGTTAACCCAAAATGATGCTAACAGTAGGTATTTCTGTATTCTGGAATTAAGTGATTTTTGTTCTCTTCATCATAATTTTCTATTTACCTAGATTTTCTGTAGTTGCCTGTAATATGTATGCACTATCTTTCTAAAATTTCTAACATTTGTCTTTGTTGGATTGTTTTGTAAGAAATGAAACAAAATAGTTACGTTTGAATGTAAAGTTAACCATTTCTACCTGCCTGCCAATGTCACGACTCTGCTCTCATCCCACTGAAGTGAAAATATTAAGAAGCCTGGGGTGTATCTTTCCACATATTTCTCATAGTTGATACAAACCTATACTTTTTTTTTTTTTTTTTTTTTGCAGTACGCGGGCCTCTCACTGTTGTGGCCTCTCACTGTTGTGGCCTCTCCCGTTGCGGAGCACAGGCTCCGGTCACGCGGGCTCAGTGGCCATGGCTCACGGGGCTAAGCGCTCCGCGGCATGTGGGATCTTCCGGGACCGGGGCACGAACCCATGTCCCCTGCATCGGCAGGTGGACTCTCAACCACTGCGCCACCAGGGAAGCCCAACCTATACATTTTTTAATGTTTGTTTTTAATTTCTGTTTTACCAAAACAAAACTGTTATGCTCACTATTTTTCAGCTCTTTTTCACTTAGTATATCATGATCGTCTGACGAGCAGATCTGCTGTTCAGATTTCCTTATGCATGTATCATTTACATAAGTATGATTTACTGAAATGAAAGATTTCATGTGGATTTTTTTATTACGACCCTTTTTAACTTTCTCTTAATTCTGTAACTTTCCATGCATTCATTTTCACTCCCAGATAGTAATCTGTCAAAATTTACTTATGTAATTACCCACATATACATAGTTTTATTTGCTTTTTAAAAATATAATATTGTATACACTTATTTGCATCTTACTATTATTGCTTAATACAATTTTAGTAAAATCTTAAAGTCAACCATGCTAATTCAGTCTTTTTAGTGACAGCCTAATATTCCATGCTGTTGATGTGCCATAATTAATCCAATTATTCATCTATAGCATTTTTTTTTTACAACGATACAGTCAACATCCCTGATCATCTAACCTAATGAATTGGTGCTTTAATTGCTATGGGATAGATATTCAGGAGTGGGATTGCCAGGTCTAAGGATAGGTATCTTTTAAATTGAAGTAGATAGTGATAGATTTCTCTCCCATACCCAAAAAAGCTATAACAATATACATTTCTACAAGCAATAGATGAGAATATGTTTTTCCCAAGATTTCCACTAGCAATAAATATTATTTCCAGTCTGATAGGTATGAATGGTATTTTATTGTTTGTTTCACATGTATTCCCCTAATCCTATTTCACCATATTTTTATGTTTATTAGCATTTGAATTTTCTCTAGTGTGAACTGATTATCCATAATTTCTTTTGCAGTTCAAGTTTCTATTGCATTTTGTCTTCTTGTCAGTTTAACAATTTTTTTGTGGGATTTTAGCCTTTAATCTACCATTCTCATTACAAATTTTGTAGAGAAAGTCTATCTATATTTCTTTACAGTTTATGCATTTCTGTTCTTGTTTAAAAGGTCTCCCTCTTGATTTTTACATGTGGCCTCACAAGTTTACTTCTAAAATTACTATCCCTTAATCCATCTGGAATTTGTTTTGCCCATGATATGAAGTAGGAGCCCAACCTGGTTTCATCCTGAAATAATACACAGATGTTCCTACAATTCCACTCCTGGGTATTTATCTGAAGAAAATGTAAACACTAACTTGAAAAATATATATGCACCCCCAATGTTCATAGCAGCACTATTTATAAGAGCTGAAATATGGAATCAACTAAGTACTCACTGGCAGATGAATGGATAAAGAAAATGTGATATATATTTATATATGAATGAAATCTTGCCATTTGTGACAACATGGTTGGACCTGGAGGGTATTAGGTAAAATAAGTCAGACAGAGAAAGACAAATATTGTATGCTTTCACTTACATGTGAAATCTAAAAGACAAAACAAATGAATAAATATAACAGCAGAAACAGACTCACAGATACAGAGAACAAACTACTGATTACCAGAGGAGAGGGGGTCAGGGGAGGGGCTAAATAGGTGAAGGGGATTAAGAGGTACAAACTACAGTTTTAAAATAAATAAGTCACAGGAATGTAATGTATAGCACAGGGACTATAGTCAATATTTTATAATAACTTTGTATGGTATGTAATCTATAAAAATATTGAATCACTATGTTGTATACCTGAAATTAGTATAATATTGTAAGTCAACTATACTTCAATAAAAATAAATAAATATCAGCAAAAAGTTAATAATAATACCCAGTTATGTTTATTGAATAAACCACATTCTCCCCCACTGAATTGATACTGCCTATGTCATACATTAAATTTTCATATGTTCTGCAAAAAATTTGTAGAATCTTTATTCTACTACATTGATCTGTTTTCATTCTTATAAGACAACCATATGATCACATCTTTATTGGAGTATAATTGCTTTACAATGGTGTGTTAGTTTCTGCTTTATAACAAAATGCATCAGCTATATGCATACGTATATCCCCATATCCCCTCTCTCTTGCGTCTCCCTCCCACCCTCCTATCCCACCCCACTAGGTGGTCACAAAGCACCGAGCTGATCTCCCTGTGCTATGTAGCTGCTTTCCACTAGCTATCTATTTTACATTTGGTAGTGTATATAAGTCCATGCCACTCTCTCACTTCGTCCCAGTTTACCCTTCCCCCTCCCCGTGTCCTCAAGTCCATTCTCTACGTCTGCTGATCTATTTTTAATATGGACTATTTGCTAAAGCAAATTCCTCCTTAGTAATCTTTTTTATATTCACTTAGCTGTTGTTAGACATTTATTCTTCCTTGAGAAATTTATGTTTGTCCTAGGTGCTTTAAACTAATCCCCATTGTGATTCTAATTGCAATTCTTTTCCCACTAAACATGGTATTTCATTGTTAATATTTTTATGTCCTTCAATAAAGTTTTATAGTTTATCCATAATCTGACATAGTTTAATATTTTAATGCCTACTTTTAAAAGCTAGTAAAATTTAGCTGTGAATCCATCTTATCTTGGTGCCTTTTTTTTTTTTTTTTTTTTTTTTTTTTTGCGGTATGCGGGCCTCTCACTGCTGTGGCCTCTCCCGTTGCTCAGCACAGGCTCCGGAAGCGCAGGCTCAGCGGCCATGGCTCACGGGCCCAGCCGCTCCGCGGCATGTGGGATCTTCCCGGACTGGGGCACGAACCCGTGTCCCCTGCATCGGCAGGCGGACTCTCAACCACTGCGCCACCAGGGAAGCCCCGACTATATTTTATAGATGGTAGTCTTTAGCTTTATGGGGTCACAAATTCCTTTGAGTATAGTGATAGAAGTTATACTAATAAAAGAATTATACATTATAGTAACACTAATAGTGGTGAACATTCACTGAGTGCTTACTGTGTGCTCAGCACATGGAAAAATCTCATTTAGTCTTCACAACAATATTAGGTTGGTACTGCTATGTTTTATAGGTATGGAAACCAAAGTGTGGAGAGGGTAGGAAACTTGCCTGATTTCATACTCCTATCTCACACTCGGACAAGAGCAATTGCAATGTGGGTCAACACATTAAAATTTGACAAGCAGTACTCTAGAAAGTAGTTCTACCATGTATGTAGTTCTATCAGAGAAACCAGGCCTTTCTTCACTTTGCATTTGTTTTACTGCTGCCCAAATCAATGAGTGCTTTAACATGAAGGATTCCCCTTTCTCTAAACTCCTGTAATTATTTTCTGCACAATTAATTTTGCAAGTAAATTACACGCTGTTCCATTGTTTCTACTGATTTCATTTGTATGTGCTGGTAGTATACAAAGTCGCATCTTATTTACCTTTGATTAGGTTGAATAATACATGCAGTTGACATGGTTGCCTTATATATAGTTAAATTTATCCTGATTTTTAAATTCTGTTATAACTAGTGGCTTAATACTACCTTGTATAACAGTTCTCATTGGTTTTGGAAGCTACTAGGAGATAGATTATATCACCTTATCTTTGAATACCCCTGCATGCTTTGCCTATAATAAGGCACTTAATATTTACCAAATCAAATTTTAGACAAAGAACCACACAATGAAAGCATATTAACTAATCATCTCAGGAAATGCACTTATATTACTTTTGTGTCCTTGGAGCAACCTAGCATACTGCTTGTGGTTCAGCAGTGCCCAATGAACTAAAAAAGCTGCTGAAGATGTGACATCCAGCATGGCAAGCATACAAGAAGCACAGGGTTTCTAGATACTAGAGTATGTTTAATACCTGCCACGGCTCTACCTCTCTTTTGTTGTATTTATATAGGCATGCACCACCAAGCTTTAACTTATTCCATTCAGCATAGGCCTTATTCTGATGAAAGCAACAAATGCTGAATTATGATTAAGATATGCTCAATTTCCATTCTTTTTTTTATTATTTTTTTGATTTCAGCTCTGGTCCTCAATATAACTGAGAAAATAAAAATAGTTATCTTGCTCTGTGTTTTATCATCTAGAGACAAAAATCATGAATATTTTTAATTCCTTGGCCCAAATTGATAACTCATTAGAAAGCCAATAGACTCCAAACCAAACATGAACACAACAAAAACAAAGATATGAACATTTAATTTTCCCTAAAAATGTAGTTCTTAAGGATACAATCTTTCAGATGTGACCACTTATACAGAGTTGCATTTGACATTGAAGACAACTTAGAATATTTCAAAATGCACTGTGTAGATATAGAATTTTGCTGAGAAATCTGTATCATAATTAATCTGAATATATAATTTTGCATTAATAACATTTTAGGTAACATGCATTTTTAAAGTGAAAAAATTTTTATGAAATATAGGTAGCTGTGAAATCAACTTTCTTGTCTAGATTGAAACCAATAACTGTACCTTTTAACTTAACTATACCAATTGATAAGTACCAGGGTACTTCCATAGTATGTAAATACATGAGCGCCATTGAAACACTGGGTGACAGTGTTTGTTATTTAATTGAGGCTTAACATACATTGGGTTTTAATTTTTAGAGAACATTAGGTTGAATTAGGAATTCTTTCACTGTCCTTCCTCTGTGGAACTCTGACATCAGGCCACATCTGTACTCAGACATACCTCCTTCTTTGGCATTCACCTTTTTTCCCCCCCTTTATCAATTATTATTATTTCCTAAATTCAGAGTCATTCTTGGTTACTGTAATTAAATTTTATATTAAACTTTCCCTTCAAAGCATCACTAATGTAATAAATACACATAGTGAGATGTCCTTTTTTTTTCAGTTTTGTTAAGATCCAGACTTAGAATCATAACAGAATGTGGAGTTTATCTCAGTCACAGTTCAGCAGTAGTTTGTGTGCATAAGGACATGACATAATAATTGGAATATTTCAATGTTGTGCTCAGAAACCTCTGAACTCATAAAAATGTGAGAAGTTGAATAAATAACTGCAGAAGAGAATGCCAGAGTGACTTACTTTGACTTACATATAAAATACTATCATCAGTTCAGAACCCATTGTACCTAAGAAAGTATGAAATTTTGGCTTTTGCTTGTGGGCAAAACATTGAGAACATGGCGCCACTTATTTTACTAGCAATTTGGCTCACCTATTAAGAGGAGCATTTTATCACTCTTATCACTGTGAATACTATATCTATTTTGAATGAAGCCCGAATAATTACACTTTAAAGAAGAGCTCCAAAAGTTAGGATGAAGAATTTTACCTCTTAGAAATGACATTTCTTTAATCTCCAGTTAGAAGAAAAAATTAAAATGAATGCCTTTATAAAGGGCTACCTTTCCATTAATATAGCAACAATCATTATTGACTTTAACCTATGTAGGCACACAAACCATTTTCTGCCCTTATATAGGGTAACAATATTCAACATGTCTTACAGTCTTTATTATATGAGGTTTAAATTTCTCTTGCTAAAACTTCAGGCCATAGAGCTCATAAATATTTTAGAAAACACAAAAATAACTCTTTCCTATTGCACTGCGAAAATTAGATGGCGAATCCCTTTCTATAGCTCTTCTAGTTACATAAATTTGTGTTTTCCTAAACCTTTGTTGATATTCATTTATATCTACTGTATTTTTAGGTATACTTTGATTTTATTTTACTTTGAATTATTTTTAGATGAGTGCTCTAGGAATTACATGCTTAACTTTTCACCTTCTAGTTGGAGTTAATATAGTACCTGTGCAGATAAAAATATCAAACCATGTACCATATAGGTTCATTTAGTCCCCCATCCTTTATGTTTTTCATACGTATTACATTTATATATGTTATAAACCCCACAATTCATTGCTATAATTTTTCTTTAACTAATTATTTATGTTTTAAATAGATTAAGAAGGGAAAGGCTAGCTTCTTATATTTATCAACATATTTACCATTTCTAACTGGTAAATTTAGGTAATGGTAAATGGTGCCTTATTTATTCCTAGAGGTTAAAGGCATCATTTGTTTAGCGTTTTTCTATAGTACAGGTTTACTTGCAATGAATTTTCTTGGTTTGCTTTTATCTGAAAATGTCTTTAATTTGACTTTATTCTTTAAGAATATTTTCAATGGATAAAAAGTTCTTGGTTAGCTCATCACCAGTCACAGGCAATTTTGAAATCCAAACAAGCAAGCTCCATTTGTTTTCACTGCCTGGGAATAGTCCTTTGTGATTTAGTGCAGCACCCTTTGTAATCAGGGTGCCACCCTCCGAGTAATCCTTCCTTTTTATGAAAGATATTATGTATCTGTAGCTAAGTAGCTTTATCATCGTGTATCTTGCCTATAGAGTTTTGGAAGTCCAATAGCCTTCCTTCATTTTTTACATTTTGTATTCTCTCTGTCCTTTTAAAATTCAAACTGGCAGTATTACCGCTAACATAAAATTTTCAAGGACCTTATGAGTCTCCCATGTATGTCACACAAATTCACTCCATAAGACAGGGGGATCTTCCACATATCTTTCCTAGAAACCATCACTTCAAAGATGATCTACTCTCTTTTTGCTTTCATTATCCGTGATGAAAAGTATGCATCATTGAAATTGTTATTCTTTTATACATAATTTGTCATTTTTCTCTGACTTATCTACATGTGTGATTTTCTTCTAACTTCTTTATTTTTATCTTCTGCTGAGATGGCTGAAGGGATCTGAATCACACACTTAGTCATTTCAAAAAGGCTTTTATGTGAATGAATTCCATGATCCTTAAATCTTTTGGAAGAATTAGCAAAAGATTGTCCAGCTACACCCTCAGTTGTTTTGGGTTTTTATTGCTAGAGCACATTTTCCTGACAGTGAATTTTTTAATTTTAGTGTCTGTTGCAATCTGGATAGGCAGATTATGTCCCAAATCATCAAATCCTGATCCTTTTTGAATAATAGTTTTTCATCATTGTATATCTGTTCTCTCACATTTTACTCCAAGAAGCAACCAGGCCACAGCTTCAACACTTTGCTTGGAAATCTTCTCAACTAAATATTTGAGTTTATTACTTATAAGTTCTATTTTCCATGTAACTGCAGAACACAGTTCTACCAAGTTTTCTGCCATTATATATCTCCTTTTTGCCAGTTTCCAATAACATGTTTCTTATTTCTTCCAAGTCCTCTTAGCAAGGTGATTACCATCCATATTTTTACTAATAGGCTTTTCAAGGTAATCTAGGCTTTTCCTATAATGCTCCCGAAAATTTTTCCAGGCTCAATCCATTGCCCAAATCCAAAGTCACTTCCACATTGTAGGGATTTATTACAGCACCACCGTGCTTCCAATACCAAAATCCGTACCAGATTTCTATGGCTTTCGTAACAAATTACTACAGGCCTAGTGGGTTAAACAATGCAAATTTGTCTTACAGTTCTGGACAGCAGAAGTCTGAGATGGTTCTTGCTGAGCTAAAACAAAGGTGTCAGCAAGACTGCATTCCTTTCTGGAGATCCCACACACTTTCTTTTTTTGCTTTTTTCAGTGTCTTGAAACTACCTGAATCCCTTGGCTCATGGCCCTTTTCCATGTTCAAAGCCAGCAATGGCTGGTCTAGTCTTTCTCATATTGCATCATCTGAAACTGACTCTACTGCTTCCCCCTTCCATATTTCAGGACTCTTGTGATTACACTGGACCCACCCATATAATCCACAAAAATCTCCTTTTTTAAGGTCAGATGACTAGCAGCTTTACTTCCGTATGCTACCTTAATTCCCTTTTGGCATGTAACTTAACATATTCAATTTCCAAGGATTTGGGTACGGACATCCTTGGGCGGCCATTATCCATTCTACAATCGCAAGCTTAAAATGCCAGCTATCTCCCTTGTAATGGCAACACCCCAAATCTCAGTTCATTCCTTTTAACTTTGGCTGTGTTGTTAGGAATTTACCTCACAGATATGCCTTTCAGATTAGCCAAAGAACTGGTTAGGGTTTATACATAGAATTCAGGGCTCCCTCCCTCTTAGGCTTTCTCTTTTCTGAAATCTCAGTGACATCAGCCAGTGATTATGGTTGATCCAAACTCTGTCCTCAGTTCTTCCAGCCAGTAAGGCTGTGGATTTTCTATTGAAGATTTAGTTGCTCTACATGATGAAGACTGGTAACTGTCATTGGTTGAAAAGTCATGTATATGGCAAACTCACTTAGTGTGATTCCCTTCTACCAACTGTCCATTTCCTTCTAGTGACTGTCTGCTTTTGGACACTCTTTAGTGCCTTTAGGTAGGTTTTCTTTTTCCTTCACAGAAAAAATACAGTTGTTGTCTGTGTGAGTATTGGTATGAAGGTTGGTCTGAAGGCTGGTGTGAGCTCTCTAGCCATATGAGAAGGCTTTATATTCATTTTTTAAATTGTTGATGGCCTTGTTTACTTGCTTCAATATATTAAATTCCACTAGAACAATGTTTCCTTTTTACCTTACATTATCATTTGTATCACTCACTTTGAATAATATTAATCCTATTTCTTTGTACCTAATGCTTTCTCTCCTACTATCAGATTTTTTTTAAATTGAAGTATAGTTGATTTACAATATTATATTAGTTTCAGGTATACAACATGAGGAGGGGCGAGATACTGCTATCAAATGTTTTTAGGAAAACATGTTCAGTGAAATTCAACATATATAATGAAAAAATGCACAAATCACATGTTTACTGTTTGATGAATTTTTCTCAAAGTAAACACACCATCGTAGCCAGTATCCAGATCAGGAAATAGAATATTATCCGTTACTCAGACAATCACCCTATGCCATCTTCCACTCACTATAAACTCTCTTCCTTAAAGCTAATAATTATCTTGACTTCTACCAATTAGTTATGCTTGTTCTGGAACTTATGTAAATAGACTCACAAAACACATTGATTTTTTACATCTGTATCGGAGTATAATTACTTTACAATGGTGTGTTAGTTTCTGCTTTACAACAAAATGAATCAGTTATATATATACATATGTTCCCATATCTCTTCCCTCTTGCATCTCCCTCCCTCCCACCCTCCCTATCCCACCCCTCCAGGCGATCACAAAGCACTGAGCTGATCTCCCTTTGCTATGCAGCTGCTGCCCACTAGCTATCTACCTTACGTTTGGTAGTGTATATACGTCCATGCCTCTCTCGCGCTTTGTCAACACATTGATTTTTTTGGTGTGTGTGGTTTCTTTTGTAACCAGACGAGGCTGGTACCAAACCCAAAAGGCCAATACTGAGGAGACAAATGTTGGTGGAAAATGAAAATTGCTTTATTCAGGAGGCCAGCACCTGGGGACGATGGAGGACTAATGTCCTAAGACCATCTCCAAGTTGCTGGTTAGGAGTCAAAGGTTTTAAAGGCGATGGGAGGGAGGGGGCTGCAGGGTGCATGTTCAGCTTGTGCACAATTCTCGGATTGGTTGGCATTAAGGTGAAGTTTCGAACATCACCAATCTTCTGGTTTCAACCAGTCTGGGGTCTAGGTGCTTGTGGTCAGCCGTTTTCAGCTGAGGTGGGGGGAGGCTGCCTCTGTAAAAACAACTTAGGAGTGTGTGTCAGACCTTTATCTATATCTTTCAGGGAACTGGGAGTTTCGTGACTTTGCTATGTTGATGCATTTGTAGTCTAAATTGTTGCCAGCTTCCTGGCCCATGTACTTGAGTTGGTACCTGGAATTAAGCAAGCAAGATTATTCTCTCCTAGTCAATTAGTCGTTGTCTAAAATAGCTCTAAGACATGCTTGGGTCAGTAGGAATGGAAAATACATGTTTAAAATTTTGTGCTGCTCAAAATGGGGCAGGTTATGCTCTGGCTGCATTTTCACCCAACATTATATTTGTAAGAATCATCCATATTTGCATGCAGCAGTAGCTCATTAATTTTCGTTGTGTATGATATTCTATGGTCTGAAAAAATAATTTATTTGTTCTACTTTGGGTGGATATTTGTATTATTTCCAGCTTGAGGGTATTACAAATAAACTACTGTAAGTATTTTAGTACATGACTTTTAGTGCCGATGTGTACAAATTCCTGTTGCATATATATCTAGGGGTGGAATTACTAGAACACGGTATTTACATATGTTCAGATTTAGTTGATACTGACAAACAGCATACTAAAAAGTTGTTATCAATCACCAGCAGTGAATAAGAGTTTCATTTGCTCCACATCCTTGCCAATACTTAGTTATATACTTTTATCATGTAAACCACAACATTTTTCTAATTAAGTTTTCTTGTCCTAGTTTGCTTAATTTATGCAATTTCTCACTAAAATAAGAACTAAGAGCTATTTTTAAAATGACTCTAATAAATCAGTAATCCGGTGTCTTGAAGGAGTATCAAATAATTGTTCACTGTTTCTAACTAGAATATTCAAAATAAGAACCTCAAATGCAAAGTAGGTATTTTGTACTGAGGTGTGTTATGAACATGTGTCCCATCTGATGCACGTTCTGGGTGTGTATTCTGTTGGGGGAAGATTTAAAGCTGCTATCAGAATATGATTTGGGATTCAGAGCCTTGCTAGAGAGAGACTAGTCAAGGCGATTAATTTTAGTTTCTTTGCATCCTTAAGAAAACCGTAAATACTTTGAACAAAAAACAATCAGCTACTTTAAAATATCTTTTGAACCAATTAAAACATATTCTTATCTGTATACAGGGCATCATCAGATTTGACCCAATACTATATGATCTTCACATTATGAGGGCATTCAGAAATTGACCTAGAGAGGGACTTCAGAAAACAAGGTGTTTGTTAGTTTCAGTATGCTTCCTATATCTTGTTTCTTGTAACCAAGCTTTCTTTTTGTGAACTTGTAAAAAAAAACTTTTAGTGGTTTTCCTGTAAAATATGGGTGTTTGATTTCTTACAGTTGTTCACTAAAGTTTCTCTTAGGCCAGTGATTTCCAAAGGGAGGGAAAGTTGTTTGGGTTAGGAGAGGTGTATATAGTGTGTGTGTGTGTATGTGTGTGTGTGTGTGTGTGTGTGTGTGTGTGTGTGTGTGTGTGTGTATGTGTGTGTGTTTTCAGGGGACAGCGTTACTGAGGTGAAATGATGGGAACATAGTACCACTTTTCTACATTTCTTTATCCTCACCCTGAGCAATATTTCTGTAAAGAACATTGGCTGAACTTGAAAGTCAGCTTACACAATTCAGTTTTTAAACAAAATATTGATACAATATGAGGGTTGCAAGAAGTGAACTGATTTATGGGAAGTGTTTTAATATAGAATACAACAAAAACAATTTCAGTACTAGCTTGTAACATGTCAAAGTATTTTTTTCAAGCACAGGGCCATGGAATCTTTCATACAATAGGAAATTTCCTTGTTTGAGTTCATCTCAACCTGTGGCGGCACATTAGCCTTTTTGTGTGTGCCAGTGATGCTGGTTTAATATTTTCCAACATTTTTCCCTTTAATGAGAATGTGGTAGTAATAACAGCAAGTTTGTAGAGGTACCAAATTTTCAAATCTCTCACTACACATTAAAATGTTCAGTCTTACCTTGCCTTTCTCTCACGTTCTCTCTTTCACACACCCACACAGAAATCTTCAGAATAGTTAAAATGGAAAAAAAAAGTAGGTTTCATATTATATTTGTTCTAGCATGGGACAAAATATTTTAAGATGGCAAACACTGAAAACTTTTATTCAAAACTCTCAAAGTAAAAGAGATACTTCAGGAAGATGAATTATATCCTGTATCTCTGAGGAACCCCCAGCAAACCAATGTATATATGACTCAAGGAACATGCATTCCTTACTGTAAGAAGTTAGATGTGTACTACCCAATGAAAATCTGTTAATTTTTCTATGCAACTTGGATTTTCTTTGCTTAAAAAATATCAAATTCTATTTCATTTCTATTATTAAAGGTGTTCTAATTTTGCTCACTGAAGAAAGTGCAACATGGTTGAGATTTAAAATGGTACCACTTTGTACAAAATAATAGGAGCCTTGATTTATAGTTTTATCGAAAACTTTTCCACAGCTGGATTTGATTTCATAACTTCCATTTTTTTCTTGTCTAAAAAATGAATTAAAAGCTTATATTTAAATAGTGGTTCTGCTGTACAAATGGAATAAACTACAGGGCAGAGTATAGATTATTTTGCCGTGGTTTATGATCTGCCCTAAAAGATTCATTAGTTATGTTTCCTTTTGGTATTATTCTCTCTGGCATCTCTTACGGCGCTGCTAAAATTTTACTCCCTCCTGCATCCTACAAGGCTAATCAGTCACATCAATTCATCAAATAAAATACGTACAATTTCTGACACTTTCTTTAGAAGATGGTATTGTTGCCATGGTGGCTTTTAGCTTGGAGATTTCTGACATTTGTTGGATCTCATTGTTTCTTCTTGCTCTTTTTTTGGATAATGAAGTAAATGAGTTTTGCTCAGATTAACATTTAATAAGTTCATGAAAAATTTACTAATCAGATTAATTCTATAGTCTTTTTCTCTTGTTGAGATTTTGGTTGCCTGTAATTTTCTTTTATGTTGGTAGATAGTAAAACTTGTCAAAGGATCTGCTTAGAAAATGAGAAAGAAACACTTGGCTAACAAGAATGTACTTAAATGAAGAAGTTGGTGCAACACAAATCTTGATAGTTGGTCTTCTTGAAATATTCTTTTATGCTTACTGATATTTGATATTTCTGATTATATTTTATTTTCTTAGGTGAAATATATGTCTAAAGGTATATATATAATATACATAAATGTATATCTAAATATCTAACATGTTTGAAATTTCTCAAAGCTTCAGGAAAAATTATAGCACATATTTTAGGTAAGGAGTAAATAAAATGAAACTCCAAACTAGATAGCTTTACCAGAGAATTAGAGCAAAACCTTTATCTGGTTTTTACCTGTCTAATTCTGGTCCACCATCTGAATCTTGTAGGTTCATGCCTTTTTAAATTATTAGCAAACCAGGAGAAATCATGATGCAAGGTATATCCAACAAATTGTCCTCCAGAAATGAAGGAGAAATAAAGACTGTACCAGATAAACAAAAGCTAAGTAAGTTTATTGCTAGACTGGTCTTACAAGAAATGCTAAAGGTAGTCCTTCAAGTTGAAATAAAGGATGCTAGAGAGCAACATGATAGCATGTGAAAATATAAAGCTCTCTGGCAAAGGTAAATATATACACAAATACAGAATCCTGTAACACCATAGTGATGTTGTGTAAATCAGCTTAACTCTATTATAGTATTTAAAAGGTAAAAGAATAAAAAACTATAACTATATTATTAGGTTAATGGATACAAAATATAAAAATATGTAATTTGTGACATCAATAACATGAAGTAGGGAAGATGTAAAGTAGTAGAGTTTTGTATGCAATAGAAGTTAAGTTGTTATTAGTTTAGAATAGATTGTTATAACTGTAAGATGTTTAATGTAATCCCCATGGTAACCAAACAGAAAATACCTAGGAAGATAAACAAAAGAAAATGAGAAGGGAAAGAAGGGAATCAAGTATGCCATTACAAAAACAATCAACAAAACACAAATGAAGGCAGTAAGAGAGGAACAGAATGACAAAATAGCTACAAGACATACAGAAAACAAATAACAAAATGGCAATAGTAAGCCCTCACCTGGCAGCAACTACTTTAAATGTAAGTGGATTAAACTCCACAGTCTAAAGATGTAAAGCAATGAAATAGATTTTAAAAAAAGAGAACAAGATCCAACTATATGCTATCTGTAAAACTCACTTTAGATTTAAGGACACATATAGATTGAAAATGAATGGAAAAAGATATTCCATGCAAATGGTAACCAAAAGTGAGTAGAGAGGTGACCATTATTATATCAAAGTAGACAGTAAGTCAAAAACTGTCACAAGAAACAAAGAAGGACATTATATAATGACAACAGGATAAATTCACCAGTCAGGTATAACAATTATATCTATGCACATAACATTAGCGCATTGAAATATATGAACCAAACATTGACAGAACTAAAAGAAGAAATAGAAAACAGTACAACAATAGTAAGGGAATTCAATACCCGACTTTCAACAATAGATACATCATCCAGCTAAAACATCAATAACAAAACAGTAGGCTTGAACAACACTAGAGAACAAATAGACCTAACAGACATGTATAGAGCATTCCATCCAAAGCAGAATACACATTCTTTTCAAGGGCCCATGAAACATTCTCCTGGATAGAGCCTATGTTGGGCTACAAAACAAGTCTTAACAAATTTAAGATTGAAATTATACCAAGTATCTTTTCCAACCACAGTGGAATGAAACTAGAAATCAATAGAAAAGTTGGAAAATTCACAAATAAGTGGAAATTTAATAACACACTCTTGAACAACAGAAGGGTCAAAGAAGAAATAACAAAGAAAATAAGAAAACATCTTGAAACAAATTAAAACAAAAACACAACATACCAAAACTTATGGGTTGCAAGCAAAAGCAGTACTGAGAGGCAAGTTTATAGTGATAAACATCTACATTAAAAAAGAACAATCCCAAATAAACAAGCCAATGTTATGCCTCAAGGAACTAGACAAATGAAAACAAAGCTCAAGTTCTCAGAAGGAAGGAAATAATAACGATTAGAGCAGAAATAAATGAAATAGAGAATAAGAAACAATAGAAAAAATCAGCAAAACTAAGAATTGGTTTTTTGAAAAGATTAGCAAAATTGACAAACCCTTAGGTAGACTAAGAAAAAAACAGAGGAGACCCAACAAAAATCATAAATGAAAAAAAGACATTACAACTGATGCCACAGAAATAAAAAGGACTATAAGAGATTACTATGAACAATCATACAACAGCAAATTTTTTAACCTAGATAAAATAATAATTTCTAGAAACATTCAACGTGCCAAGACTAAACCATGAAGAAACAGAAAATCTGAACAGACCCACAACTAGTAAGGAGATTGAGTTAGTAATCAAAAACCTCCCAATAAAGAAAAGTCCAGGACCAGATGCCTTCACTGGAGAAATCTACCACACATTTAAAGAAGAACACTAATCGTTCTCAAATTCTTCCCCAAAGTGAAGAGGAGGGAGCACTTCCAGATTAATTTTTATGAGGCCAGCATTTCCCTGATATCAAAGCCAGACTAAGATACTGTAAGAAAAGAATATCCCTGATGAATATTGATGCAACAATCCTCAAAAAATACTAGCCAATTGAATTCAACAGCACATTAAAAGTATTATACACCATAACCAACTTGAATTTAGTCTTGAAATGCAAAGATCTTTCAATATATGAAAAGCAATCAATGTAATACTCCAAATTAACAGAATGAAGGGCAAAACCACCCACTATCCTAATTGACTTGGAAAAAGGATTTGACATAGTTCAACACCCTTCATGATAAAAATACTGAACAAACTAGGAAAAGAAGGAAATTGCTTCAACGTAATAAAGGCTGTATATGAAAAGCCCACAGATTTCATCATACTTAACTGTGGAAAACTGAAAGCTTTTCTTCTAAGATCAGGAAAAAGACATGGATGCCCATTCTCACCACTTCTATTCAGCGGAACACTGAAAGTCCAGCCAGAGCAATCAGTCAATAAAGATAAATAAAAGACATCCAAATCAGAAAGGAAGAAATAAAATGATATATTTTACAGATGATATGATCTTATATGTGGAAAACTAAAGGTTCCCCCCAAAATATAGAACTAATAAATGAATTCAGAAAAATCGCAGAATACAAAGTGCACAAGAATCATTGAGTTCCTATATACTTACAGTGAACAATCTGAAAAGGAAATTAAGAAAACAACCTTATTTACAATAGCATCAAAAAGGATAAAATATTTAGGAATAAACTTAACTAAGAAGGTGAAAGACTTGAATGCTGAAAGCTACAAAATGTTCCTGAAGATAATCAAAGACACAAAAAAATAGAAAGACATCTTATGTTCATAGGTTGCAAAACTAAATATTGTTAAAATTTCCATACTACCTAAAGCAAAGATTTAATGCAGTTCCTATCAAAATCCCAATGGCAATTTTTTTCAAAAATAGAAAAAAAAATCCTAAAATTCATATGGAATTTTAAGGACCTCAAATGGCCAGAAAACTCTTGGGAAAGAAAAACAAAACTAGAGGTCTCATACTTTCTTATTTCATAACATATTACAATGCTACAGTCATCAGAACAGTATAGTACTAGCATAAAGACAGATATATAGACCAGTGGAACAGAATAGAGAGAAATAAACCCTTGTGTGTATGGCCAAATCATCTTCAACAAGGTTGCCAAAACTGCACAATGAGGAAGGGATAATCTCTTCAACTAATGTGTTAGGAAAACTGGACATCCACATGCAAAAGAACATAGTTGGACCTTTACCTTTCACCATATACAAAAATTAACTCCAAATAGATTAAAGACCAAAGTATAAGACCTGAAACTGTATCTCCTAGAAGAAAATATAGGCAAAAAAACTTCGTGACATTGGATTTGGCAGTGATTTATTGTGTATGACACTAGAAGCACAGGTAAAAGCAAAAATAGACAAATGGAACTAGACTACATCAAACTTAAAAACTTTTGTGCAGCAAAGGAAACAACCAACAGAGTGAAAAGGAAGCCTATGGAATGGGAGAAAATATATGCAAACTATATAGCTGATAAGGGGTTAATATCTAAAAATATAAGGAACTCCTAAAAAAAACACTGATTTTAAAAAGGGCAAAGGATTTAAATAGGCATTTTTTCCAGAAAAGATATACACATGGCCAACAAGCTTATGGAAATATGTTCAGTATCTCTAATCATTAGAGAAATGGATATTAAAACCACAGTGAGGTATCACCTCACACCTGTTAGGATGGCTGTTATCAAAAAAAAATAAAATTAAAAAGTGTTAGTGAGGATATGAAGAAATTGAAACTTTTATGCACTGATAGTGGGAGCATAAAGTGGTGTAAATGGAAAACAGTATGAAGATGCCTCTAAAAGTTAAAAATAGAACTGCCATATGATCCAGTAATCCCACTTCTTGGTATTCATCCAAAGAAATTGAAAACAAGATCTTGAGAAGATATTTGCACTCTCGTGTTCATTGCAGCTTATTCATAATAGCCAAAATTTGGAAACAACCTACATGTCCATTCATGGATTAATGGATAAAGAAACTGTGGTCCACCTGCATATAATGGAATGATTGATACTAACTTTAATGGAGGAGGGAGAATGAACTGGGCATTGAGAAGTGGGTTAAGTTTGAATAGACTGAGAATATAGGGGAAGGATCAGAGCTAGGACTTTTTTGTCAACAATAATAAGATTAGACATTCTAGAACAGAGGTTTTGCTTTGAAAAGATTAAGCTGAAACACATATGGAGCACATTGTACAACTTGAGACCACTTATGTCCCAGATCATTGGTTACCAAATCACCTTGAAGAAAAGACGATATTGCTTAAGACTGGAAACACTCCCAGATGGAGCCTAGTAGACCCATTAAACTGCTAAATCATTTGACACAAGTGAAAGGTCATTGTGAGCCAGAAATGTTAACAATAGTGATTTCCAGTAGGACAGTGATAGAACAAAAGAGAATTGTTGCTCTCCTCAGCTGAATCAGTCTTCTTTTTTGCTTATAGTTGTTTCCTCTAAAAGGATCAGGTGAGGCAGAAGCAGTATCTTTTTAAACATGTCCATGATGTCTCTGAGCAGAAAAAGGCATTGTGCTTTCAGAGCCACTCTTTTGTATTAATCTTGCTCTTTGTATACATACACACACTCACAATTATTTTTTTATAGACAGTAGTAGAGAGAAAAATAAAAAGGAATCTACTTGTAGACTGTTTCCAGCCATTAAGTAAAAGTTATTGGTTACTAGTTGCTAGTTGGTTTAAATCTTGCCCTAGGTCTTTGCTTGAAATTTGAGTCTTATTAAAAGCTATGATATAGGTATCTGATTGTAATTGAGAAAAGCAGAATTCAGTGTGTTAATACTATGAAACACAGTAAGAAATCTGTTAATCTTTTCATCTTTCAGTAGAAATATGTAGTTAGCACCCACAAAAAACTGTTACATGTATATATATAAATTTTTTTAAGGACAAGGTAGAAAATGAATTTTGATTTGTGCTTTTTAAGTATGCATGCAATAATCATATATAGAGCCTTTTAAAACTGTATATGCTATGAACCTGTTCTTGGCTATCTGTAGATTTCAATAACATAGTCCTTTCCTTCATTTGAAAGTATGCTGAAAGTCAAAATGGTGACATTATTTGCAATCTAGATGAAAATATGGTATACATTATTATTAAGCAGGGTTGAAATCTTTTTATCAAGATACAAATTTTTGAAAATTCTCAATTAAAATACTCACCTTGAAGGTTATATTTAATCATATTTTCACTTCCTATTTTTACTTACATAATATAATTCTTAATACTAATGTATATCATCACATTAAATGTCATTAATGTTTTGTTATTTTACTATTAACTCATAACTCTGTAAATTTACAGACAAGCCTTGCAAGTGAGATCACTTTATTTCAATGTCAAAGTGGTAGTTCATTAGCCAACCATTGCCCCCAACACACACACACACACACACACACACACACACATTCACACACACACACACACACACACACACACACACCCTTGAATGATTAACTTTAATTAAATTTTACAGGAGATACACTTTAAATATAAAAACAAAGATTGTTGAAAGTAAATAGTAAAAAGGAAAAGATCAACCATAAGTATAAGAAGGTTGGAAATACTATATTAATATCAGATAAAACAGGCTTCAAGGTAAAGATTACTACCTGAGGTAAAGTACATTTCATAGTGATAAAAAAGATTTATTCATCAGAAATTCATAGCAATCATGAAAGTATACAATAATAAGAGAACATCAGATTACATGAGCAAATATTGATGTAATTAAAAGGAAAACTAGTTCTATAATCTTTATAAGAGATTGTTAACACTCTTTCAGCAATCACTAGAACTAGACAAAAATATCAGTTAAGACATACATGATCTGAACAATACTACCAATAACCCTGACATCACTGATATTTATACATTATTATATATAACAACTGTAGAATACATGTTTCATTCACAAAGATACAGCATGTGATGGAAAATACAAGTCTCATTACACTTTAAAGGATTGAATGCATACAGAATATGTGCTGTGACCACAACAGAATTAAATGACCCAGTAAACACTGGGCAAAAGATTTGAGAGGCCACTTTGCAAGAGATGATAGACCAATTAGCACATGAGAAGATTCTCAACATCATTAGCATTAATGAGATGCAATTTAAATTCATAAGGAGATAACACCACACACTTATTAGGATGGCTAAAGTGAACAGGCTGACAATACCTGGAAAGCATGTGGAGCAACTAGAACCCTCAAACACTGCTGGTGGGGATGTAAAATGGTACAACAATTTTGGGAAATTGTTTCACGGTTTCTTAAAATATTAAAAATACACCTACTGTACTACCTAACCATTCCACTCTTAGAAAGTTAATCAAAAATAATGAAAACACAGTCCTGTACAAGAATGTTCATAGCTGCTTTATTCACAATAACCAAAAATTGGAAATTCAATGTCCATCAATCAGTGAATGGATAAACAGGATGTGGTAGATTTTATACAGTGAAATATTACTCGACAGTAAAAGGAGAGACTACAAATACCCTCAATTGCATGGATGGATCTCAGAGTCACTATGATGCCAGGCACAAAAAAGTACTTACAGTATGATTATATTTATATACAGTCTTAGAAATGCAAACTAATCTGTAGTGACAAAAAACACAAATAAGTGGTTGTCTGATCCCAGGGCAAAGGGAATAATGGACTGAAAATGAGGCATGAGGAAATATTGGGAAGTGATAGAAAACTTCCATATCTTGATTGTGGTGTGGTTTTCAGGTGTATATATCTGTCAAAATGTATCAAATTATATACTTTAAATGGGTACAGTTTATCATACATATATTACACTTCAATAATATTGATTTTTTTGAAAAATACATTTTTCACCAAAAGTAGTCAGTTCTTTAAAAGATATCAACAAAAAGACAAACAACGAAGTGAATCATCTCCCTGTGCTATGCAGCTGCTTCTCACTAGCTATCTATTTTACATTTGGTAGTATATATATGTCCATGCCACTCTCTCACTTCATCCCCACCATTGTAAAGCAATTATACCCCAATAAAGATGTTAAAAAAAAAAGACAAAATGTCAAAAATTTAAGTTGAGTAAAGCAATTATACCCCAATAAAGATGTTAAAAAAAAAAAGACAAAATGTCAAAAATTTAAGTTGAGTAAGGGAAAACTCATTTTCTTCTGATAAATAGTGGTTATTGGAAACCTGATTAGAATTAAAATGTTGATTTTAGAAATGTTAACTGGATTACTCCATTTACAGAAATAAACTCTTTTCAAAAAACATTTCTCCAACTTATTCATTAGTGCCTAAAATTAAAATTTGCAATAAACTCTTAAAATGGTTCAGCCAAAAAGAGTGTGTGTGTGTATGTGTGTGTGTGTATATATCTGTGTGTATACACACACACACACACACACATACACACACACACACACATATACATACATTGAAGAACATCCCTGCAGATGTATGGAGACAGTAGGGGGAAGGAGAGAGAATGAGAGAGAAAGAGAGAGACAGAGAGAGCACAAATGTATCAACATGTTAACAGTTGGTAAATACGTGACCTTATGCGGGTTTTCATTTTACTATTCTTTCAATGTTCCTCTAGTTTTGACATTTTCAAAGTAAACAGTTGGGGTAAAACTTAATCAGAGACTTATCACATGTAGTTTAATGAGTCTTCCCACTGAAATGTTAATAACCCAGGAGAAGATAACACAGTGGTGTGAGTACATATCTTGTAAAGCATTAAACTAGACGCATGCAATTACCAAATGCATTGAAGATGAGCAAAAAGCACTGTGAGACAAAGAATGTGAACTTTATGGATTGTCAGAAAATTCTATCCAATTTCACAAATTTTCATGTCAGGAACTCTGATTACTTATTTTAGGAGTATCAAATAATTAATGTCTATGAGCATAAGCTCTGCAGTCTATTCCTTCTTGGTCTCTTATTAACTACATAACTTCCTTAAAACTCTATGTCCTCATTTGTAAAATGGGAGAATAAAAGTACTTACTTCAAGTACGTTTTAAAGATTAAATGAGATAATGAGCTTAAAGTGTTTAACACCGTACTTAGTACAAAATAAGCACTCAAGAAATGTTAGCATCTACAATTACTATTATTTTAGAAGGAACTAAAGGAGATAGAATGACTAAATTTACAATTAAAAAAATTCATATTTTTCAGCCTAGCTCCTGCCATTCCCCAACTGTAATGGAAGACTATTTCATTTTTAGATTTTAGGTTGTTCCAAGAAGACTCTGACATTTCTAAAACATAAAAGATATAATTTTACCAGTTTAAGTCTAGGGAACATCTTTTTTCCTCCAAATTAGGACAAGTTGTTTATTGAGATTAGAAAATGAAAAAAATTGCATGTATCTAGCTTTTTGGGATTTTTTTTTTTTTTTTTTTTTTTTTTGGTACACGGGCCTCTCACCGTTGTGGCCTCTCCCATTGCGGAGCACAGGCTCCAGATGCGCAGGCTCAGCGGTCATGGCTCACGGGCCCAGCCGCTCCCCAGCATGTGGGATCTGCCCGGACCGGGTCACGAACCCGTGTCCCCTGTATCAACAGGCAGACTCTCAACCACTGCGCCACCAGGGAAGCCCGCATGTATCTAGTTTTGAGATGCTACAAGGAAAATGTTAGACCATTAAAAAGTCCTTAAAAATGAGGCTGTCCTGTCTGATGATCCATACTGTAGCAAATTTCGTTGTTTTTTTGTTTCCTTTAAACGAGCCCATGTTTGATCATTTGACAATTACCATTTGATTATTTCATAACCTGATTATTTCATATTGTGCTGAGTAATTGCCTGCCTGCTGAGTCTGATAAGTAAAATTTTGATATGAAAATGAGATTAATAATTTAACTGTGATTTAGACATTATAGCCTTTGAATTTAGATCTCAAGTCTTATAGCAGGGACCTCTGTTGAAAACAGAATTTTGATTTCATTGAAATAACAAAAATACTTTTAAATTTCATTAACAATTCCTTTTATCAAATTTTCAAAAGACAACTGTAACAAAGGTGATCTTATGATTTTAATGGGCAGTTTAGAATATCTGTGGGTCTTACCTTTTATGTACCTTATATCCTGAACTGCCCAGCAGAGACCGGGGTAATATAATGTAATCATAGATGACACCCACGCAGTGTGCTCCTTTTAAAGAGCACATCATCCAATTGATAATCCAAAATCTGCCTTAATTGATGAAGAGTTTGCTCTCTGTAGCATCTCAAAGAAGCAAAAATACAGTAATTCAAAATGTTACTCAGTACATTAACACACTTAAATAAAATTTACTCCTATTTTTAGTATATACTTTAAAACACCCTCAAAAATATACCCGAGGGACTATAATTGCTTAAAACTTTACCATTTTCATAAAACTTCATATCTACTCGTATCCATTATGGATCCTCTTAATAATCCTTTAAAGGAACAAAGGACAGATAATTTTAGAGATTGGAGTTTTCCAGAGGTTAATAAATAATGGGGAGAAAAGAGACAAGTCTTCTTTACAGAAGGATTCCAAATAGTATATGTAGATAACTACCCCCTCCAGGATGTGAAGCTTAGTCTCCAACCCCTTCCTTTGAGTGTGGGCTGGATTTAGAATAGAATATTCAAAGAGAAAAATAGTAACTTCACAATGGAGAAACTTGGCAAAACTATTTTTAACTAAGTGATCAAGATTAACATTACCAGAAATATCATATACATATCATGTACCCTCTGAAAGGGTAAGTACATGATATGGGATGAGAAGGCCACTTCTCATTATTCCAAATTACTCCAAAATGAAGTGTTTTTTTTTTTAAGTAGTCACATAATGATGCCAGTGCTAGGACTAAACTGAGTTCCTACTGAAAGTGTTCTGCCCATTGTACCTCAAATTACTTATTTCTTAATGCCCAGGAAGAAAATTTTGTGCATATATACAGAAAAATGCTTACAGTGCTGCATATTTTAATTTGCATTCAATTTATTAAAATTACAATTTAAATTAGCTCTTAAACCTTCAAAGAGAAATTCTATCTAATAAATGCACATATAAATCTAGTATTTTTGTTAAAATAAAAAACATGCAGTTCTTCCTTGTTCTTTGATCAATGCTCAATTGACTTGTGAGTTTGACAGATTAATTTCCCCTAAACATTTGGCACCATTTATAAACCTGATTAATTCAATTTCCTTAGACATTTTAAATTACAATTACAAATTTTAACACATCCAAATCCCTCAAGCATTTCAAACACTTAACAAGAAAGATTTACAAATCTAATAAGCAACAACTTCTTAACCACTTCTTTAACCACTGCTTACAAACGTAAGAAGTCTAAATTTCTATAGTATTAAAGTATCAAATATTTAACTAAATATTGTATACAAACAGCTTCTCTTATCTTAGTTATCAATTTAAAATCACAAGTACAAAATGTGCATCCCTCAATTATTTCATCTTGAAATCAAAATTCTAACACCAAATAAATAATCCTGAAAAACCCAAATTAAAGCTTGTAAGTTTAATGTCAATCACATTTTCTTAAACATTTAAATTAAGATGACAAATTCAACATGACAGGTTCTCTAATGTCAAATTATCTTCAACATTTACAAAGTTAGGGATAGGGAGGGTGGGAGGGAGGGAGACACAAGCGGGAGGAGATATGGGGATATATGTATATGTATAGCTGACTCACTTGGTTATAAAGCAGAAACTAACACACCATTGTAAAGCAGTTATACCCCAATAAAGATGTTAAAAAAAAATTTACAAAGCTAATGAACAAAACACACACAAGTTACCATGAGGATTATAAAACCTATTCCTAAATTTAACATAAATATATGTCTTACTTCCTTATTTTCCCAATAATATTTAACATTTCTACCACTGTGAATGACATAGAGAGTCATTTGCTGACTACAGGGGAAGAATGCCAAATAGGCCAAACTTATGGTATTAATAAGCAAAGACACCAACATATGGGAATCTAGGTTCATCTTTCAGGATGATTTAGTCACACCTTTTTAATAAGGGTCCTTTCTTATAAAAATGTAGCATTTCAGACATTCTCCTTTTCTTGCAAAAGACTTACATGACTTTTAACTGTCTAAATAGAATTGAGATTTGGTATCCCTATGCAAACTGAACTGCTTATTACCTAGTTGATTTCTGAACACTCTTTATGTTTTACTTGCTTATCTGTCAGACCCATCATTACTTAAGGTCATTTTTATTAATACATTGCTGTTTCTCAATATATGTCACCCATTGAGCTCTTTTTTTCAGGGAGGAATGCCCATAAAATTACCTGTTCCAGACTCCAATTGGTCATTATGCAATGTCTCTCAAATTCTTTGTGCTGTTTGTTAAGACATAATTATTTCAGGGAATTTTTTAACTCGGTTATCAACACCACAGTTGCCATTGTTTGTTATTAATCTCTTTGGCTACTGTACAATGTCAGGGGGTGGGGGAAACACAAACATTTTAAATCAAGGTCATGTTCCTGTTGAGCTGCCAACTCAACACGTATTCAAATGCAACATTTTTAAATAAAGCAAAATTATATTATTGTGCACCTTTTGGGGGCTTTATTTGGTTTTCATTCATCCTGCAATGAATAGCAGGTAGTTCACATCTGGATCTCTTGGGCAGAGTTGCAAATACTTTTGTGATAGAGCAAATATCACAATTGTTTAATAAAGAATGGCATGTCACCATCACCTATCAGGACCATTTTTGTCAAAGGATTTATAAATAATTGATAAATCCTTAAAAAGGAGAAGATTGCTAAAAAAAAAAAAAGAAAGAAAGAATCATTGCCTTTATTACAGAATATAGATTATATGCAATCTGACATCTGAAAAAGCCTCTTCCAATTTACAGATTTCACTAAAGAGGAAACGGAAATCAGAGACATGGCACAACTCTTCGCTGGTATGGCAAATCGGCAGTTGACCCCAGATCTCCTGAATCCAATCTGATTTTACATACGTTAAGCCATGCAGCCTAGATAAGATGCTTATTTCATACATAGTTTCCTCAACCAGAATTCTTTCAAGCATTGATTAGTCATTGTTTTAACTCCAGTTCTTATTAAATCCAAATTTTCTCCTTTTGATGTCCATTTACTCAAGTTGGTGGCTTAAGCCTCAAATGTAATTTCAGATTTATCCTTATTTGGTTTGGTAGTGAAAACATTTAACTCTGACTTATTCAAAAAGATTATGAAACAAAATACATAAATACAGAGTGCTAACTGACAGTTGAAATAGTATCTGATTTTCTCATTTTAATTTTTAAAGAAAAGGTCTTTTTCTATGAACAGTGAATAATGTTTAGGCACCATTTGGTCTGGATATTCTGGCATCAGCTCTGTGCTACAAGGACCATATAAGTCAGTCTGCTGCCTTGTCTGAGCTCCCTTCTCCGGCTGCTCGCATAGGCCACCTGAGTAGCTGAGGGACCCTGGACCCAGGACCAAGTCCAACTGACCAGTCAGATTCTTGCTTCTCTGTATTTAAATTTGGAACCCAAAATTGTAGTTAGAATGTATTTGACCTGGGAGGTTACAGGGTATTAGGACTAGCATAGATAGTGATAGTTATATTCATATAGAGCAAAGGAAGACAATCAGTCAAGAGAAAATAAAGCAGATTGCTGACAGAAACAGAATCAAGAAACCATGCTAGGGCTTCCCTGGTGGCGCAGTGGTTGAGAGTCCGCCTGCCTATGCAGGGGACACGGATTCGTGCCCCGGTCCGGGAAGATCCCACATGCCGCGGAGCTGCTGGGCCCATGAGCCATGGCCGCTGAGCCTGTGCGTCCGGAGCCTGTGCTCCGCAACGGGAGAGGCCACAACAGTGAGAGGCCTGCGTACCGCAAAAAAAAAAAAAAAAAAAAAAAAAGAAACCATGCTGTTTTGAGAGAGGTGTGAAGAGTTGGCTTTTGTCCTGTAACTCTTCAGCTGCTGGTTCTCTCCTATATGGTTCTGACTGGAATTTCTCTCCTGCATGCCATGAAATTTTTCCTGATCTTTCCAACATACTTCTTTTACTGTTCCAATCCATTCTCTTTTATGCTTACTCTTTTATGCTTAAGTGGGGTTTTATTTTTTGAAATTAGATGATTCCTGGAACAAGCATTAACTTGCTATTTATCACTTTGGAAAAGTTATTATCTTCTCTCACCCTTAATTTCTGAAACTGCCTCAGTGAAACATAGCATGTTTTCTGTGAATATATTATAGTGATTTCAGTGTAAATTAGTAAATTATTATAATATATACACTCGACTGAAATATAACTTTAATGAATTAAGACTGCATTAAAAATATTGCTTTTAAAACCTTGCTACCCAAAGCATTGTTCAGGTACCAGCAGTCAGCATCACCTGGATCTCGTGAATCTCAGGCCCCACTCCAGACCTACTGAATCCAGATATATATTTTAACAAGATCTTCAGGTGATTCATATACACCTTAAAGTTTGAAAATATGGTTTTGGAGATTATCCAAAGTATTGAACGTGTGTGTGCGTGTGTGTGTAAGTTTACGTGTAGTCACATAGTATAATAACCGATAATTTTACGAAGAATTTGACCCATCCTGATTTACTTTAATTAATTATTGATTATTGGCCCACTAACTGTGTATAAGCAAATAGAATTCTGATAAATGAGTTGTAAAACTTTTTTAAATAGTTTACTTTTTTTCACTTGGATATAGAGGTACATAGTTTTATTGACATCTTGTTTATGCCATTAATAGCCTAGGAATACCTTTTGCAGTCTGGCTATTTTCTAAATCATTATAAGTTTGTGACTAAAATTATATTGCCTAAATAGTAATCTAATATTTAGTTGATCAATGTCAATAATATAAACATTTCATGGCATAGGGCTAAATAATAAAAACATTTTCAGTCCTGGAATTGTGTATGTGAATAGATTTATCTAAATCTCTTTTATACCACACCTAGTAAGTCATTAAAATGAATAAAAATAAATTGAGCAGGTTGACTAAGTTTATTTATAAAACATCATTAGTACTCTGTAGGCAAAGCCAAACATCCGGGAGCATTGATGAACTTGGAAATTCTTGACCATATTAAGTATGATTGATTATAAATATAGAAGAATATTCTATGGTGTGTATTAAAGACATTTGTAATACAGCTGATAAATTCCCTTAACTGGTAAAAAGACAATTGGCTAAAAATATAAAGGGATTTGGTCCAGATGCTCTTTTATTTCTAGTCCAGTAACAATATACCTAGGGAGTGGGTGATGTATATATAAGCATTAACAGTGTTTTTTACCTGGAAGTCACTTATTTGAAACCAACAACCTATAAAGCATAATTAAAAGAAATAAGAAGACTTCTGAACAATCAAAATTGTTGGTACCAAGGAAGCCCAAGCATTAACTCTAGTACATGCATGTGTCTGTTCACATTCTTTTTTAAGTCAAAAAAAGATTCCATGTACAGTAATATCCTTAATTCACAATGCATAAATTTGAGCAATTCATGAACTCCTTTTAAAGAAAAAAATCCTCAAAGAGTCCTCATACACCTTTAGACTCCAGAGTTTTGTGGATTTGAGAAACACAAACCAATTGACTATCTTTTTGACACTTCACTCCAAAGTACCAAATTAGAAGACTGCTAGATTTAAGCACAGTGTCAACAGTAGCAGGGGCTCATAAAATGTCTGACCACCAAGAAGAACTTTTCAAGCACAGTGGCCTGGAACCATTTAGCCTATTAGCATGAATTTGTATGTTAACACAAAAACTGACCCAGGCCAATGGCCTTTTAGGACCCTGCTTTGCAGTACATGACAGCAACCAACGCGCTTTCATGAGATTCATCCTGAGTCATTTCAGGATGTTATGCTCAGAACGTTATGCTCTGCATACTCTCTAACAAGACAAGAAGTATATTCATCTAAAATGATTACAAGTTGTGTCATTAATTTCATTATGAAGTTGCATAAGCAAAGGTGTGTATATTTCCTTGCAATCACAGTCACTTGTATACATTATGTTACAGGCCTTACTTGGCCACTTAACCCTGAATCATCTTCTTCTAGTTACTTAACTTTTCTGAGTTGTTTGCTCATCTTCGAAATAATAAAGAGCAAAGACTTTGGAGTCAGACTCTCTGGATGTGAATCTCTTCTGTGCATTTGCTAGCTGGGTTACCTTGACCAAGAAATTTAATCTCCTCTGCCTCAGTTTCCTCAGCCCTAAAATGGGGATAAAATAATCACCCCCACCTGAGATTAAGTGAGTGACTATGTATAAAGTGCTGAGAACAGTCACAAACACATTAGAAGGGCTACACAAATGTTGGCTATTATTAATCACATCTAAGTTTTTGAGAGGTTAGAAGAGAATAGTGTGTATAGAACCTATTAACATGTTACCTGGCTCATGGCTCATAAATAAGGATCAATGAATATTACTAGTACAACTATCACTACTACAGATTTAAAATAGTGAATTAGGTATTTGTTCTAAAGAATTAAAGAGAGTTAAATAGTTTTCAAAATTCAAAAACTTTTAAAGAGTGTCTACTCAGAAGTAGCAGTGGTGAAAGGGGCACAGACTTGATATTAAATAGATATGGGGTTAGCCCTTACTAGCTGGATAACAATGATTTCTCTATAGATAACAAGAAGTTAAAAATATCTATCCTCTCTATCTCTCCACCCTACCCCGTCCCCGCTATCCCCTTTGGTAACCATAAGTTTATTTTCTATGTCTGTGAATCTATTTACGTTGTGTAAATAAGTTCATTTATATCATTTTTATAAATCAGCCTATAAGTGATATCATGTGATATTTCTCTTTCTCTGTCTGACTTACTTCACTTAGTATGATAATCTCTAGGTACATTCATGTTGCTGCAAATGGCATTATTTCATTCTTTTTTTATGACTGAGTAAAAGGAGTTTGGGATTAACATATACAACACTATTATATATAAAATAGAGAACAATAAGGACCTACTGTATAGCACAGGGAACTATATTCAAAATCTTGTAATAACCAAAATGGAAAAGAATCTAAAAAGAATATATATACATATATATATAATTGAATTACTTTGCTGTACACCTGAAACTAACACAACATTGTAAATTAACTATACTTCAATTTAAAAAATAGTTTAAAATAAATTAATTTTTAAATGTTTTAAAACATCTGTGAGAGTCTTATGAAAATTAAATGAGATAATATATATGAAATATTGGCAGAGCGTAGGTACTCCATCAGTGTTATTTCCTACCCTTTCCTGTTAAAAAAATTTTTGACAGTTGGGACTGATTTCCCTACCATACAAAATACATCTTTGAATGTTACCAACTTAATAGCAAGTTTGGCTTATAGGAGAAAAGGAATTAAGTTCCACTAAGTGATTTCTGCTCCTCGTAGTTTTCCAGTATTGACTGTTATTTGCCAGATTAAGTGGGTAAACACTTGCATATAGAAGGTTTGTATTTAGTGTGCATTCATCATTTTAAAAATTCCTTAAAATGAATTTAAGAATTTGATAATTTTTAAATTTTTCTAATGGTTCATAAAATTTGGTACAGGTAAGATAAGGGTTAATAACACTGACACCAAAAAAGAGAGGTGGAGGGAGAGAAACACTGGCAGATGGTATGATGAGAAAGTGATTTATAGTTGTAATGAATTGAAGCCCTTCCAAAAGATGTATTTACGAGAAGAGTGCTTAAATGTCATCTATATTGCTAAATTATAAATACTTAAGAAAATAAAATGGGAAAGAGAAACTGTTGTGAATCATTGATTTTCTCCACTTTGGGACAGTGACATTGCTAGGGAACAACAGATGACCTACTGGTCTCTGAATGCTGCTTTCTGCCAGTGCTACTCAGCTAGGGCCTCTTTGACTATTTACCTGCCAATGTATTTCACCCCAGAGCCATTAACTAAACGGTGCTTTACCTGTGCAAGATCTATACTAATGGTTACAGCAGCAGCCTGGGCATCCTCCTGAAGCATGGGAAGAGACCTGGAACCTAATCAGGCTTCAGGAATGGGGTTTACAAGCCATCTACCATTTTGTCTGATTGCCTTACGTGTGCCAGGCACTGTGCTAGACATCACTATATTATACTGCCAAAGATAGACCATTCCTTGCATCTTTATTCAAAGTAATCAGCTGAAAGAACACTAAGTGATTTAAACTTAAAAGTGAATCTACCTAACTTAAATTTTTGGACTCTGTAAATGACATTAAAAATACTTTTGGCATCGAAATTGTAATTTTAAGATTTGATCTGTTCTCCACTCTCTGTTATACATTTATTTTAGAATATCCTGTTGTAGAAACAGTTTCTTCATTTGCAAGGGATCTTGAAAGTAGTTTTGATTGTTCCATGAAGTTAACAAGAGTTTTCTCTAAATTAGTTTGTCTGCACTGGTTCATAATATCATAGGTGGATGTTTACTATCATCATTTTAATTAAGCCAACCAAGGATTTGTTTTGTGCCTTTAGATTTCTGAGTTCTTATTTCTGCAGTAAATAATATTGAATGCTCTCTAACGTGAATTTTAATTAAAATTGTTAAGTGCATAGCTCTGTTACACAGAGGACACCTTGTGTTTGCAGTGCTGCTGAAATTGATGAAGGCTACAAGCTTTTGTCAAATAAAGAAAATTTAATCCTTTAAAATTTAATTAAGCTAAAATTTCAGCTTTTGGAATACCCCATTGTGGTAATTAATATTTTTCTTCAAACTTTTTCTCAAGTTGAAAATAATTTTACTTTTTCTGATTATTAAATCAATACAATATTGTCGGTATAAAATTATGAATACTATAGGGATGTATAAATAAGAATTCAAAAGTCCCCTATAATCTACCTCCAGATAAATAACCAGTGTTAATCAGTCTTACTTTGGCTTAGTGCTCAGGTTATTTATTTTTATTAGTTAAATCCCTCAACTTAGTATGTGAACTATTTGTGGATCAGTTTTTATAATTCTTCCATTTTAAATAACTTCTTCAATTAAGAGATCATATATCAGTTCAACCTTGTCAGACAGGAGGGTTTATTCAGGTTTGTTTGAAAGTAAAAACTAAAAACCATTTTTAATTTCTTAATGGATATAGTGATCCTGTGAAAATATTAGTTTTTTTGAGCTTATTAACTCTCATCTGTCCGATGAAGATTGTACCTTAACTCAGTAGTACCCAATATAGCATATAGAACCCCTTGTGATCTAATGGTACCAATTTTTCCAGCTTCAATTCCTATTCCCTCCCTGTTCCTCATCCCCCCCACCACCACCCCACCACCAAGTACACACTTACAGACTCTCATGGAAACAACAAGCTTGCTTTATCCACTCTTCATAGTCTTTTAAACCCCTGCACATGTCGTTTCTTCTCTTCCAATCTATCTTCCCACACCATGCCAGAACTCTTACTAGTACCTCTTATTGGAAATTTTTGCTGTCTATTCCCAATCAACTTTGCGATGCATATCACAACTTTTATGCAACCTGTTTATTATACTTATCTCAGTATGTTATAATCAGATTAAATGTATGTCTCTCCAACATTGTAAGCCTGGCACAGATTAAGAGCTCAGTAATTAGCTGATGAATAAATGGATGGATAGATAACTCTATGAATGATGAATTCATGGTTGGCTGAATGAAAAAAGGAGGAAAAAAACTGATGTGTATGACTAGGTGCATAGTTGGATGGGTGTAAGTAAGACAGAATGGAACTCCCAGGGATAAAGGAACTCCATTTATTCTGAAGTAAGACCCAAGGTTCTGCTCTCTAAATGAGAAGCAGCATGGAGAAGTATGCATCATGGCCAAATATTTAATAATATCAGAAAAAAGGTCAACACTGATATTGATTTTATGCCCTGGAAAAAAATTTTTTAAAAAGGAAAAAGTGATTCTAATTATAGTCATTCATATGAACTGCTTGTAGTTGTATCTAAGTATCATTCAAGAAAAAATGATCATATGCGTCATTATATATGTGTCAGATTAACTGTTTTGTATATTTACTAGAATTAAAGACAACCTACTTGTGTGCCCAGTACTTATAACTTCCATTATGTTATCACTATATTTTATATTACATTATTATCACCTGTGAATATTACCCTTGCCTCACATTTTCCTTAATGGGGCACTTGGGTTTCTAGAATTAGTAATGATCTTTAGCCAATCCAGAGACTTCAAATATCAGGAGCCTGAATTTACCATACTCCTATTGTTACTCTGCAGTGTTAGGGCAGTGATGACATCTTCCCTAAAATATCTAGTGAAATCGAATTTTCTAATGGCATTTTGTATACTAAGGTGAGAAAAAAGAGAAGCAAACATAAGGAATTTAAGAGCATAACCAACACACTCTGCTACAAGTGTGGATTATTAACTAATACCTCTTATGTACCAGGTAAGGTGTCAGGCTCTGGGGACACAAACATATCAGGCATGCCCCTTACCTTCCAGGTGCTCACAGTCTCAAGGAGAATTTAGACAAAGTAAGTTGCTTTAAATTCTTACCAAGGGGGCTTCCCTGGTGGCGCAGTGGTTGAGAGTCCGCCTGCCGATGCAGGGGACACGGGTTCGTGCCCCGGTCTGGGAAGATCCCACATGCCACGGAGCGGCTGGGCCCGTGAGCCATGGCCGCTGAGCCTGCGCGTCCGGAGCCTGTGCTCCGCAGCGGGAGAGGCCACAACAGTGAGAGGCCTGCGCAACGCAAAGAAAAAAAAAAAAAAAAAACTTACCAAGGAACAAGATGAGCTAAAAATAAAGTAAGTGAAAGAGCCCACCTTACAATACAGTGCAATAAGAGCTCTGAGAGAGATTAATACAGATCTTTATCAGATGGGCTAATTGTCCAGTCTTAGAATTGTGGAACGTTAGAGCCTGGAATTCATCTTGTGTCTCCTAGTCCTAGCCTCTCATTTTAAGATTTAGAAAATAAGCCTCAGAAATATTAAGTCACTTGAGAGGCCTTGGGTAAGCCACTTAGCTTTGTAGGTTTCAGCCTATGCTGATCTTTTTCTCACAGAAAGAATGGGTAGGAATCAATTGGTACATATCATAAAACTAAATCACTAGCTTACTAATAACTAATAGTAAGATTAAGGTAGTATGTTATTGCAACAAGATTCAGGTCTTCTCTAACATTCTAGTTTTTACTTGAAAAAAATTAATTTGATATGGAAGATGAATTTATTTTTTCATTTAAAAATATGAAATCAGCATCTATCATGTGCTAGACTAGGCGGATATACTACTGAGATATGGTAGCTGATCACCTTTTTTTTCTTGAGGACTATTTCCTTTTACCTGTTTTTTTTTTAATGCTTTTGATTTCTATAAATACAGTATTTTTTATTCATTCTTCTGAGTCATAATTATTTGCTTGATGAAATTATTCTTATAAGTAATTTGCTTACTAATAACTCAGGGAAATTCAAATTATATTTAAAAAAAATAAGTTTGGATATTTGAAAACTTGATTTGACAGTTATTTCCGAGACAAAACACTTGCTTACTCTGTGTTTTACCTACTGAAGCATATGGTCAGTCTCTTACAAGGGAACTATTCCCCTTTTTCTGAAATTGTAACAAGGTTTTGCTGTAAGAAACAAGACATGGAATATACTTAATATGTTCCAGAAAGAAAGCACTGACATTGTTTTCTGTGACAGGGTTAATTTTTATCTTCTATGGTCCTCTTCAGCCTTATGAATTTTTCATTTATCAAAATTAATATAAATAACACAAGTAAACACTGCCATTTGACAGTGCTAGCCAAGCCAAGTAATGTACTAAGAAAACCAAAGCAATTTATTTTCTCAGTCTCAGACACAAAGGAGGAAATGCCCTAAGATTTTTAATGTCATCAATATTGTTAATATACCATGGTATATTTTAGTTGCATTTTTCTTTTACCACAACAAATACTACCAGAATTCTTTCATTAATACAGCTGTTCACACTTATCTCTTGTTGGTAGCCAGTTTCTTAATTTTTGTTTTACTTGTAATAAAATGGACACCAGCTGAATAACTATTAATTTACAGAGGACTTAGTTGTATGTTTATAAAAAATAAAGCTCATAGAGGAAAGGTAAATCATTGTATCATTTTTGAACAGTTTACATTTTAATCTTAAATAGCCTAATACAAATATTTGGATTAAGAATTAGTATGCCATTTATAGATGTGTGGAATCCACCATTGAATCAAATAAATGAAAATTCCTATCCACACTGGTCTTACATGTGTGTGCAAAAAGGCATATATAAAACAAAATAAATAACTTCATTGTGTAGTATTTTAAATGGTGATAAGTGGTATAAAGAAAACAAGGAAGTTAGGGAGTAGCATAAGTTTAGCACAGTCAGGGAAAGTCTCCCTGAGAGGATGCCATTTGAACAAAACCAGAAGGGGGCAATGGAAATTACGTTATGCAGATGTATGGGAAAAGATTTTTAAAGGTAGGGGAAGCAAACAGTGTATTCCCTGTCTCTGCCCAGGAAATAGCAAAGGGGCCCATGTAGCTGGTGCTGAGTAGGTGAGATGGGGGAGAGTTGTCAGAATTGAGGCCACATGGGTATTTGGGACTAAGTTTTGTAGACCATTGTTCCTGCTTCAGTTTTTACTTAAAATAGTCATTGGAGGTCTGCAGCAATGGAGGGGCATGATCTGACTTACGTTTCAGCAGGATCACTATGACTGCTGGACTGATGAGTGTGGCAAGGGCGGAAGCAAGGAAAGCAATGAGAAGACTATAGCAATAACCTGCACAGGAGATAATTCAGGCATGGACTGGAGAGATTGTAGAAGAGGTAGTGAGGATTCATTATGAATGTCTCTTAAAGTTAGAACCAATAGAATTTGCTGATGTGCTAAATACAAAGCAGAAGGAGTTGAGGAGGGCCTTAGGGTTTTATCTAGAGCAGCTAGAAGGATAGAGTGGCTACTAACCGAGATACAGAAGACAGCAAGAGAAACAGGTTTGGAGGGAAAAAAAAAGGAATTTGGACTTGGACATGTTAAACTTGAGATGTATATCACACATCCATTGAAAGAGTTTGAGTGGATAGTTGTGTTTATAAGTATGAAATCCTAAGAAAAGATCTGGAGATAAAAATTTGAAAGTCATTAGGACATATACATGCATGGTAAGAGAAGCCATAAAACGGATCATCAAGGGGGTGAATACACATAGAGAGAAAAGACATCCAAGAACTGGGTCTGGGACCAACACTTCATTGAAAGAGAGGGGAAGCACAATATTAAGTAAGTGTGTCTTTGCATAAAAGCTTTATTTTTTTTTTGGTTACAATAGCGCAGGTGCAGCTAGAGTACAGTTACACTGGCCCAATTTTAAAAATGAAAAGTATTTTGTTGTTTTACTTTGTTTTCATACACCATCATTTTAAAAAATTATGGCAAGATACCTTTCCTAACCCCCAGTACCTTAGAATATGACTGCATTTGGAAATAGGGCCTTTAATGAGGTAAAATGAGGGGTGGGCCCAAATCCAATTTGGCTACTGAGGCTGCGCGCCACAACTGCTGAAGCCCGCGCACCTAGAGCCCGTGCTCCGCAACAAGAGAAACCACTGCAATGAGAAGCCCGTGCACCGCAACAAAGAGTAGCCCCTGCTCGCCACAGCTAGAGAAAGCCTGCACACAGCAACGAAGACCCAATGGAGCCATAAATAAATAAATTTATTAAAAAATAAAAAAAGAAGATAGAAAAATGAAATTAAGCTAGCTACTTAAATGAATGTGTATTAGATACGATTGTTCCTTAAATATTTGCAACTTACATATACTCACCAAAAATGGAAGAAAAAATGTTTTCTTCTTGGTATTCTAAGAGAATAACTAGTTGCCTAGTACAATGCCTTCTTTCCTTCATCATTTGGTTCCAGTCAGGAATGACCTTTCTAGTGATATGTTTTATTTAGGCTCAAGTGGGCTAGCTTCAAAAACATCCAACCTGTGGGTTTATAGGTTGAGAATTCTTGGTGACAAGAATTTTGTGTGGTCCATACACACAAAAATGTGCTATCAAAGTAAATGATAAAAAGTTTGGATTCCTCCTATTTAGCAAAAATGGAAACTCACTCCACTCTTCTCTCTGAAAAAATGGCTCAAAGATAGCATTTTTTAAAGCTTAAAAAAAGTGCTTCGAGTCCAAACTCTGGTGCCTCGGGATGCTCATTTGGGTGATAAACCACAAAGAAACACAGGCGTTTCATATCTGTGGAAGTCAATTAGTTTTAATTAATAGGAATGAAGAGTTAATGACATTTGTAATCAAGTGGTTTGAACACAACAGAAAAAAATTTATTAAAGTAACTATGCGTTATAATAAAAATCAGTTGTCTAAAGCAAAATTGATTTGGAAGATCTTGTTAAGCCATACCACGTTCACGTTTTAAAGGTAAAAACAACTGTAGTGATCATTTATACTAGAAACATTTATACCATGAGAAAAGCACTGTTCTAGGTTAAAAGCTGTGTAGGAAAGAAGGAATGAATAAAGTAAATATTAGTTAATTAGATCAAAAATAATAGAGTAAAACAGTTTAATATAAGTAAATATGGTTTCTGAAGAGGGAAGGACTTTTTTAGCATAAAAGCAGTGGAAGAAATGGCAAAGAAACAGAATAATTTTTGATAAGATTTTTAAACTAATATGAAGAGCTATCAATATACTGATTGTGTATTGGAGTGTAAATTAGTATGTTTCTAGAAGCAATTTGAAAGTATGTTGAATTTACTCTTTTAAATTTGTGTTTATACTTTTTGAATTAATATTTTCATTTCAAGTCATCTATCCTAAAGAAATAATCAGAATTGGGAAATATACTTTTTTCAAGTAAATCCAAAAGTGTTTTGCCAACACATTTAGAACATAAATGCATAATTGGCAACTTCCTTATTGAGCTATTTCCTGTCATAGATTTTTTTCCCAAGTTGTTACTTAAAATGTGGCCTTATATTGCTATGAATCTTTTATAAGAGATTCTGGTGCAGTGATATTTTATTTACAGCAGCTCTGTATTTAGCATTTTAAGGAAACAAAACAGATTGATGACTAATTAAAAGGTCAATGATTTTTTTTGTAAACAACTTTATTGGACTATAACTGTTTACAATACTGTGTTAGTTTCTGCTTTATAACAAATTGAAACAGATATACATATACATATATCCCCATATCCCCTCCCTCTTGCAACTCCCTCCCACCCTCCCTATCCCACCCCTCTAGGTGGTCACAAAGCACCGAGCTGATCTCCCTGTGCTATGCTGCTTCCCACTAGCTATCTATTTTACATTTGGAAGTGGATATATGTCCATGCCACTCTCTCACTTCGTCCCAGCTTATCCTTCACCCTCCCCGTGTCCTCAAGTCCATTCTCAATGTCTGCATCTTTACTCCTGTCCTGCCCCTAGGTTCTTCATAGTCATTTTGTTTGTTTGTTTTTTAGATTCCATATATATGTGTTAGCATATGGTATTTGTTTTTCTCTTTCTGACTTACTTCACTCTCTATGACAGACTCTAGGTCCATCCACCTCACTACAAATAACTCAATTTTGTTTCTTTTTATGGCTGAGTAATATTCCATTGTATATATGTGCCACATCTTCTTTATCCATTCATCTGTCGGTGGACACTTAGGTTGCTCCCATATCCTGGCTATTGTAAATAGAGCAGCAATGAACATTTTGATACATGAGTCTTTTGAATTATGGTTTTCTCAGGATATATACCCAGCAGGGGGATTGCTGGGTCGTATGGTAGTTCTATTTTTAGATTTTTAAGGAACCTCCATACTGTTCTCCATAGTGTCTGTATCAATTTACATTCCCACCAACAGTGCAAGAGGGTTCCCTTTTCTCCACACCCTCTCCACCATATATTGTTTGTAGATTTTTTTGATGATGGCCATTCTGACTAGTGTGAGATGATATCTCATTGTAGTTTTGACTTGCATTTCTCTAATGATTAATGATGTTGAGCATTATTTCATGTGTTTGTTGGCAGTCTGTATATCTTCTTTGGAGAAATGTCTGTTTAGGGTCTTCTACCCATTTTTGTATGGGGTTGTTTGTTTTTTTGATATTGAGCTGCATGAGCTGCTTGTAAATTTTGGAGATTAATCCTTTGTCAGTTGCTTCATTGGCAAATATTTTCTCCCATTCTGAGGGTTGTCTTTTCATCTTGTTTATGGTTTGCTTTGCTGTGCAAAAGCTTTGAAGTTTCATTAGGTCCCATTTGTTTATTTTTGTTTTTATTTCCATTTCTCTAGGAGGTGAGTCAAAAAGGATCTTGCTGTGATTTATGTCATAGAGTGTTCTGCCTATGTTTTCCTCTAAGAGTTTAATAGTGTCTGCCCTTACATTTAGGTCTTTAATCCATTTTCAGTTTATTTTTGTGTATGGTATTAGGGAGTGTTCTAATTTCATATGTTTATATGTACCTGTCCAGTTTTCCCAGCACCACTTATTGCAGAGGCTGTCTTTTCTTCACTATATATTCTTGCCTCCTTTATCAAAGGTAAGGTGACCATATGTGCATGGGTTTATCTCTGTGATTTCTATCCTGTTCCATTGATCTATAGTTCTGTTTTTGTGCCAGTACCATACTGTCTTGAGTACCGTAGCTTTGTAGTATACTATAAAGTCAGGGAGCCTGATTCCTTCAGCTCCATTTTTCTTTCTCAAGATTGCTTTGGCTATTTGGGGTCTTTTGTGTTTCCATACAAATTGTGAAATTTTTGTCCTAGTTCTGTGAAAAATGCCAGTGGTAGTTTGATAGGAATTGCATTGAATCTGTAGATTGCTTTTGGGTAGTAGAGTCATTTTCACAATGTTGATTCTTCCAATCCAAGAACATGGTATATTTCTCCATGTATTTGTATCATCTTTGTTTTCTTTCATCAGTGTCTTATAATTTTCTGCATACAGGTCTTTTGTCTCCTTAGGTAGGTTTCTTCCTAGGTATTTTATTCTTTATGTTGCAATGGTAAATGGTAGGGTTTTCTTAATTTCACTTTCAGATTTTTCATCATTAGTGTATAGGAATGCTAGAGATTTCTGTGCATTAATTTTGTATCCTGCTACTTTACCAAATTCATTGATTAGCTCTAGTAGTTTTCTGGTAGCATCTTTAGGATTCTCTATGTATAGTATCATGTCATTTGGAAACAGTGACAGCTTTACTTCTTCTTTTCTGATTTGGATTCCTTTTCTTTCTTTTTCTTCTCTGATTCCTGTGGCTAAAACTTTAAAAACTATGTTGAATTATAGTGGTGAGAGTAGGCAACCTTGTCTTGTTCCTGATCTTAGTGGAAATGGTTTCAGTTTTTCACCATTGAGGATGATGTTGGCTGTGGGTTTGTCATATATGGCCTTTATTATGTTGAGGAAAGTTCCCTCTATGCCTACTTTCTGCAGGGTTTTTATCATAAATGGGTATTGAATTTTGTCAAAAGCTTTCTCTGTATCTATTGAGATGATCATATGGTTTTTCTTCTTCAATTTGTTAATATGGCTTATCACATTGATTGATTTGCGTTTATTGAAGAATTTTTGTATTCCTGGGATAAACCCCAGTTGATCATGGTGCATGATCCTTTTAATGTGCTGTTGGATTCTGTTTGCTAGTATTTTGTTGAGGATTTTTGCATCTATGTTCATCAGTGATATTGGCCTGTAGTTTTCTTTCTTTGTGACATCTTTGGTTTTGATATCAGGGTGATGGTGGCCTCGTAGAATGAGTTTGGGAGTTATCCTTCCTCTGCTATATTTTGGAAGAGTTTGAGAAGGATAGGTGTTAGTTCTTCTCTAAATGTATAATAGAATTCTCCTGTGAAGCCATCTGCTCCTGGGCTTTTGTTTGTTGGAAGATTTTTAATCACAGTTTCAATTTCAGTGCTTGTGATTGGTCTGTTTATATTTTCTATTTCTTCCTGGTTCGGTCTCAGAAGGCTGTGCATTTCTAAGAATTTATCCATTTCTTCCATGTTGTCCATTTTATTGGCATAGAGTTGCCTGCAGTAATCTCTCATGATCGTTTGTATTTCTGCAGTGTCAGTTGTTACCATTCCTTTTTCATTTCTAATTCTATTGATTTGAGTCTTCTCCCTTTTATTCTTGATGAGTCTGGCTAATGGTTTATTAATTTTATCTTCTCAAAGAACCAACTTTTAGTTTTATTTATCTTTACTATCATTTCCTTCATTTCTTTTTCATTTATTTCTGATCTGATCTTTATGATTTCTTTCCTTCTGCTAACTTTGGGGGTTTTTTTGTTCTTCTTTCTCTAATTGCTTTAGGTGTAAGGTTAGGTTGTTTATTTGAGATGTTTCTTGTTTCTTATGGTAGAACTGTATTGCTATAAACTTCAGTCTTAGAACTGCTTTTGCTGCATCCCATAGGTTTTGGGTTGGTGTGTTTTCATTGTCATTTGTTTCTAGGTATTTTTTAATTTCCTCTTTGATTTCTTCAGTGATCTGTTAGTTATTAAATAGTGTATTGTTTAGCCTCCATGTGTTTGTATTTTTTACAGATTTTTTTCCTGTAATTGATATCTAGTCTCATAGAGTTGTGATTGGAAAAGATAGTTGATACGATTTCAGTTTTCTTAAATTTACCTAGGCTTGATTTGTGACCCAAGGTATGATCTATCCTGGAGAATGTTCCATGAGCACTTGAGAAGAAACTGTATTCTTGTTTTTGGATGGAATGTTCTATAAATATCAATTAAGTCCAACCTGTTTAATGTATCACTTAAAGCTTATGTTTCCTTATTTATTTTCATTTCGGTTGATCTGTCCATTGATGAAAGTGGACTGTTAAAGTCCCCTACTATGATTGTGTTACTGTTGATTTCCCTTTTATGGCTGTTAGGATTTGCCTTATGTATTGAGGTGCTCCTATGTTGGGTGCATAAATATTTACAACTGTTATATCTTCTTCTTGGATTGATCCCTTGATCATTATGTAGTGTTCTTCATTTTCTCTTGTAATAGTCTTTATTATAAAATCTATACTGTATGATATGAGAATTGCTACTCCAGCTTTCTTTTTATTTCCATTTGCATGGAATATCTTTTTCCATCCCCTCACTTACAGTGTGTATGTCCCTAGGTCTGAAGTGGGTCTCTTGTAGACAGCATCTATATGGGTCTTGTTTTTGTATCCATAGAGCAAGCCTGTGTCTTTTGGTTGGAGCGTTTAATCCATTCATGTTTCAGGTAATTATTGATATGTGTGTTCCTATGACCATTTTCTTAATTGTTTTGGGTTTGATTTGTAGGTCCTTTTCTTCTCTTGTTTTTCCCACTTACAGCAGTTCCTTTAGCATTTGCTATAGAGCTGGTTTTGTGGTGCTGAATTCTGTGAGCTTTTGCTTGTCTGTAAAGGTTTTAATTTCTCCATCAAATCTTAATGAGATCCTTGCTGGGTAGAGTAATCTTGGTTGTAGGTTTTTCTCCTTCATCACTTTAAATATGTCCTGCCTCTCCCTTCCGGCTTGCAGAGTTTCTGCTGAAAGATCAGCTGTTAACATTATGGGGATTCCCTTGTGTGTTATTTGTTGTTTCTCCTTTGCTGGTTTTAATATGTTTTCTTTGTATTTAATTTTTGATAGTTTGATTAATATGTGTCTTGACGTGTTTCTCCTTGGGTTTATCCTGTATGGGACTCTCTGTGCTTCCTGGACTTGATTAACTATTTCCTTTCCCATATTAGGGAAGTTTTCAACTCTAATCTCTTCAAATATTTTCTCAGTCCCTTTCTTTTTCTCTTCTTCTTCTGGGACCCCAATAATTCGAATGTTGGTGTGTTTAATGTTGTCCCAGACGTCTCTGAGACTGTCCTCAATTCTTTTCATTCTTTTTTCTTTATTCTTCTCTGCAATAGTTATTTCCACTATTTTATCTTCCAGGTCACTTATCCGTTCTTCTGCCTCAGTTATTGTGCTATTGATCCCTTCTAGAGAATTTTTACTTTCATTTATTGTATTGTTCATCATTGTTTGTTTGTCTTTCGTTCTCCTAGGTTCTTGTTAAATGTTTCTTGTATTTTCTCTATTCTATTTTCAAGAGTTTGGATCATCTTTACTATCATTATTCTGAATTCTTTTTCAGGTAAACTGCCTATTTCCTCTTCATTTGTTAGGTCTTGGGGGGTTTTGCCTTGCTCCTTCATCTGCTACGTGTTTTTCTATCTTCTCATTTTGGTTAATTTACTGTGTTTGGGGTCTCCTTTTCGCAGCCTGCAGGTTCATAGTTCCCATTGTTTTTGGTGTCTGTCCCCAGTGGCTAAGGTTGGTTCAGTGGGTTGTGTAGGCTTCCTGGTGGAGGGACTGATGCCTGTGTTCTGGTGGATGAGGCTGGATCTTGTCTTTCTGGTGGGCAGGTCCACGTCTGGTGGTGTGTTTTGGGGTGTCTGTGGCCTTATTATGATTTTAGGCAGCCTCTCTGCTAATGGATGGGGTTGCGTTCCTGTCTTGCTTGTTGTTTGGCATAGGGTGTCCAGCACCGTAGCTGCCTGGTCATTGAGTGAAGCTGGGTCTTGGCGTTGAGGTGGAAATCTCTGGGAGATTTTCACTGTTTGATATTACATGGAGTTGGGAGGTCTCTTGTGGACCAGTGTCCTGAACTTAGCTCTCCCACCTCAGAGGCACAGCCCTGACACTTGGCTGAAGCACCAAGAGCCTTTCATCCACACAGCTCAGAATAAAAGGGAGAAAATATAGAAAGAAAGAAACAAAGAAACAAAGAAGATAAAATAAAGTTATTAAAATAAAATAATAAATAATAGTTTTAAGAAAAAAATTTTAAAACTATAAAAAAAAAGGAGGACAGACAGAACCCTAGGACAAATGGTAAAAGCAAAGCTATACAGACAAAATCACACACAGAAGCATACACATACACACTCACAAAAAGAGAAAAAGGGAGAAAAAAAAAAAATATATATATATATATATATCTTGCTCCCAAAGCCCACCTCTTCATTTTGGGATGATTCATTGTCTATTCAGGTATTCCAAAGATGCAGGGTACATCAAGTTGACTGTGGAGATTTAATCCTCTGCTCCTGAGGCTGCTGGGAGAAATTTCCCTTTCTTCTTTGTTTGCATAGCTCCCAGGGTTCAGCTTTGGATATGGACCTGCCTCTGTGTGTAGGTCGCCTGAGGACGTCTGTTCTTCGCTCAGACAGGACGGGGTTAAAGAGCAGCTGATTCGGGGGCTCTGGCTCACTCAGGTCGGGGGGAGGGAGGGGTACGGATGCGGGTTGAGCCTGCAGCAGCAGAGGCCAGTATGACGTTGCACCAGCCTGAGGCGCACCGTGCGTTCTCCCGGGGAAGTTGTCCCTGGATCACGGGACCCTGGCAGTGGCGGGCTGCACAGGCTCCCAGGAGGGAAGGTGTGGATAGTGACCTGTGCTTGCACATAGGCTTCTTGGTGGCGGCAGCAGCAGCCTTAGCGTCTCGTGCCCGTTTCTGGGGTCCGCGCTTTTAGCAGCGGCTCGTGCCCATCTCTGGAGCTCCTTTAAGCAGACCTCTTAATCCCCTCTCCTCGTGCACCAGGAAACAAAGAGGCAAGAAAAAGTCTCTTGCCTCTTCCGCAGATCCAGACTTTTTCCTGGACTCCCTCCCAGCTAGCTGTGGTGCACTAGCCCCCTTCAGGCTGTGTTCACGCAGCCAGCCCCAGTCCTCTCCCTGTGCTCTGACCAAAGCCCGAGCCTCAGCTCCCAGCCCCGCCCACCCTGGCGGGGGAGCAGACAAGCCTCTTGGGCTGGTGAGTGCCGGTCGGCACCGATCCTCTGTGCGGGAATCTCTCTGCTTTGCCCTGCGCATCCATGTGGCTGCGCTCTCCTCTGCGGCTCCGAAGATTCCCCCCTCCGCCACCCACAGTCTCTGCCCGCAAAGGGGCTTCCTAGTGTGTGGAAACCTTTCCTCCTTCACAGCTCCCTCCCAGAGGTTCAGGTCCCATCCCTATTCGTTTGTGTTTTTTTCTTTTGCCCTACCCAGGTACGAGGGGAGTTTCTTGCCTTTTGGGAAGTCTGAGGTCTTCTGCCAGCGTTCAGTAGGTGTTCTGTAGGAGTTGTTCCATGTGCAGATGTATTTCTGATGTATTTGTGGGGAGGAAGGTGATATCCGCATCTTACTCTTCCGCCATCTTGAAGCTCCTCCAATGATTCTTATATCTTGTGAAAAATAGCCACATTGTTACATTATTGTCACAAAATGTTTAGGCAGCTACCTAGGATTAACTAGTCAGGAAAGTCTTCTACAGAGTTTATCCGTAGAGAAATATTATTTGTTTACTTAGATGTATTATTTTTAAAATTCCCCAGTTGGAATAAATATCACAGCGATATTTTACTCATGTTCATGTAATTAATTTCCAAGAACTATTTGAAAACTTAAATGTATTTGGAGGCTACAATGTAGTTGCTATATTCTGAATAAAATTATATTTTGAGAGAGAATTCTAGAAATTTTTAGAGTCATGCCCATTTCCCTTCTCAAACCCTTCTCCCTATGCCCTGGTTTCAGTAGGTCTTATCTGAACTGTGCTTAACAGATGTTCCATCGGTATCTGCTAAATAAATGGATGAATGAACGTGTGGGTGTTTGTGAATCTTTAAGATTTAGTCTCATCTTCTCAAGCAAAGAGACTTATATCTCAGTCAAATTGCCTTACACCTGCCAAAGAGAGATTAGCCTTACAGACATTCTCATCTGAAAATTGTTTATTTTTTTCTTTCTCATAGAAAACTTTTCTAAAGAAATTAATTATAGTGAAATTTTGTGACCAAAAGGTAAAAACATTATTGTGCATTAAAAGTTTGCACATAGATTCTTTTACATTTTAGTAAGGTAGTAAATATCATTTGTGTTTCTCAATATTTGGTTCTCTTCTGATTCTGGGTACAAGGAAGTCTATACTTCCTTACCCTTTAAGTTAGTCATGGCCATATAACTAGTTCTGACAAATTAAATGTAAGGGGAGATGTATGTCACTAGCAGTAAATACTGGTGCCCAGCTATCTCCTCATTCTTCTTTTCTGTGCAAAAAACAAAAACTTTTCTTACAGTATGGAATGACTACATGGAAAAGGGCCCTTCGTCAACCTGTGTTGGACATGTACAGTGAGCAAGAAATTTTGTTTTAAGACATTGAAAGTTTGTCGTTATTCATTGCCACAGTACAACCTAGGTCATGTGCTTCAGAATACTTCTGGTCAGTCTCTGTATACAAGACCTTTCTTCAAGACTATGCATACATTCCCTAACAGTGGAAAGAAAACAGGTAGCTTGGTGTTCATGATATGCTTCATCTGCTTGAGTTAAAAGCGGAACAGTTTATTCATATGTGTTTAAAAGATTCATTACATCAAATCGTACTTCCCATTTCTCTTTCCCTTTAGAAGCCTACTAGTGGTAGACACTATAGAAATTCAAAATAACAAAGGAAAGAAAATGAATATAAGCCTTTGTGCTGCAAATTTATTCTGATTTTCCTTTCCAACAATTTGTGCTATCTGTACACATACAAATCAGGATTTGCAAACACCTCAACTGGATTATTGCATGTGTTCATTTATTATGCAACAGATATTAATTGATGCCTACCTTGTGTAAAGCATAGTACTAGATACTGCATACACAAGTAAATAAGACAGGGAACAGTGCATAGCAAATAAGTCTTCAATGAACTGAGTACACAGTAACCAATGGCCATGACAGAAGCATAAGGCACCTGGCACTCTACCGGTAGAGAAAGTGTAATGGTCCTCAGCAGAACAGTGATAGAGTTCTGCATCAGGGCAGAGCATCTTCTTGTTTCTGACTTTGACATGTCAGTGACAGTGTGGTGTCAGAGAGGGCATAATCTTCAGATGATAATATTAGGGCTGTGTCTGAGCATAAAAGTTTTAGAGACTCTCCTGCCACAGGGGGTATAAAGTCTTATTGGTACACCAACAGTAAGGCTAGGTCTTAGAAATAAAATAAGTCAATTTTTTTTTTTAAATGAAAACAAATGTCATAGTAAAGATTTGGAATCAGAAATCTTATTATATTTTCCCACTTTTATTAAGATGTCAACAACTATTTACTGTATGTTCATTATAAGCCAAGGTAGTTACTCTTACTAACTGTAATTAATACCTTAGGCAATTCATTAACTCTCTTGAACTTCAGTTAATTCTTCTGTTTATGACAGGGATTTTTAAAACTTCCCTATCTGAGATTCAAATGAGATAACATATGAAAGACCCTTGTAAACTGAAAAGCACTATACTACTCTCAATTATTAAAAGTTCCCTTACTTTACAGTCCTACCTGAGATTGACTTTGTTCGGTAAACCATCTGGTAGATTGTAAGTTAATTTTTATGTGTGTTGAGTGATTATCTCTGGTGTCCACAAAAATCAGTGCTTGCATTAAATGACACCAGAAGGGCTACCACAAATTAAAATATCAAAATTAGTAGCAGTTACCACAATTGGATTCTCAACTCTAGGTGTTCCAGACTTGAGTTAATCCAAAGTGATAGTTAACAATTGCTAGACAAGAAAACTTTCAAGCGAAAAACAGAATTTATGTTCAAAGAGAGAAAGAGTTCCTTTCTAAAAACATATTTTAATAACAACTAAATTCAATGTATGAACTTTCATTGGATCCTATAATGCTAGAAAAAATACAAATGGCATTTATTTGACAATGGAGGAAATTTGACTATGTTAGTTATATTAGATAAGAATATAAATGTATTGTTAATTTTCTCTAGTTGTGATAATGGTATTGTGATTACATAAGAAAATGTCAAGCCACAGAATGTGTGATAATCCACAAGACAGATAATTGACAAAATATTTAAACAGTAAAGTAATAGTAACAGAGAATGAATGAGAAGGAGAAATAATGTGAGGAGTGTAACAATAAGAGCTAACACATATTATGTGTTATTTCTTTTGGTCTTCACATCACCCTATGAGGGAAGTGAAGCAACTTGCCCTATATACAGGGTTGGATTAAAATTCAAGATGTCTAGCTTTAAAGTTCATGCTCTTAACTTTCTTCACAAAAGTGGGCTTTAAAGGCAGAGAACAACAATGTGAGGAGTATTGACAAGAAGCCAAAAGAAAAAGCCAAAAACCACATAGGAGTGTGGGTAGTACCTGACCTCCTCCATACTCATGTCACTGCCTCTCACCATAAGGATCCACCTCTAGGTAGCTTGGCATCTCACTGACTGTTCTTAAGAGTCACCTTCGAGATAGCCTTATCCACCAGAGGGCAGACAGAAGAAGCAAGAAGAACTACAATTCTGCAGCCTGTGGAACAAAAACCACATTCACAGAAAGATAGACAAAATGAAAAGGCAGAGGAATTTGTACCAGATGAAGGAACAAGATAAAACCCCAGAAAAACAACTAAATGAAGTGGAGATAGGCAAATTTCCAGAAAAAGAATTCAGAATAATGATAGTAAAGGTGATCCAGGACCTCGGAAAAAGAATGGAGGCAAAGATCGAGAAGATGCAAGAAATGGTTAACAAAGACCTGGAAGAATTAAAGAACAAACAAACAGAGATGAACAATACAATAACTGAAATGAAAATACACTAGAAGGAATCAATAGCAGAGTAACTGAGGCAGAAGAACGGATAAGTGACCTGGAAGACAGAATGGTGGAATTCACTACTGCCAAACAGAATAAAGAGAAAAAGAATGAAAAGAAATGAAGACAGCCTAAGAGAACTTTGGGACAACATTAAATGCAACAACATTCGCATTATAGGGGTCCCAGAAGGAGAAGAGAGAGAGAAAGGACCCGAGAAGATATTTGAAGAGATTAGAGTCAAAAACTCCACTAACATGGGAAAGGAAATAGCCACCCAGGTCCAGGAAGCACAGAGAGTCCCAGGCAGGATAAACCCAAGGAGAAACATGCCAAGACACAGAGTAATCAAATTGACAAATATTAAAGACAAAGAAAAATTATTGAAAGCAGCAAGGGAAAAATGACAAATAACACAAGGGAACTCCCATAAGATTAACAGCTGATTTCTCAGCAGAAACTCTACAAGCCAGAAGGGAGAGGCACAATATATTTAAAGTGATGAAAGGGAAGAACCTACCACTAAGTTTACCCTAGCTGGCAAGGATCTCATTCAGATTCCACAGAGAAATCAAAAGCTTTACAGACAAGCAGAAGCTCAGAGAATTCAGCACCACAAAACCAGCTCTACAGAAAATGCTAAAGGAACTTCTCTAAGTGAGAAACACAAGAGAAGAAAAGGATCAACAAAAACAAACCCATAACAATTAAGAAAATGGTCATAGGAACATACATATCGATAATTACCTTAAACATGAATGGATTAAACGCTCCAACCAAAAGACACAGGCTTGCTGAATGGATACAAAAACAAGACCCATATAGATGCTGTCTACAAGAGACCCACTTCAGACCTAAGGACACATACAGACTGAAAGTGAGGGGATGGAAAAAGATATTCCATGCAAATGGAAACCAAAAGAAAGCTGGAGTAGCAATACTCATGTCAGATAAAGTAGACTTTAAAATAGACTTTAAAATAAAGAATGTTACAAGAGACAAGGAAGGACACTACATAATGATCAAGGGATCATTATAGCAATACAAGCCGAACTCAAGAAACAAGAAAAATCTCAAATGAACAATCTAACCTTACACTTAAAGGAACTAGAGAAAGAAGAACAAATAAAATCCGAAGTTAGTAGAAGGAAAGAAATCATAAAGATCAGAGGAGAAGTAAATGAAATAGAAACAAAGAAAACAGTAACAAAGATCAATAAAACTAAAAGCTGGTTCTTTGAGAAGATAAACAAAATTGATAAACCTTTAGCCAGCCTCATCAAGAAAAAGAGGGAGAGGACTCAAATCAATAAAATTAGAAATAAAAAAGGAGAAGTTACAATGGACACCACAGAAATACAAAGCATACTAAGAGACTACTACATGCAACTATATGCCAATAAAATGGACAACCTGGAAGAAATGGACAAATTCTTAGAAAGGTGTAACCTTCCAAGACTGAACCAGGAAGAAATAGAAAATATGAGCAGACCAATCACAAGTAGTGAAATTGAAACTGTGATTAAAAATCTTCCAACAAACAAAAGCCCAGGACCAGGTGGCTTCACAGGTTCTCAAACTCTTCCAAAAAATTGCAGAGGAAGGAACACTCCCAAACTCATTCTATGAGGCCACCATCACCCTGATACCAAAACCAGACAAAGATACTACAAAAAAAGAAAATTAAAGACCAATATCACTGATGAATATACATGCAAAAATCCTCAACAAAATACTAGCATACAGAATCCAACAACATATTAAAATGTTCATACACCATGATCAAGTGGGATTTATGCCAGGAATGCAAGTATTCTTCAATATATACAAACCAATCAGTGTGATACCATATTAACACATTGAAGAAGAAAAACCATATGATCATCTCAATAGATGCATGAAAAGCTTTTGACAAAATTCAACACCGATTTATGATAAAAACTCTCCAGAAAGTGGGCATAGAGGGAACCTACCTCAACATAATAAAGGCCATATAGGACAAACCCACAGCAAATATCATTCTCAATGGTGAAAAACTGAAAGCATTTCCTCTAAGATCAGCAGCAAGACAAGGATGTCCACTCTCGCCACTCTTATTCAACATAGTTTTGGAAGTTCTAGCCACGGCAGTCAGAGAAGAAAAAGAAATAAAAGGAATACAAATTGGAAAAGAAGAAGTAAAACTGTCACTCTTTACAAATGACATGATACTATACATAGAGAATCCTAAAGATGCCACCAGAAAACTACTAGAGCTAATCAGTGAATCTGGTAAAGTTGCAGGATACAAAATTAACGCACAGAAATCTCTTGCATTCCTATACACTAACAACAAAAGATCAGAAAGAGAAATTAGGACATAAACCTACCTAAGGAGGTAAAAGACCTGTACTCAGAAAACTATAAGACACTGATGAAAGAAATCAAAGATGACACAAACAGATGGAGAGATATACCATGTTCTTGGATTGGAAGAATTAATATTGTGAAGATGACTATACTACCCAAAGCAATCTACAGATTCAATGCAATCCCTGTCAAATTACCAGTGGCATTTTTTACAGAACTAGAACAAAAAATCTTAAAATCTGTATGGAGACACAAAAGACCCCGAATAGACAGAGCAGTCTTGAGGGAAAAAATGGAGCTAGAGAAATCAGACTCCCTGACTTCAGACTATGCTACAAAGCTACAGTAATCAAGACAATATGGTACTGGCATAAAAACAGAAATATAGATCAATAGAACAGGATATAAAGCCCAGAGATAAACCCACACACCTATGGTCAACTAATCTATGACAAAGGAGTCAAGGATATACAATAGAGAAAAGACAGTCTCTTCAATAAATGGTGCTCAGAAAACTGTACAGCTACATGTAAAAAAATGAAATTAGAACACTCCCTAACGCCATACACAAAAATAAACTCTAAATGGATTAGAGACCTAACTGTAAGACAGGACACTATAAAACTCTTAGAGGAAAACATAGGCAGAACACTCTTTAACATAAATCACAGCAAGAACTTTTTTGATCCACCTCATAGAGTAATAGAAATAAAAAGAAAAATAAACAAATGGGACCTAATGAAACTTAAAAGCTTTTGCAAAGCAAAGGAAACTACAAACAAGGCAAAAAGACAACTTTCAGAATGGGAGAATCAATGGACAGAGAACCAATGGACAGAGAATTAATCTCCAAAATATATAAACAGCTCATGCAGCTCACTATTAAAAAACAAACGACCGAATCAAGAAATGGACAGAAGACCTAAATAGAAGGTCTTCTTCTTCCAAAGAAGACATACAGATGGGCAAGAAGCATGTGAAAAGCCTCTCAATAACACTAATTATTAGAGAAATGCAAATCAAAACTACAATGAGGTATCACCTCACACCAGTTAGAATGGGCATCATCAGAAAATCTACAAACAACAAATGCTGGAGAGGGTGTGGAGAAAAGGGAAGCCTCTTGCACTGTTGGTGAGAATGTAAATTGATACAGCCACTATGGAGAACAGTATGGAGGTTCCTTAAAAAACTAAAAATAGAATTACCATATGACCCAGCAATCCCACTATTGGGCATATACTCAGAGAAAACCATAATTCAAAAAGACATATTCACCCCAATATTCATTGCAGCACTGTTTACAATAGCCAAGTCATGGAAGCAACCTAAATTCCCATTGACAGACGAATGATATAGATGTTGTGGTACATATATACAATGGAATATTACTCAGCCATAAAAAGGAATGAAATTGGGCCACTTGTAGAGATGTGGATGGATCTAGAGACTGTCATACAGAGTGAAGTAAGTCAAAAAGAGAAAAACAAATATCGTATATTAACACATATTTGTAGAACCTAGAAAAATGGTACAGATGAACTGGTTTGCAGGGCAGAAATAGAGACACAAATGTAGAGAACAAACATTTGGACGCCAAGGGGGGAAAGTGGCGGGGGGAGGTGGGGGTGCTGGTGGGATGAATTGGGAGATTGGGATTGACATATATACACTAATATGTATGAAATAGATAACTAATAAGAACCTGCTGTATAAAAAGTAAATAAAATAAAATTAAAAAAAAAAAGAGTCACCTTCACTCCCTCTCTTCTCCCAGAAGATGGGGGGCAGGCAACTCGTCTCCACTCTCCCCAGTGGGTGAGGCTCCAATTGGCCTGTCCTCACTAAGGATTTTCCACTAAATCAAGTTGCGTTGTTTAGTCAGAAGACCTACTCCTGAATTGGAAATTTACAACATAAAAATTTCAAACTGGGTTAAATATGTTACCAAACTCAGGTTCGGCTGCTCACCACTCAAAAGCCAATTATTTGAGAGGCAGATGTCAGTAGAAAAGAAAGGTGCTTTAACCAGAAAAGCAGAAATCTGGGGAGAAGGTAGACTCCTGTCCAGAGACCAACTCCAAAGATTCTGCTCAGCCATGACGGTTTTTAAAGAGGAAAAGCGGGGGGAAGCTCAATGAATCTTAGAGGCAGGAGGCCATGTTCTGCATCATTCTCCATTGCACACAGGCTGGCTGACTTTCTCTTCAGATGTTACCTTGCCTACGTGATCTGCCTGCAGGATTGCTAAGGGGACTGTTGTGGGTAGAGAGCTAGTCATTCTTTACTTACTTCTTCATACTTCTTTTTATCTAGGAAAAGAGTCAGCAGGTTACTTAGGTTCTTTCAAAATTAGAGGGGAACAGAAATGGGCAAACAGGAAAGGGGCAAAAAAGCTGCTTTCAATTCCCCACTGTCAAAGATCATTCTATTTCTATGGGTTTAGGGGTGAAGGTTCATCTTCTGTAACTTCTATATGCTGACATAGGGCTCTGTATTCTGAGTGGAATATGTCAACATGGGTCTGTAGCATCTCTCTGCTGACAACTTTACTTCCCAGTTAAATATACAGGCAGAGCAAGGTGAAATTATTTTGATGCCTACAAAGATACAGATCATTATGAGCAGTAATGTTAATCCCATTCTCTTGAGGCCAGTTCTTGGAATTGTGCTAGCTGTAGATTCAGTACTGCTCAAGATGGAGCCGCTTATGTCATGTCCTCTGGTGGCAGTTATAGTATTTGTGAAACAATAACAATACTCGGGAATGTGCATCAGACACTGAGTCTGTGACTCTATTAACTGATAGGTTTCATACTTGGAGGGTGCCCTGCAGGGTTCTGCTTGGTTCCAAATATTCTACCAAAAGTACTCCAGTTAAAAGTTAGAATTATGAAATAATCTAGAAATAAACTATTTTCGTGTTTCATTAATTTTGTTTTGTTGAAAGATATCCTAAAATCATAAAACTGTGAGAGTTTCATTAAATATCTCCATGTTAGAAATTGGTTTAATCGCTGCAAATGAAATGATTTGGGCAAAGAAATCAATATATTTGAGAAGTTTAGGCTTAATAACATTTTCCCACATCTTTAGGGTTTGTTAGTGTTTGCTGATCTCCCCTGTCTATCACATACTCTAAATAATGTATTAGTACTCTAACAAGTTTTACACAATCGAGAATTTTCAGGATAAAATTAGCATCTCAATTGAACAAATGGATTTGTGTGTTTACACATCCTAGTGTAAAACAGGCTTGTTATTAAGATTATTGGCACCTCTGAGCCCCAAACAAAACTATTTTTAGTTGTTTACGTCCCATGATTTCATGTATGAAATCAATTTTAAATTATGTGTTTTGGGGGACTTCCCTGATGGTGCAGTAGTTAAGAATCCACCTGCTAATGCAGGAGACATGGGTTCGAGCCCTGGTCCGGGAAGATCCCACATGCCACCGAGCAACTAAGACCATGTGCCACAACTACTGAGCCTGCACTCTAGAGGCCATGAGCCACAACTGCTGAGCCTGCATGCCACAACTACTGAAGCCCGAGCGCCTAGAGCCTGTGCTCCGCAGCAAGAGAAGCCACCGCAATGAGAAGCCTGTGCACCGCAATGAAGAGCAGCCCTGCTTGCCACAACTAGAGAAAGCCCGTGCTCAGCAACAAAGACCCAACGCAGCCAAAAATAAATAAATTATTTATTTATTTATTTATTTTAAAAATTACATATCTTTTTGCTTCAAAATTCACTCTAGCTATTCTTTGTTTTAAATTTTATAACTTACTGTCTTTCAGAAGTTTTGCTGCAACATTTAGTCAGAATCATCACAGATTTTGCCTCCAATTCCATGGTCAGTCTCTAACTGGAGTCCTATAAAAAAGAAAAATTGCTAATTTTTTCTAAGTCATTCACTAATTTATCTTTAAAAGTTAAATCTTTATTATAGTCTCTAGTAGAAAATCATAGTATTGATTATGCGACATTTATTTCTCCTTTCCCCTGATCTGTAGTTTTCATACTTTTTGTAATAAAAGTGTCTTTAAGAACTAGAAATAAAGACATGTAGAAAATGTGAAGTATAATTGATTGATTTACAAAGTTAAAAACATTTATGGAAACAATTTATTCATATTTGGGGAAATACTGGCATATATTATTCATTCATTTAAACTATGCAAATATTGGTATTATATGATATTTGAATAAGAAGCAAAGAAAAGCAACTTGAAAATATTGAACATTAGCACCAGTGGGCTTCAAAGGATTATACTTGATCTTCCATAATAAATACTCTGTTCTAATATTCTACTTAGAACTTTGAAATGTTTCAAAGCTATTATTGTAAAAATCAATTATTATTGTATTTTTCTGTAGATACAGAAAGTAAAAACAGAGATAAAGCTAAAACTGCCCACTTTTTATTTATTTTTTTTCATAGTCCATTGATTTATTTTGTTCTTAATTTAAATTCTAAGAATTCTGAAAGCTACTGAAGAACTATAATCAAAGAGCCTGTAATCTTGCCACCCAAAGAACATAGCACACTATAGTAGTTGAATGTATTTAGTTGATTGTTATTGATAAAACTAAAATGAATACAAGTTCTCTAACTTTTCTAAAATCAAATATTAATTTACATTAAAAAAGTTTAATGTTTCTGATAATATGGATAAAAGAATAGGGATAATTCACATATATACTGATAAATCTAGGGAAGGAGTGAAAAAGAAAGAAACAATATTGTTCTGTCCCTAAATAATTTGATTTGTTAATTTTATAATTTAATGGTTGTGTTGAAAATGGTCATGGATATTTTGAGTCTAGGAACACATTTGGCCTTTCTTTTCAAGTATTACTTTCAATGAGTACCTTTAAACGCCTTTTAAAATGAAATCTGTATTTTATTTTTATTCTTATTTTTTAAATGTTCATAACAGCTTTATTTACAACAGCCAAACCTAGAATAACCCAAATGTTCTTCAACATTTGGGGTAAATTAAATAGTGGTGCAGTATACAATGGAAACTACACAGCAATTTTCAGAAAAGGAATTACTGACACACTAATGAATGGATGGATCTCACAGACATTATGCTAGGTGAAAGAAACCAGACATAAATTCTGCCTGATTCCATTTTTGTGAAGTTCAAGAACGAACAAAACCAAATGATGAGGACAGAAGTCAAAAAACACAAGTTACTCCTGGGGGAATTATGGACTAAGATGGAAACTTCTGTGGTGCTGGAGTCTTCTACATCTTGCCTGGGTGGTGGTTACACAGATATAAGCACATAATAAACATTCAATGAGCTGCACAGCTAAGACTGAGATGAAATCTGTATTTTAAAATCAGCAATTTGTAGTATTATTTAATACAATTATTTTGGCTACCAAAATAATATTAATGCCATCACAATATTTTCTTCTTGTTTTTCATTCAGAGTAATTTGAAATTTTCATTACTGGAAGGACTGTGCCAAAAATAGATGTCTTTTGCTTTCAGATCGTCTTTAAGTTAGATAAAGTACAGGAAAAAGTGGTTTTGGTAGATAAGCTAACATGATTATACATGGAACACTGGAATAGTTCTCTCTTAATTAACAAATAAAAAATAAATTCGTCCTCTCAGAGTATTACTTTATAATTGTAAGTCTAAGAGGCAATTATTGATACTTTTTGCTCAGTGAACTTTAGAAGAACTATTTTCACATATGGTATTACATAAAGTCATAAGATTTAGAAAGATAGAAATATTTTTGTTAGTCATAACCACAAATGTCAAAGGTACAGAAAGTATTAGAGAAGTTCTATAGTACGGCATTTAAAAGCTTGAATTTGGGATTCCAAAAGACCAACAATAGCCACTTCCTAGTGCAGGCCCTTGGGGAAATTATTTAAACTTTCTAAGCCTTATTTACCTCATTTGTAAAATATGATAATAACACCTACCACCCAGGATTTTAGTGAGGATTGATGAAGCTAATGTATGTGAAAACTAAAATGCCTGGGACAAAGTAACTGTTCAAAAATATTAGCCATCTTTATACTTATTAACATAATTATTATTATGTTTATTATTAACAAGGCTAATTACCATTGGACTTAACACTCTGATGTCTCTCCTTTAATACAGCCAGCTAGAATGATGTTGATGACTTTAAATTTGGCTTAATACTGAAAAACCAAAATTTGAGACTGTCAGGATGTTTTAAAATTTATTAAACTACTCATACATACGGTTTTGTGTTAGACTGAAAAAAAGATTCCTATCTAGTATACTAATATTCACTGAAAATAATTACATTCAGAAAAATATTCTAAAAAATGAAGGCTTATCCAAACATCCTAGAGGGAATAAAAAGTAAAAATAGTTGACCTCAATTTTAAAGGTTCTGAATTTTAGACTGACTACTTTCACTGCTTCATTCATTTTGGATGGCCGCCCCCAATTTTCGGAGCAGCCTAGTTAATTATTATAATACCTTCTGTGAACTAAATGTATTTGAAAGACCAAAAGGCAGCTACTTTTGCTTAAAAAGGCAGAGGTCACTAGGATAAAAAGGCTCCAAGACAATATACTGTGTCTAAAAATTCATATCTTTGTCCTGTTAAATTACTTCTTCATTAAATCCATGTATGCATAATTGAAAGTCTCAAGTAAGATGAGGACTTAAGAAAAGTCACATTTCAGTTCTCCTGCCAGGTGTTATCTTTTTTTATATACTGTTCTTTTAACATCACTATTTCAGGTCTATTCTGTGAAGACTTTGATTTTTAATATTGTTTGCTTTTTGATAACGGTACTGATAGCTGTGTTAAAAGGACCTTGTTTTAGAAGTACTTAATTAACCATAATAACACTCTCAATGTTGTTAAACACTAATACCTTACTCTAAACGTATTTACTGAGGTCTATAAAAGAGGAAGTCTGTTTTCAGATTAGTTACATAAACTATTCTGTTTTAAACCAAATTTTGTATCTCCAAATTCAATCAGCATTTACCTTAGTACTGCTTAGGTTTTGGAAATGACAGTTTGCAAAGACAATTCTCAAACCAGACTCCCTATTTAATAAAATGTGTGTCTAAATTTATTCTTCAGAGCCAAAAGAGTTTCTGTACACACAGGCACACACAGACACACACACAACAGTAGAAGTTAATTGTATTGCTAATAGATCAAAGATCCTTTATGGAGTAGTTTCTAACACTGCCCTACAAATACCTCCATTCTAAATACTCAGGAAATGATTAATTACTTAAAAGCATCTACTGCTGACAGATCAGTCAATTACTAAGAATAGCAGCAGCTTGAATATATGCATCTACATCTCAAGAAAAGGTCATTTTAGGATATGAATCCCTGCCTCTTTTGTCCCAGTCCTTGGGGAAGGACAACTCCTTCAGAAAGGTAAGCTACTGTAAGGACTTCCAAATTCCTTCAAGCCTGAAGTATGTGTTGAGGGAAATAAGTGACATTGGGAAAAGTGAACAGTTTAATAGTAGGTTATAAAGTTCGAGTGAAAGCCACTATCATCTTTCTTCCTCATGGAGCCAGGAGTTGCCACTTGCAGATCTTACTTTCATCTGACTCCAAAATCCTCTCCTTCTTGAAGTATACACCATCTTCTTTATATCACCCTTACTATAACCTCACTATTACCATCTACTACCCTAAAGGTCCGAGGTCAGAGATTTTTTAGAATTGGTTTATGTAAGTCTTCTTTTTCTCCCATTCCCTGTCAGGACACTAGGAAATTCAAAACATAAGACACTGTAGTCTCACAGTTCCCAGTCTGAACAATTTTCATGTAGATTTTATTTTATCCTCCCACAAGTACTGCAACCTCTTGGACTTCTGTTATGCCAAACTAACCAATTGGAAACCCGTCTAATTCCAAAATCTGGTTTTCTAAAACCATCTTTCCTTTCCTACTTTTAATTCTTCATCCATACATAACCAACTCTTAATTTCTTCTAGTCTTTCGGTTGATCAGTATGCCCCTGGTTTCACTTTCTCCTGGGCTCACCTTGGACCTCAGGGTCAATGTCAGTTATGTTCTGACAAGTCCTGTGAATTTACTGTTGCAAATTCCTCTGACCAGTGGCCAGCCTCTAAAACCTGGAAAACCCTATCAATTGTTTTTTCTCCTATTTCAGTACCACTGAGTGCAAGTGGAGTCAGTTATATAATGATCACTGTGATTTCAGACTATAAGCTTTTACCTAACATTTTATCAAAGACATCCAGTGTATTGCTTGGACTACTGTATTGTTTACACCAACACCACCAACACCACCAATAATAATAGTACATTAAAGTTTACTATGCGCTAGGTACTCTAGAGCAGTGGTCCCCAACCTTTCTGGCACCAGGGACCGGTTCATGGAAGACAATTTTTCCACGGACCAGCGTGGGGGAGATGGTTCAGGCAGTAATGTCATCGATGGCGGGGATGGTTCAGGTGGTAATGTGAGCAACGGAGAGCAATGGGGAGCGGCTGATGAAGCTTCGCTGGCTAGCCCACAGCTCACCTCCTGCTGTGCGGCCCCAGGGGCATGGGGGCGGGGGGGGGGGGAGGATCCTAACAGCCCGAGGACCGTACCAGTCCACGGGCCAGAGGTTGGGGACCCCTGCTTTAGATGTATCATTTTAGTTAATCCTCTCAACAATCCTAGAAGACACATTATCAGTATCCACATGGTAAAAATCATCAAAGTAGGCATAGGAAGTCAAAACCATTCCATAAATACTTGCTAAAGAAACTAAATAATGTATATGGGTACATTACCCCAGCGTTTTTTTTTTTTTTGAATAGACTTTGTTTTCTGGAGCCATTTTAGATTCACAGCAGAATTGAGTGGAAGTACAAAGATTTCCCTAATGCCCCCCATATTCACAGCCTCCTCCATTATCAATGTTCCCCACCAGAATGGTTCATTTGTTACAATTGATGGAACCTATATTGACACACGATTATATCCTAGAGTTCATAGTTTACATTAGGGTCCAGTCTTGGTATTGTACATTCTGTGGGTTTGGACAAATTTGTAATGACATGTATCCATCATTATAGTATCAGAGAGAATAGTGTCACTGCCTTAAAATTTTTCTGTGCTCCACCTATCCATCCCTCCCTCCCCACTCACCTCTGGCAACCATTGATCTTTTTACTGTATCCATAGTTTTGCCTTTTCCAGAATGTCATGTAGTTGGAGTTACACAGTATGCAGCTTTTCAGATTAGCATCTTTCTTTTACTAATATGCACTTAAGCTTCCTCCATGTCTTTTCATGGCTTGATAGCTCATTTCTTTTTAGTGCTGAATGATATTCCATTGTCTGGATGTACCACAGTTTATTTATCCATCATCTACTAGAGTGATGTCACCAAGATGGTTACATAGGTTGTTCCCAACTTTGCTCCATTCACCTACTGAAGAACATCTTGGTTGAGAACTTCTTTTTTCAAAGTAGCATTAATTTATATCCTGTCCAGTCAGAGTTCCAAAATCAGTGATTTATTTACAGGAGACAAAGTCACATTCTAAGCTGACTCTAATAGATAAGATTTGAGTAAGACACGTTATTTATATTTTACTAAGCTGTAAGAACAAATTTTTATTACTTTATTTCACTTTTTAACAAACAGTAATGTGTACCTTTAATATTTATCATTTGTTATACTTGGTCTTTTAGTTTCTAAAAGTATTTGAATCCATCCTCCAAGGGCAGCCAAGGCTACCAGCATTTCAGAATCTGCTAATTCAGTGGAGATATTGATATGGAAACAGGCAGACTTTGAGAAACCACTCTGAGCCTCAGTTTCCTCATTTGTAAAATTGGGCATCTTCCTCATAAGACCATTGTCAGGAAAAAGACATGGTTCTGTCTTCAACCCCTCATCTTACTCCCATCTACATCTTTGTGTATTATCAGTCTTTCCAGGTTCTCTAAGATAAACTGGCTCTACTCTATGCTGTATGCTGCTTGGTGCATATTCTGGGCTGTGGTTGTCACTACTTTATGACAATAAAGTAGACAATACAATAAAGTAGAGACTACTTTAGTCTCAATTATGCCTCCGTTTGTTGTCTTCTTTTGTTTTTGCCTTATCAACTTTATTGAGGGATAATTTGCATAAGGTAAATCATACCAATGTAAAATTCTATGAGCTATAATGGTTGTATATACCCTGAAACCATAATTAAAATACACTAACTTCAAAAAATTACCCTTTGCAGTCTGTCCCACCTTCTGTCCCTGGACCTACATAACTGATCCGCTTTTTGGCACCTTTATTAGTTTGCATTTTATATAAACATCATACTACAACATGTGCCCTTTTTATTTGGCTCTTTAACTCAACACGATTTTAAGAGTTATCAGTAGTTTGTTGCTTATTACTAATGAGTAACATTCAGTTGTATGGATGGCATATCTTGTTTACAATTCACCTATTGATAGACATTTGGATTATGAGTAAAGTGGATTGAACATTCATGTACAAGGCTTTTTGTGGACATACATTTTCATTTCTCATGAGTAAAGACCCAGCAATGGAATTGCTGAATCATATGACGTGTTTATGTTTAACTCATAGAAATATGCAAATAGTTTTCCAGAGTAGTTGTACCATTTCATACCCCTATTCTCCCATGAGTATTCCACTTCCTCCATATTCTAACCAACAACTGGTATTTTCCAATTATCTTTTTATCATCATCATTTAAATAACATTTCCATGATGACTATGATGTTGACCATATACCATGGGATTTGGGCTATTCAAATATCTTTTGTGAAGTGTCTGTTTAAACCGTGTGTCCACTTCTAAAATGAGTCCTTTGTCTTCATATTATCAACTTGCAAAAGATCTTTATATACTCTGGATACAAATATTTTGTCATTTATATGTCGAATTGTTATTGTCTCCTATTCTATGGCTGGACGTTTTATTTCTTGAGTGTTTTTCAGAAATCAAAAGGTTAAAACAGTAACACAGCCCAATTTAATGATTTTTTTCCACTATGGCTTGTACTAATTTATTCTAAGAAAGCTTTGCTTAATCTAAAATGACTAAGAGGGCTTCCCTGGTGGCGCAATGGTTGAGAGTCCGCCTGCTGATGCAGGGGATACGGGTTCGTGCCCCGGTCTGGGAAGATCCCACATGCCGCAGAGCGGCTGGGCCCGTGAGCCATGGCCACTGAGCCTGCACGTCTGGAGCCTGTGCTCCACAATGGGAGAGGCCACAACAGTGAGAGGCCCACGTACTGCAAAAAATAAAGAGAAATAAAATAAAAATAAATAAAATGACTAAGATTTTCTTCTACATTTTATAGAAGAAGTTTCAAAGTTTGTGCTTCTCCTTTTATGTCTATGATCCATTTCAAATTATTTTTGTATATCTGTTAAGGATCAGTATTCAACTTTCCATGTGAATAACAGGCATTCCAGCATAATTATTGAAAAGACTTTTCTTTCCCTCAATGGATTACCTTGGCACCTTCTTCAAAAATCAATTAACCTACCTTGGCACCTTCTTCAAAAATCAATTAACCATACATATATGTGGTGTTACCAAATGCGGGTTCGTTCATGTGCCCAATGCACAGTGAGGCCAAACAAACTGAAATGTCAGAGTTTGGAGCAGAGAAAGGTTTATTGCAGGGCCATTCAAGGAAACAGGTGGCTCATGCCCCAAAAGCCCCAGACTCCTCCAAGGGTTTCAGCAAAGCACTTTTAAAGGCAAGGTGAAGAGTTTGAGAAGGATAGGTGTTAGATCTTCTATAATGTTTGATAGGATTCACCTGTGAAGCCATCTGGTCCTGGACTTTTGTTTGTTGGAAGATTTTTAATCACAGTTTCAATTTCACTACTTGTGATTGGTCTGTTCGTATTTTCTATTTCTTCCTGGTTCAGTCTTGGAAAGTTGTACTTTTATAAGAATTTGTCCATTTCTTCCAGGTTGTCCATTTTATTGGCATATAGTTTCCTGTACTAATCTCTCATGATCCTTTGTATTTCTGCGGTGTCAGTTGTAACTTCTCCTTTTTCATTTCTAATTTTATTGATTTGAGTCCTCCCCCTTTTTTCTTGATGAGTCTGGCTAAAGGTTTATCAATTTTATTTATCTTCTCGAAGAACCAGCTTTTAGTTTTATTAATCTTTGCTATTGTTTTTGGCATGTTTATTTCTATTTCATACATTTCTGCTCTGATCTAAACTTAAAAGCTTTTGCACAGCAAAGGAAACCATAAATAAGATGAAAAGACAACCCTTAGAACAGGAGAAAACATTTGCAAATGAAGCATCTGAGAAAGGATTAGTCTCCAAAATATACAAACAGCTCATGCAGCTCAATATCAAAACAACAAACAAACCAATCAAAAAATGGGCAGGAAACCTAAATAGACATTTAGATGTGGAGAAAAGGGAACTCTCATGCATTGTTGGTGGGAATGTAAATTGATACAGACACTATGGAGAACAGTATGGAGGTTCCTTAAAAAACTAAAAATAGAACTACCAGATGACCCAGCAATCCCACTTCTGGGCATATACCCTGAGAAAACCATAATTCAAAAATAGTCATGTACCACAATATTCATTGCAGCACTGTTTACAAGAGCCAGGACATGGAAGCAACCTAAGTGTCCATCAACAGATGAATGGATAAAGAAGATGTGGCACATATATACAATGGAATATTACTCAGCCATAAAAAGAAACACAATTGAGTTATTTGTAGTGAGGTGGATGGATCTAGAGTCTGTCTACAGAGTGAAGTAAGTCAGAAAGAGAAAAACAAATACCGTATGCTAACACATATATGTGGAATCTAAGAAAAAAAAAGGTCATGAAGAACCTAGGGACAAGATAGGAATAAAGACACAGACCTACTAGAGAATGGACTTGAGGATATGAGGAGGGGGAAGGGTAAGCTGGGGTGAAATGAGAGAATAACACTGACATATATACACTACTAAATGTAAAATAGATAGCTAGTGGGAAGCAGCTGCATAGCACAGGGAGATCATCTCGCTGCTTTGTGACCACCTAGAGGGGTTGGATAGGGAGGGTGGGAAGGAAATGCAAGAGGGAGGGGATACCTATATAGGTATACATACCTATATGTATACCTATATATACCTATATAGGTATACATATAGCTGATTCACCTTGTTATACACAGAAACTAACACAACGTTGTAAAGCAATTATACTCCAATAAAGATGTTAACAAAATTTTATCTACTGTTATATTAAATTACAAATGATTTTATTAGCTTGTAGCATTCAACTTGGCAAAATTCACTTATTCTAATAGTTGACTTTTAGATTCCTATAGATTTTCTAAGTAGACAGATTTGTCATCTACAAGTAGAGAAAGCTTTACCCTTCCTTTCCTGCCCTTATGCATTTTTTTCTTGCTTTTTTTGTTATGTCTATGACATACGATGTTGGATAGGAGCAGCGAGAGCAAGCTTCTTTGCCTGTTCCCAGTTTAAGGAGAATAATATTCAGACTTGCACAATTAAGTATGATGTTATCTGTAGATTTCTTATAGATACCTTTTATCAGATGGAGAAATTTCCCTTCTATTCTTACAGTTTTTCCCATGACTGGTGTTGAATTCTATCAGAGATTTTTTCTACTTCTATTGAAATGATAACATGTTTTTTTCTCTTATTCTGTTAATATGTTGAATCACATTTTTAAATGTTAGTGTAACTGTGCATTCCTGAGACAACTCACACTTGGTCGTGATGTGTTATCCTTTTTAAATATTTCAGAATTCAGTTGCTAGCATTGTGTTAAGGATTTTAACATCTAGGCTAATGGGGATTTGGGGGTGTTTTTGTTTTGTTTTCATTTTTAATGTCCTTCTCTGGCTTTGGTATCAGGATAATATTGGCTTCAAGAAATTCGTTGGAAATGTTCCCACCTCTTCTATTTACTGAGAGCAGTTTTATTAAATTTACATTACTTCTTCTTTAAATATTTGGTATAATTCACCGGTGAAACCATATGTAGTTAGTTTTCCTTGTGGGAAGGTATTTAGTGACTAATTCAATTTCTTTCACTGATATAGAGCTCTTCATGTTATCTACTTTTTTCTTGAGGGAGCTTTACTAATTCGTGTTTTTCAAAGAATTTGTCCATTTTATCTAAATTGTTTAATTTGTTGACATTATTTTCCTAATATTCTCTTATTATCCTTTTAAAATCTGTATCATTTGCATGGAAAACCCCTCTTTCATTTTTTATATTGCTGATTTTGTTTTAGTCTTTTATTTTTCTTATCAATCTAGAATTTCATCACATTTGATGATATTTTAAAAGTACCATCTTTGACTTTGTTTTCTTTATTTTTGTCTATTTTTATGTTATTGATTTCTGCTATCACCTTTATTACTTCCTTCCTTCTACTTCCTTGGATTTAGTTTGCTATTTTTCTAGCTTCTTGAGATAGAACCTTAAGTCGCTGATATCTAATATAAGCAGTAAGTTCTAAATTTTCCTCTAAGAACTGTTTAGTTGTCTCCAGAAATTTTTAGATATAGCATTTTTATTATCATTCAGTTAAGAATATTTTAAATTTCCCTTGCAATTCCTTATTTGACCATGGATTTTTTAGAAGTGTGTTGTTCAATTTCCAAATACTTAGGGTTTTACTGAGCTCCTTACATATATTTTACAGTTGTTGGGTGTTCTGTAAATATAAATTAGACCAAGGTAAAAAAAATGTATTGTTTAGATCCTCTGTGTTCTTACTCTTTTCTATTTTTAAAATATTTTTTGTTCTAATTGTTCTATCATTTGCTGAGATAGGTGGTGTTTTTTTTTTAACTTCTAGTATGTTGTTTATTTCTCTAATTCCTTAAATCTGTGTGCTCTTGAGCATACAGAATTCCCAACTCAGGTTAACTCATTTAAAAACATGTAAAACCCTTCAATAGTGCATGGTCCATAGAGAGCACTCCACAAACATTAGCTACTTCTAAATTAAGACTCTTCATTTACTCAATAAGCTAACACCATCTCTATTCCAGCCCTACACGAATATTAAAATCATTCCTTAGAAGATACTTAAAAATTTGCTAACATTCAAATGCAGAATCCATGCCTTGTTCTAGTACATTTCTGTGCATTTGACACTGCTAATCACCATTTCTTTCTTAAAACCTCTTCCCTTGGCTTCTGTGATAGTGTTTTCTGTTATTGTACCATCTTTCTCTCCAATCCAGTTGCGTCCTGCTTCACAGTTAGAGGTGTTTCCAAGGGATCCAGTGTTCAAACCTCTTCTTATTTTATGTATCCTTGGTTATTTTACTCACTACCACATTCTCAACCACTGCCTCCATACATATGGTACCCGCATCTTCTCCAGCTCTGAACTTTCTCCTGAATTTCAGATCCATATTGTTAAGTGCCTGATGAATACTACCTCAAGGTAAAATTCCAGCACCCCAAATAACATATGTCTAAGTACAAACTCATTACCTTGACACCCACCCTGAAACTATTAATTTACCTGAATTATATATGTAAGGTTTTTGACATAACGAACCCCTCAATCACTCAATTTTGAAGAAGGCAATAACATATAATGGTTAAGACTACAGGCTCTAGAGCCAGACTGTTTGAGTTCAAAGCCTGCTGAGATTCAATACGCCCACCTGTATAGTTGGGATAGTAGTAGTGCCTAAATCCTAGTATTATAAATAGGGTTAAACGAGATTTTGACTATAATGCAATTAGCACACCATAAATTTTTGCCAGCCTTATTACATCTAGATTCTCCCTTGCTTCATACACCCATCCAGTGCCATAACCTGGCAATTTGAGCTCTTTGTATTTTCAATAAATATCCATTGTTATTGTCACTATTTTAGCATTTGCTTTTAAAAGTTACACTATACTGTTTCTAGAACAAATCTAATAAAGTTTCTTTTTTTTTCAATTTTGATAGTTAGAAAAAGCAAATTAACATCCAAAATTAAAGAATAATTTGAAAAATGTAGTTACATTGAGAAAGTGGTAGTTTGCTTAAGTTCTATTTATGAAACTTCTGGCAGGGTTAGTAAGAGAGAAACAAATATGAGATATAAAAAGTGCATTAATAAAAGGACTTAAGACATTACTGTGGATATATTTCATGCTGTTTTGATAATGCAGTTTTCTTAGTGCGGTAATTAAATCTACACTGAGATGTGATGTGAGACCACCATGGTATGGGGAGGATTATGAGTTTTAAAGATTAAATAGGAATGACTCAGTAACCTAACTAATGAAATAAGTAAATATTTTACACCACAGTACCCCGAATGAATACAAATATCATTTAAATAGGAAAAGATACCAAGTTTCAACTTGCTGTTATTCCATCTGAAAAAGGTCTGACTCAGCAGCTATTTTTTTAAATGAGTTTATTAAGTTAAAAGTAACATTAACACATTTCCTTTGCTTCCTTATGGAAATACTTATATGTTCATCTTGATCCTAAAAACAGTTGTTCTCAGCCTGACTGCACATTAGAATCACCTAGGTAGTGTTTTAAAATCCTAATGCCCATGCCACACACTAGATCAATTAAATCAGGATTTCTGGGGCTGAGACACAGAAATTCTGTTTTAAAGTTTTTTTAAAACTTTTTTTAAAGTCCCCAGGTGATTCCAAAATGGCAGCCAGCAAATTGAGAACAGTTGCCTTTTCACTACCTGAGAGCCTTTGAGGAGTGTGAATGGTTACTGATCTGCAATTTGTAAAACACTCTAGATGAATCACAGAAAGAAGTGGTCATTGTAAGTTACCAGAAAATAGTAGCTGTTCAGGTAATTTAAAAAGAAAAGGATCATCGCTGTTTGACAGTGGTAGTTCTCAAAACTGAAGGAGTAGTCTGGGTAGTTCTAGAGTAGTAGGAGAAGCCAAAAAGAAACTGACTTTAGGTAGATTCCTATGAGTAGGGGAAAAATATGGGTTTGAAACCTAAAAAAACCTGTATCAAATCCCAGGTGTGCCAACTTAATTATATGTGACAATAAACAAATCACTAGACTTCTCTGAGGCTGAGTTTCTTCATCTATAAAAGGATATATCACTTTTGTTGTGAGGGCATTATGAAAATAATATAAACAATACAAACAATACCTAATATAAACAAGCTATATTAGGCATCTTGTGTAGTCTCTAGGACTATGTAGGTGCTCAACAAAAGTTCTTTCCAATTTTCCTTATCTCTGTGGCTTCCCTATTCCTAGTTCCTGTTATTTGTTAATATGAGTTTATTCGATTTACATTAATCCAACAATGCTCAGAGTAAGTCATTTGAAATCTGCCCTGTTGATGCAGCCTGACTGATACTGTGGTAGACTGGTTTCTGATGATTGTCACACTACTCTAGTCCTCAAACCACCTGATATCTTGAAATCAGATGAAACATGAGCTGGAACCTTCTTCAGAATTCCGAAACTGTTTCTCCCAGAACTCTAGTGTCTCACAAAAATGTACTTGGTGTGCCACATGCACAAAAAGGTCTGCAGTCCAAAAAAATTAAGGAAAAGCAGTATTCTGTTGTTACTGACCAGGGTTCTTGGACACTTTAATCAACAGAAATTGGTAAGAGGCCAGATGAGAAATTCAGGCAAGCCTTTATTGGGACTCATGCTAGAGCACAAGGGAGAGAAAACAAGTAACAGGTTCCTTTGCTTGCCCCCTGAGCAGGGGCGAGCTTGTCTCTTAAATGGGGTGAGGGTAGGGGTGGGTTCTTGGGTGGGGCTGGAAGCGGAAGGGTGGCTTAGGTGGTCTGCCCACCCCCTTGATGGTGCTGTGTGCTGTGTGCATGCACAAGTACCCTGCTTCTACTCCAGACACCTCAGAAGTGGCAGTTGGGTTTTTGGTCTTTTTGTATCTTGTTCCTAATTTGCCCCAACTGTGCATGTACACAGTTATTTTTAGTCCCTTCTAGTTTCTTTGTATTCTTTTGCTCAAGGAGATGTTTGTCCAGGTGCAAGCATTGCAGCAAAGGGTCCCAGGTCCCAGCCTGTCTCACTGCAGTCTCCTCTTATAGATGCCTAGCGAAAAGTAGCATACTTAAGCTTCAGAGAAGTTCTACAGTAGAGATATGCCTTTAACCCAGAATATCGCAATTTTATTTGACCACCCCTCCCCGTTTGGGCCACCCATTAACAGCTTTAATGAGGAAGTCTGAGGAACATAGCTGAGAAATACTGTTGAATGATTTTGTTCATGACTAGCCAAAAGCCAGAAAACTAATTTCAACAACTCTCCCCTCCTTGTCATTGGAAGAGAACCCATCCCAGCCAACTCTGATCAAGAGAGGAAGCCTAAAAGCTGTGTGTGTGTTTGGGGGTGGAAGGTGGGGGTGAGAGGGGGAGGTTTAAAGTAAATTCTGAAATGAAAATTTAAACTAGAGGTTTAGAGTTGAAAGTGTCATCAGGATTATGGCTACTTCTTGTAAATAATTTTAATGTATTACCTGTAAACACAGTATTTAGTATCTTACCCAACAAAACAATTTCTCTGTATGGCAAAAATTATAGAACTGAATTCACTGTTTTCTCATTTTGTAATCTAAAAAAATGGGAAATGAAGATAGTATAAAAGAGAAGAAATAGGATCTAAAAGAAACAGAATGTTTACACAAAACTTATGAAATATGATGAAATGTGTTAAGGTTGCCAGATAAAATACAAGACACAAAGTTAAATTTGAATTTCAGGTAAACAATGAATATTTTTGTCAGTGTAAGCATTCTAGACATACTAAAAATTTATTCATTGTTTATTTAATATTCAAATTTAACTGGTTATTATCCACTTTCTTATTTGTTAAATCTGGCAGCCTAAATGTGTTAAATATCTGAATTGCATCAAAAATGACACACATAGGGCTTCCCTGGTGGCGCAGTGGTTGAGAGTCCGCCTGCCGATGCATGGGACATGGGTTCGTGCCCCGGTCTGGGAAGATCCCACATGCCGCGGAGCAGCTGGGCCCGTGAGCCATGGCCACTGAGCCTGCGCGTCCGGAGCCTGTACTCTGCAACAGGAGAGGCCACAGCAGTGAGAGGCTCGTGTACCACAAACCACGGACTCCCAACCACTGCGCCACAGGGGAAGCCCAAACATTTTTTTTTTAAATATGTTTCCTGCTCATACACAATGTTGATATCATTATCATGATTTTTTTTAAGATGTTGGGGGTAGGAGTTTATTAATTAATTTATTTATTTTTGCTGTGTTGGGTCTTTGTTTCTGTGCGAGGGTTTTCTCTAGTTGTGGCAAGCGGGGACCACTCTTCATCGCGGTGCGCGAGCCTCTTACTATCGCGGCCTCTCGTTGCGGAGCACAGGCTCCAGACGCGCAGGCTCAGTAGCTGTGGCTCACGGGCCTGGTTGCTCCGCGGCATGTGGGATCCTCCCAGGGCTTGAACCCGTGTCCCCTGCATTAGCAGGCAGATTCTCAACCACTGCGCCACCAGGGAAGCCACAGTAAGAACATTTTAATTTGCTTCAAACATTTGAAACATGTGTATGGAACTAACATGCAGTGGCTCCTCAATAAATGTTGCATTTGGACAATAATCAGAAAGTTATACTATTTATGAAAAAGTATCACATTATGGAAAAAAGTTTCTGCTACAACTGTCTCTAGGAAAGCTTCTTATAATAGAATATTATGTACAAAGGAGGCGCTGAGTTGTCCTGATCTGCCAAATTACCTAAACGTGACGAACTTAAGAAACCCAGAGTTACCCTCACTAGATCTTATTTGTCGTTAAAGTGAAGCCCACAGAGAAGAAAACAATGAGCCATTGGCTGTGTGTTGTACTCTACCGTGACACTACTACACTCTCACCTTTCTCCTGCAAGGTGCTACCCCTGTAACCTCCTCTCTTGATATGTCTGTCAACCTCAAAATGTTACCTACAACATTGGTTCCTGTATAGGAAATCCATGATTTTGTAGTTCAGTTTTGGAAGAACTTCTGGTTTATGACTCCTCAAACTCCATGGTGTTGAAAGGATTCGGGAGAAAGCATCTATGCTTGCACCTCAGGGCCAGAGATATGAATTTTCTATAAATTTATGGTCTATCTTATACAAACCTACCTAGCAATATGTGCGCTTGTGTCATTTCAACTGAGTTGTAAACCCCTTGAAAGCAAGGCTGTAACTGGTTTTTATAGACCAGAGCACCGGACTTCATACTTGGTAGAAGCTCATTAAACATCCAGAGATTGATTCTAAGGAATCAAATCCATCTTTCTTCTGTTTAGCGACACAACCTTTCTCCAGTCCAGGCCAGTTTTCTGGGCTTTCCTTTCCCTCTTTGCAGCAGGATTCAGGAACTTAAACCAATTTCTTTTTCCTCAAAACGCACACAAGCTCCTTGAGGTTCTTTTCCCCTAAAATTGATTGCATAGTAGAACACAATTATCACAGTTTTCTACTAACTTACCCACTTCTCCTACTTGAAAATTTAGATTAGCTCTTCTCAGAGAAGCAAGACAGAGGGAGGAAGGGCAGGCAAAAAGCCAGGCACTATAAAAAGCCATTTAATTAGAGTAATTTCCTCTGGAACTGCCTTGATATAGTCCTACAAATACAAAGTGACCTAGAAAAGAAGACTTAACCACATTTCAAAGAGATTGGGGCAACATCTGTACAAGTTGCCAAAAATATGGCCATCATATACTCATCTGGTTTTTCCCCTGCCTTGGAAGAATGCCTAGGTATTCAGTCTCCTTCAGCGCCCTTCTAATGGCAAGTACACATTCAAATGCTATAAAATTATCCACAAATATTAAAGTATAAAAATGCAGTATACCCCTTACCCTTATGCTGAATCCTCTCATCTTCAACTGAGTATACATCAGGTCAGAGTAAGTCACTCCTCAAGCTCTGATGTCATTTCTTTATCGTGACCGTAAACATTCCAACAAAAATCATTAACATAGAGTAATACATAATTCTTCAATACTATTGAATATTTAGACGTAGTTGACATGGTTCAGGGTAATTGTTACCGAATTAAGTTGTACGGACCCCTGCTCAGGCCCTAGCCTGGCCAAGGCCCTCTGCCTCAGTGGGAAAAGGTTTTTTCCTTTAGGGTTCTTGTAGCCAAATAACAAAACCAAAGCTGAGATCAATGCAGTTCAAGCTTTATTCAATGGCCAAAGAATGGAGAAGCAGGAACTGAGTTCACAGATCATCTTCTGGCCCACATGGCAAGAGGGATTTGATTTTAAAGAGTAAAGACATAGGAAGGAGGACTGAGGCTAATGATGAAGAGGCATAGGCATTAGTCTACTGGAGAAGGACCAGGGCTTTCTGAAGGAGTGGGTGCCATCCTCTTTTTATCCTCTTTTGGTCCTTGACTTCCAGTCATGGCTGCCAGTAGATGTGTCATTAAAACACTAATGTAGTAAAATCAGTGTATTATGAGACCCAGGGTCTGTTGGAGGTCATATTCCTCGCCATCGTGGTTCCATCTTGTTATATCTGTTTTTTTGTTTTTCTCTTCCTATAGCTTCCCTTCTTATCTCTGCGCCTTGGGACTTAAAGATTTAAGTTAACTCCTGTTAAATGTGGGGCTTTGTGGATTTTGAGCAAGGATCTGGTACCAACTCCGGCAACATAATCACCCAGACAACATCTTACTCTAAAATTGATTCAAACTCTCTCCTCAGAATTTATCAATAAGACAGGGAGATACTAGTCAATTAACTGCTAGATGAAGCAGGACTTGAATGAAAAGGTTATCCAGCACTAGAGCCAGAATTTCATGTTGGTTGACATGCAAGCAGAGAAAGAAAACAGCAAAGAAAAATGCAGATGAGAGAGACCACTTGAATCTGGAAAGAAAGTAAGAGGATCTCCTTTCTATATCCCTCTCCAGTCCCCTGAGTGGCCCTTGTGTGATATAAAGTCATTTGTTCTAGTGATCCCCTTTCTTTAGCTGGCTTGAGTGCATTTGTTTTTTCTTTTTTATAACTAGACATGTCCTTCATAAACTGAGATTAATACAATTAATAAAATGAATTTGCAGGAACTCTCTGAATTAGTGACACATGTTTCTATGCAAATAACATGCTACATTACATGCTCTTTAAAAAGATGTTCCAAAAGCTGTTTAATAGACATTTCCTATTATTTTTTGAACTATTCACTTAATTGTTCATATATATTACAAAAATAAATTTCAATCTAAAGGAGGCAAGCAATGTCAAATTATAAAACAAGAGAATAGAACTGATAAGATTGAACTGGACCATATAAAACCAAGGCAAGATTTGGGAGAGGCAACCATTCCATTCTGGACCTTCTGTACGATAAAAAGCATTTTGATCATGTACTGCCTTTTGCACAGGCTCCGGACTCGCAGTCTCAGCGGCCATGGCTCACTGGCCCAACCGTTCCGCGGCACGTGGGATCTTCCCAGACCAGGGCACGAACCCATGTCCCCTGCATCGGCAGGCGGACTCTCAACCACTGCGCCACCAGGGAAGCCCCACGTACTGCCTTCTTAAAAGTAAAGTTAATAGACATATTCCAAGGATACTAGATAATAATGCTATCTTTAGGAGAATAACTGGCAACATACCATATGAGCAATACATTTTAGAAGACATTTTAAGGATATGACATGCACAGAATTAATACAAATGTCAAGGACTATACCCACAAAGCACTACTTTCAGATGGCTTGTGCAATACAAAGTTTAGCTAGGAGAGATCAAAGCAAGGAATATCCATGTGCGCATGAGTTGTTCTTCAAGTCAGTGCCAAAGAGTTAATGACTAAGTCTTTCCCTACCCAGGTTAAAGCCACATCAGCTTAATATTTCACTCTTTTCTTTAGTTCCTCTGTATCTCAGATGACCTTTCAAGCTCTTCACTAAAATGTCCTTTAGGGACCTCATATTACGTCTTTCCTTTTCCTAAACTGCGTAGCACACCAAGAGAGGTATCAGAACTGTTGCATAATTAACTCCTAAGTCAATCTTTCTTCCGTTTTTGTGAGGTTTTTCTTTCCAAAGGAGAAAATTGATTGCTAAATATGGTGTTTGATTTCTACCGCCTATTAAACTTTAGCTTTGATAGAAAAATAATGGTCTGTCACATGGACATCTTTTGCACTGTAATTTCATCATTTTTTGACAATTGATATCTGAAAGAAAATGGTAAATGCCTTAATTTTAAGTTGATGACTCAACTGACTCAACCCAAATGGCAAAAAAACAATTTCATTAGTGATCTAAGAATAAAATAAATACTTATTGATTATTAGATCATGTTAGTACTTTTTAAAACTCATAAGATAAAAGATGACTCTGCTTTGACAGGGCTTAGAAAATCTTTCAAATACAATAACTCATATACTCTTCACTAATTGTTTTGCTTGCTGAACCTACAAATGGAGTTTGCTTCCAGAATTATCTACTTGATTCACTGATCTTGAAAACTGCTATTAACAGGCAATGTAGTTTGGGATTAACATATACAAACTACTATATATAAAATAGATAAACAACAAGGACCTACTGTGTAGCACAGGGAACTATACTCAATATCTTGCAATAATCTATAATGGAAAATAAACTTAAAAAGAATATATATATAGTGTGTGTTTGTGTATATAGCGGAGCCACTTTGTTGTACTCTTGAAACTAACACAACATTGTAAATTAACTATACTTCAGTTTTAAAAATGGGAAAGAAAGAAAGTATAGGCAACAAAAACATTAAGCTAAGTCTATCCTACTAGTAATAAAATTTAAATAGAAATGGATTAAATGACATGTATTTAACTCTTTTGTTCATAGTACTGATGTTTATGGTTTTTAAACCAGTTTTGAGCAAAAAGATCAATACTTTAATAATCAACTGTGCTGGAAACAAGAATCTAAGAATAAATAGAAATTTTGGATACATTTAGTTTCTTGAGTGTTATTATAGGTGTTCTATCACAGTAGAATACCATCACATGATACAAGTAAATGTTGTTTTAGAAAGGCTATTATAGTTTAGATGTGTTGAAATATGTGTCTATACAAAATAAGCAGTGACAGAAGTGGACAGAGTCTGGAAGACAAGTCTGAGTGGGCTCCCATGTCAACATCAAGCTCTTCAGACAGTGTAGAGACACCAGAAATGAGACACAAGTTCAGCATCCGTCTTTATTACCCAACCACCTCCTTCCCTCTGCCCCTAGCTCTTTTCATCCTTCATTTGGCTTTACTTTAGAAGTCGGGAAAGAGCCTCTGCCTTCTAAAATTCTGCCTTACACTCTCTGGTTACCCAGACTCTCTCTGTGACACTGGATTCGTTCTCTGCCTCCATAGAAGCCCTAACACTTTGCTCTTATATAACACATATCATACAACATGAAAATTTGGCTATTTTTCTTATCTTTTTCATACTCTGAAAGTTTCTTAAGGGCAGGGACTAAATTTTTTTATCAAAATGGTGCTACTAATATACAGCCTGGCACCTAGGAAGCACGCAATAAAATGTTTGTCAAAAATATTTATTGAAGAGTTTCCCTGGTGGCGCAGTGGTTGAGAGTCGGCCTGCCGATGAAGGGGACACGGGTTCGTGCCCCGGTCCGGAAAGATCCCACATGCCGCGGAGCGGCTGGGCCTGTGAGCCATGGCGCTGAGCCTGCGCGTCTGGAGCGTGTGCTCCGCAACGGGAGAGGCCACAACAGTGACAGGCCCACACACCGCAAAAAAAAAAAAAAAAAGTATTTATTGAAAGCTTACATATTAGATATTGTTCCTGGCACTGAAGTTACAGCATTGAGCCAACAAGTCTAGAGCCTTGCTTTCATGCATCTTAAATTCTAGTGGGGGAGGCAGAGCACACACAAGTAAGAAACATAAGAATTTCCAATAGCGATAAATATTATGAAGAAAAATAATATGATAGGGTCTGAAACTTTAATGAGGACAAGAGCAAGTTTTCTAGGGGAAAATCTTGCAAACAGGGGAAACAGCAAGTCCAAAGGCCCTAATTTAGAAGGGAGTTTGAATTTATGGAGTAGCAAAACTAAGAAGGCCTGTGTGGCTACAAGAATAGTGAGTACATAGGAGAGTGATACCATAGAAGACTGAAAAGGTGGACAAGGACCAATTCATGAAGGGTCTTGAAGGGCAGGGTTAAGGATCTAGACTTTATTCTAAGTACAATGAAAAGTCATTGAAGCATAGCACAGGGAGATCAGCTCGGTGCTTTGTGACCACCTAGAGAGGTGGGATCCACCCTAGTTGTGATCACCTAGGGAGGGTGGGAGGGAGACACAATGGGGAGGAGATATGGGGATATATGTATATGTATAGCTGATTCACTTCGTTATAAAGCAGAAACTAACCCACCATTGTAAAGCAATGATACTCCAATAAAGATGTTAAAAAATAAATAAATCCCACACAAAAAAAGAAAAGTCATTGAAGAATTTTAAAGAGCAGAATAAAATCATCTAGTTACGGTTTTAAAGGCTCACTTTGCCTCAGTATAAAGAATGAACTGCAAAAGCCAAGCAAGAAGACCATGTAGCATGTAATAAAAACTGAACATTCTGATTCTGGCTGACACCCTAAGAAAATAAGTACCAGCTACCCCATATTCCAATACGAGATGCTATATGGAACCATGCCCTTTTCAGGACTGAGAAAGGAGCAGGGGAAAACCAAGTTTTGTATCTCTTAGGCCTTCACCAGCTCAATATTATGACAGTTGAAATTGAAGAGGATAGGAATCGGAAAAGAGGGTGAGAGTGATCTTTGGAGAAAGTTACAGATTTCTGTGAGTTACCCCCTTTCCTATGATGACTTGTGTCTGGAGGTGAGGGTGCTTTGTGCTTCCCCCTCACCTCAAACTGAGAGAACGGAGCTTCAGTGAGACTGCTCAGACAGCATGATTTATGACTCCTGGAGTCTGGACGGCAGGGACTGGTGGGAGACCCACACCTGGAACAGCCTAAGGGTGGAGACTATTCAGAAACTACTTCTCCACAAACCCAGCAAAGGTGGCTGCTTTGGGAATGGCTCTTTCTTGAGACAATGGACAAAAATTCATTTGACAAATATTTATTGAGCTCCTACTAGACATCAGGCACTGTTCTGGGAACTTGGAATATATCAATGAACAAAACAAAGATCCCCACATTCAAATCAATTACATCCTAGTGGGTAGAGATAGACAAAAACATTCATAATAAATAAGTATATAATATAGAAGATCATAAGTGCTAAGGAAAATAGAAAAATTAAAGCAGATTAGGAAGATGAGGGAGGGGTACCATAAAGAGGAAGAGAGGTAAAGGCGGGTTGAAATATTAAGTAGAGTGATAGGAATTTTGAGCAAAGACTTGAAGGAAGTGATAGAGTCAATTAACCAAGTGGTTCTCTCAGGTAAGGCTGGTTCAGGCTAAAGCAGCTGGTGCTAACCTGAGCCTGCATCGGAACCCTCGGGAGGTCTGTTAGCCTCAGGATCCTCCCAAGAGTTTGTTAATGCACGGATGCACAGGTTGCTGGGCTCCACTCCCAAAGTTTCCGATTCAGTGTCAGGGAAGGAAGAAGAATTTGCATTTCAAAAAGTTCCCAGCTAATGCTTATGCTGCTGGACCGGGAATGGCACTAAAGAATCACTGAGCTAGAGGAAAAGCTAGAGAATGTGCTAGATGTTTGCAGATGTTTCCCCGAGTGAGTGAGGGCCACTCAGGGAAGAGCTAGCTGGAGGCTTTCTGAAAGAATTTTACTCTGGGAACCTACCTTCTGAGACTGGGTGCTGAGCAACAGAAAATCATGGGCTAAGGGAGAATCTAATTTCCTAACTGGTGTCTTCACTTACCATTTGATTTTAGCTACTTTTCTCCTATTATCCTCAACTTCCTTGCTACTTTGTTCTCCCACAGCAAGATATATAAGCTAACAATGTTCATTGTCCACTCTTATACCAGGGCTACTGAGCATTCTTGAAGCAAAACAGCACAGTAGTAAAGACTGATGCCTATACAGCTTTAAAGAATTCACAGAATTCTTTTATTTGCCTTTGCTCACCTCCTTTCCTACTCTCTATAGCAACTATGCCAAATGCTCATCATACTTTTCATGATCCCTGCCTCCTCCCCCTCAGCTATTCAAAGAAACAACAGAGTCTATGACATGTGAAAGCCTCCAGGTTTCTGCCATTTCCGCCCGCTTCCCCAATACGTACAAGATCACATGTTCACTAGCTACAGACTTATTCCTTTCGTTTATTTTCTTCCTCCTGGTCTCAGATAACACCATACAAAGTACTTATGAAAGTGTTTGACGCAAACTACCGTGCTCAGTAACTTTGTTTGCGTTGTTAGTTTTTTAGTTTATTCCTTTTAAAAAAACATTATACAATTATACAAATGTATAATGAGTGTAAAATTTTAGAATCTCTTTCCAAACCCTGTTCCACTAGACACACATTTCTATTCCCTGGAGACAACCACAGTTTTCACCATCAGTTTCTGTATTTCTTTCAAAAATACTTGAGCAAAGACATCTTTGACAGTGCACAGATTATACAAGTATTTGAATAAGAAAGATGGCACATGTGTTCTGACGGGTGTCACCACACAGTGCCAATAGCCTGTTAATTCACCTAAGTACTTTAAAACAAAAAAAGTAACAGGCTGAAGGGTAGCTTCTCTCTGTTGTTTTCTTCTAAGCTGTGGGAGTGTCACTGATCATAAAGGAATTTGTGGATGATGACTGTTTGGGGCTATCAACAATCTTAGTTTCAATTTCAATCTTCAGCAGTATTTAAGGGAGAAAATACCTCTATTTTCATCCGGACAGTTACCAGTTGCCTGTGTATCCTTCTGGAGATATTCTATATACAAATAAGCATGTGTATTTATAAATATTCTTTATGTTACAGGAATAGTAATATACTATCCATACTTTTCTACACTCTGGTTTGTAACTTTAAAATATGTTTTGGAAATATTTTCATATCGGAATATTAAAGAGCTTCTTTGTTCATTGAAGGATATACATACAATAATTTATCTGTATTGATGTTCATATTTATTTCTCACACGTGGAAAATATTTACAGGATAAATTCTTAGAAATAGAATGATTGTATCAAAGACTATTTCCATATTGTCTCCATGGGGTTGGACCAATTTATGTCAGCAGCATGTAAGAGTGCATGCATGCTTTCCTTCACTCTCAATTAACAGAGTATTTTTCATTCATTCATTCATTCATTCATTCTTCATTCATCAAATATTTTTTGAGTGACTTTTGAGCCAAATTTTGTTCCAGGCCCAGAGATTAAAGCCTCTCTCCTCTTACATAGCTTATATTCTAATGAGGAAACCCATAATAAACAAATAAATGCCAGTTAAACTTTTTACTTTGCCTGAGAACTTTAGCTTCCTTGTTACATAAATATACCAAAGTATCTTTTTTTTTTTTTTTTTTTTGCGGTACGCGGGCCTCTCACTGTCGTGGCCTCTCCCGTTGCGGAGCACAGGCTCCGGACGCGCCAGCTCAGCGGCCATGGCTCATGGGCCCAGCCGCTCCGCGGCATGTGGGATCTTCCCGGACTGGGGCACGAACCCGTGTCTCCTGCATCGGCAGGCGGACTCTTAACCACTGCGCCACCAGGGAAGCCCCCAAAGTATCTTTGTGTTGAAAAAAAAAGAAATCAAATTTCTCAACTTGGAGTTTTCATATATTTTTTGCCTTTCATAAAATTTCTAAATTTTATGTTTTCTTTACTTCACACGGACTTTCTCCCTTTCTTCATCTTCCATTCATTCCTTGATGTGTTGTCTTCACCAATCCCTGGTGATTTTATAGACGCACAGGGTTTCAACAAATGTGTGAATTATAAATTAAATTTCCAGTCCAGGTCTGCCTTCTAGACAACTCCATATAGGCTGTCCCATATGTTAGCCTCAATGTGTTTGAAACTATCCATTACTTTCACCATGATCCTATCCTTTTCCATGCCTCTCAAACTTCCTTTCCCTGTGTTCCATCATCATCCAACTGGTTGCCCATCACAGAACATAGCAGTCACTCTAGGATCCTTCTTCTTCAAGCTTCACCTCCTCCCAAACCAAATAAACTGTCAAATCTTGTCATATATTAAAAAGGGATTTATCTCTCCCCATCCTCCTGTTTCATTCCTTAGCTGATGACTCATTGTCTCTCACCTAAACTACTTAATGATCTCTTATCATGACCTCTAATCTTTGCCTATCCTGCTTCCTATTCTCCAGTGGCTCTCTATGACCTCCTGGATTGTGGTATATATAAAGCTCTTACTTCCTTTCTGATTTTTCAGCCTCAACTATAACACCCATTCAGATTATTTCCCTACCATACTCTTCCTGATATTTCTTCTCTGAAAACACCTTCTCTGCCGCCTACTCCCCCCAACCATCTGTTGACCCAATAAATTTAATCTTCAAGTCTTAGTTTAAACTCCAGTGTAAGGGTTTTTCTGCCCCTAAGTCCCAGGCAGAAATGCTGCAACCTCATATGAATAATCATGGCTTCCTTTTTAATACACATACTAAATGCATGTATCACATAGTACATTTCAGGTTATAAGTACTGGCTTCATTCTCGGGCTTTATGTGGTGGCAAAGGCATTTCAAGAGATCCAAGCTTAAATACTCACATGTGGCTAGCTGAAAAATAAAATTGAAAAAACAAAAATCCCCTTTCTGGAAACTCCTTTGTTGTTGGATTCACTTGTCTTTGGAGACAGGCCCACTACCAAACTGATCATTGTTAGTTACAGTCATTGCCAGGGAATTATGACTTTTATTATCAGTCAGGTTCCCAACAGGAACTAGATAGCACATTCAAATTAGGATAATTCAAAGAGAATTTATTTACAAAGGGACTAATTACAAAGATGCAGTGTGGGTAGGGGAACCAAATGGGATCCTAGATGTCAGAATCGCACATGACCTGGACCCAGAGACAGGTCTCAATGACAACAGTGCCACCCTATGCTACCTCAGCATGCTGGACAGCTCTAGAGCAGCAGGGCAGCAATTGCTCCTGCCTCTGCTGCCACCTCCACCTCCTCAGCAGCCAACTAAGGAAACCAGCTGCCATGCAGAAACAACACACAGGCCTATTACCCACCTCAATGGCACCAATGGACATCTTTGCAGAACTCATAGTCTCAAGAAGATTTCTTAACAGTAACAATGTTGTTCATCATGCAGAACCTCCCTCAACTACTGCTGAACTGATAGGAATGATATTCAAAACTCTGCCTGAGATTTTTCCATATTCAATATCTCTAGTATCAATTCTCAGTAAAATAAGAGGGCAATTTTTCAATAGTTTTCTTGATTGACTTGGATTAATGAGATTATTTTAGAATGTATATTATTAGATTTACTGCTTATTATAGTTTTTAATATTTTATTTACTGACTGGTAGAGAAACATTTCAGTATTTTAAAATATTGAATATCCAACAAATATGGCTGTTAATATCACTACTATTATAAAAAAGAAAAGGTTTGTAAATATTTTTTTAGTGACTACTATAATGCCCGTACCATCTTATCATAATATAGTGATTCATATAACCTGGTAGTGAGATCTTTGAAAAAATGTTTCATGACATACTCATTTTTATATCCAGAGTGCCAACTACAATGCTGAAACTAAATAAATATTTGCTAAATAGGTGTATGTCTCTTTCCCCCAACTACTGATAAGTAATATACTCCTGGATGGCATGAATTGTATCTTTTATGCCTATGTCTCACACCCAACACACACTGTGCTGCTTAATGAATATTTATTTTACTTATTTATTTTTTGAGTAGATATCCTGTTATTTTGTCAAAAAAGGTTACAATTTTCTGTGACTTTCTATATTCACAGAGCACGTTAACACACATAGATTAAATTAATTCTGTTTTATTAAAATAATAAATATTTATTGATTGATGCTCAGAACTTAGGAGACAAATCAGGAGGTTCAACCATTGTGTTCTCTGATATTTTGTTATTCCATTCAGATGACAGTTCAGATTTGTCTATGTTGAATCCCAATAGGTAATATATAAATCATGTCATTTAACCATGTCATTTCTGAA